>NC_047542.1:4000907-4302748 GCF_012275295.1 Melopsittacus undulatus | reverse complement strand
TTTGCTCCCACTTGATTACCACGCTGCCTCCAGCAATGGCTGATAACTGGATGACCCAAAGAACAGACAAAAGTATATGTTCTTCTGTGTTTACTCTGCTGTAGAGATAATGCCCCTGGCTAAATGTATGGTGTTATTTCACAGAGGAAAACCACCTTGTATTTCACAGTGTTCAGAAAAGCAGCTAAGAAAAACAGATCAGTATTAAAATATCTATTAAAAATACAAAGGAAAAAGCACTTCTGTGAGTTCCTCATCATTGTAATGGAATTTAATGGAAGTCAAAACAGTCACAGGTTGAGGTTTTGCCCCAAGATGCCAAGAAAGGTGAGGAAAGCAACTGCTGTGTGTGCTGGTGCAGGGAGATCCCAAGCTGAAGGAGGGAAGGGAGGACAGGACCCTCCTCAGGCAAGCTCTCAGCTCCTTGGATAGAGGAGGCTGCAGTGGTGCCTGCCCTCAGGATGGGGTGTTAGAGGTCTCTAGATACACCCATGGGTCAAATCATGGGGTGGACATCAGCACAACTTCTGCTGGCTGGGGAGAAATGTCAACCTCAAAGGCAAGTCATAGAATCCCAGCCTGGTTTGGATTGGAAGGGACCTTAAAGCTCATCCAGCTCCAACCCCTTCCACTGGAGCAGCTGCTCCAAGCCCCTGTGTCCAACCTGGCCTTGAGCACTGCCAGGGATGGGGCAGCCACAGCTTCTCTGGGCAACCTGAGAACCAAGTCCTGGAGAACCCCAGTGCTTTGGTGCTCCCAGGAAAGGCTTTTTGCAGGAAGCAGTGTCCGAAGGTGCTGCTAGGGGATGATGTGTTTTCTTGCCATTAAGTAAGTTCTTCTGTTTAATCATTCTTTCCCTCCTATGCAGCTGCAAACCAGCCTTTTGAAAATGGACATCCAGCATCTCAGACTGACAACCAAGTGCTTGAAACTTGTCACAATATAAGCCCTGAGTACTTCACAGCCGGAGGAAAATAATGCCATTAATCCAGCAAAGGGATCTAGATGCATTAGGTACACACGAGAGAGGCTCACACTGCACATCTTAAGCATCCGAGACAGCAGATGGAAAAGCAGCACTAGAAGGGGTTTGACAATCATGTCTGTCCTCTCTCTGCTCCATTTAGGAAAGCTCTGAATCACACAGCACAATAACAAAAGAAGCATCCTACCCCCAGGAAGCACTAAAGGAGTCCAGGCTGTCACAGGCAGGCTTCTGCTTCAAGCAGCTCTTAAGGGATGCATCCTACAGAGTGCCCAGCCTGGCATGATGCTGCCTGCCCTGCAGAGCAGCTCTTCAGCACAGGCAATGCTAGGCTCAAAGCTCTGCAATGAAGTCAATTGAATTCTTCCCTTATGGAGCAGCAGGCTGAGTCGTATGGGTTGAGGAACCACTAAAATACAGTCAACCATCACCTTCCAGACTTCAAACCTTCCAAATGGAGGCAAGTTTAAACTTGGAGATAGCCTCTAAAACCTAAACTGCATTGTTTCATGCCCACAAATAATGGCTTTGTAACTATTCCTGCTCTATGAGAAAAGGCTGAGAGGGCTGGGCTCATTCAGCCTAGAGAAAACAAGGTTCAGGGGTGACTTTATCACCATGTTCCAGTATTTAAAGGGTGGCTACAAAGACAACAGAGACTCCTTTTGACAAGGGGTCCATGGAAAAGATGAGAGGTGATGGGCACAACTTACTGTGATTCAGTATTTCTACCCATAGCTGAAGTGAGCAATATGTGTAAGAATAACAGAGATTCCCTACGTATTACATACATCCAACACTTGAGGAACCCTGGAACTATCTGCAGACTATGCAGCAGTGCTTGTGTGTGTCACACAGTTTGCATCTCATTCTGACACTGAAAAAGAGGAGCATGGGTGTACTCGTTATTGCTTGGAAAAGGGACCATAAAGAGCATATTGCTAAGAGGCTTCTCATTAGTAGCAGAGAGCTGGAGATTGTATGATACATCATCCCCTTTCTGGAAGGCTTGCAGAGTATGGAAACAGCTCAAATACGATTCCAGCTGCAACAAAGCACTGTGGTTTTGAACATTAGCTTTGCTGGGCAGTAATACCCATCTCCATTTATTTTATTTAATCCTTTAAGTGCACAAATGTAAAATGGTTCTGTACCCAGAGGATAAATGAGGTTAAAACATTCATGGGCAGTGGAATCAAGTCAGGCTCATGCTGGTGTTTTGTGCATTCAGCTCGCTCGTTTTTGCCAGAACCATTACCAAGCAATCAGCTTTAAACATTTGAGACCTCAGTGGCAGGGCTTCTGCATGAAATGCCCCTCTGCTTTGACTGAAATTCAGCTCTTCATTATAACAGAGCTGCACAGAAAAGGTAAAGTGCAATGAACACATTTCACTGTTGTATAATTGTCACTGGAATTAAGAACAAACCCTATGGTTTGGGGGAAAAAGACTTCTTTTCTCTGGAAAACCAGATCTGCACTGACCTGCAAACCTCCCTGGTCCCAGGCTCAGCCTCAGCTCAGGTATCTGTATGGAGCAAGAGATGCAACAGATACACAGAGAGAAGCACAGAGAGCCAGACCTGAGTGGTGGTTGTGCTGGGAGCAGGGAGGCAGTAGGGAGGAAGGCTCTGGGTTTCAGTGGCTCCTCTTCCCCAGCTGCAGCAGCTGGACTGAGAAGGGTGAGCTGAGGCCTCCACGTGCCTTTAAGCACAGATAGTTAATTCATTGCAGTCACCATCTTGATGTATATTTACAGTATGGAAACAGGGAATAATCTAACATCCAGGAAAAGATGAAACAGAAGCCTGGAAACCTTGGCAAGCAGAAGTTATGTCCCAGCTCTCCAACTACATCTTTGCTTTTGCAGGCAAGTTGCAAGTCCAGGTTCAGCAGTGGTTTTGTTCTGCCTTTCTGCTGTGACAGTGGATGCAGCCTCTAATCCATTCAGGAAAATGGGAGGGAAGAAAAGAGAATGGTCACAGTTTTGTGCAGCTCCTGTTCCCTCCCTGCCAGGCAGCAGCAAACCCTCACTTTCAGTGTAAAGGAAGTTTAGGATGTCCTAAGCTCTTCTTGACCCTTGTCTGTGCCTGGGGATGTTTTCCTCCAGACGATCCAACCCTGACCCCCCACAAACTCCCTGGTTCACCTCCCAGCTTATCTAACAGACTTCTGTGCCAGAAGATAAAGCCAAGATATAAAGGGCAAATAAGATGCGCAATAATTAACATAGAAAATCTGTGCTATTCCAGTAGCTAAGATTAATAGTATACATTTTTTGAGCCCTCAGGGATACAGATTCTGGAGGTCTGATACACAGTTATTATTCTTTTAAAGGAAAATAGATTTACCTAATTTACAATCAGCTCTGATGGTGGGAGGAGGAATTTATTTTTTCTTTGGATAAATATACTGCGACTTTCCTATAATCCCTATTCATCTGATCTAGGGAAAATTCTGCTGATCCATCATCTTGTGGCAATCTTAATTCCCTTAGTGCCTCCAGGCAGGAGAAATGGATTTCCTCATGCTAACCTCTTATGCCTGTGAAACTTTGAGGCGAAAACACTCTGGGAACCCAGCCTTTGTCCATGGGAAAGAAAATGTGTCTATGGAGGCTGGAGCAAAGGTGCTGGGAGGAATCACTGCAGGGCCTTTGTAAAGCATTCCCGTGGGAAAGCTGAAGTCCTGCAGGTTCCCTCCCTCCCCTCCTGCTCGTTCAGACAGAGACACTATTCAACACCCTTCTGTTCAACAGCAACAGGGAAAGAACAGCTGTTGAAAACTAAATGCGGGACTAATTATATATGATTGAGGATTTTAAACTGCTATTTTTAGCTTTCATTAGAAAGATTTGATGAATCAAATGTTTGTGCTCAGCATTTTGATCTAAAAGCGGAGCAGCGTTGACTGCGTGACCTGCAGAGATGGAGCCCAGAGGTGCAGCCAGGCTCGCTGTAGCCTGTTGTGAAGCTCTGCATCCGTCAGCATTTTGGCAGATTGAATGGAACCAGCAATTCATTTGAATAAGAAAGTGTCTATTTTTTTCCCCTCCACTATGAGCAGGAGCAGGTGAACATCCAGACTCTTTTCATTATCCAGTTTACTTCAGCTCAGTCTGTTGGGGAAGCTCCAAGCAGCACAGTGTGGTGACACATCTGAAGATGGACATCACCCAGAAGGCACCAAAGGCTTCCTGGGTCCTCCTGGGCTCTGGCCCCACACCATCACAATGATGCCATTAGCAGAGAATCACAAGGAAATTGCGACAGAACTGGTTTTCATCTGCTGCAGTAGAAAACAAATGGACTCCATAGGGGTATTTTAAATGGGCAATAGAGGGAGGGCAGAGCTGCAGTGAGAGCACACAGGCTTAAGCTTGCAGGCACCCAAGCTGCAGTGCAAGAATCAGGCTGGGTCCTCCCTCCAACAAGGTCACAGTATCACAGAGTGGTTTGGGTTGGAAGGGACCTTTAAAGATCAACTAATCCAATCCCCATCGTTGCAAGGGGTTTCCACCATCCATGTACTCCACACCCCAGGGCAGAAATCATGTATTTAAAGAACAATGCTGGAGGCAAAAAAAGATGAACAGAGCTCTGGTGCCTGCCAAGAGAGCCACAATCACTCGATACACACACACGTGCTAGAGAGATGGGACCGCTTTCATTGCCAGCCTCCTGAGCCAGACATGATACTGCTCCATGCCCAGGGCCTCCTAAACTGTGCCTGGGCTGCAACCAGGACAGCAGCATCAGCCAGGAGCAGGGGTCTTGGGGGCTGCTGGAGCCCCCAGTGTACAGCCAGGAAGGTCTGGGGGAGCAGTATGGGTCCCCTGCATTGCCCAGCACTGGGAAAGGGAAATCATCACTATCCAACCTTCTCATCCTGCTGCCTTGTTCCTCTAAACCCAAGAGCTGCTTCATAACCGAGGGAAGCATGAATAATGTGCAATCAGAAGAAAAGCTGTTTTTCACACTTATCGCCCTTGAATTGGCAGAGTGAGACATCATGTTTTATATTAACTTCATAATAATTACAGTTATTACTGAATTCATGTATACCAAAGAGGTTACAGCTCCCTAGGAAAGCTCATAATATTATTAATGGATATGCCAGTCCATTGGCAGTACCATGTAACAAGCTAATTCAAACACACTGATCTTAAACAGCATACCTCCAAAAACTGGAGAGCAATGGCAGTTACACCCATCCAGCACACACAGAACTGCCCTTTGAAATACCCACTTTACAAGGTGCCGCTAGCACAACCCAAGAGCAGCAGCAAGTGCTGCTTTTATCTAAAGCAGAGAAATAAAAGATTTTTTAACACAGAGAAATGGTGTGAGAAATTAAGAAACTGGCTACAGAGAACTAATGGGAAGCAAGATCTTGCAGAGAAATTAAGGAACTCACCCAGCCTGCTCCCACGTTTTCCACATGATTCATTGCAGAGATTTCATTTCTGTGGGCATGCGGTTGCATCAGCAGATGAGCTTTTCCATCAGGTTAGAAGAGGTGTTCCATGTCCAGAGCAGCCGTTATCATTGCTTAAAGATCTGGAGAGTGGCTGCAGAAGTCAGGAGAGGTCATCTTCAGAGAGGAGAACCGGCTGCAGCCAGGGCAATTCTGATGCAAGGAAAGTACAGAGATTGAGGTGGCTCCATCTCATCCCGTCTCCCCGCTCTCAACATGGCCAAGGTCATTCCAGAGCCTCCCATAACTGGGTCGAGCCATGATGGAAGCAGGAATTCAGTCTTATGTGTGCTGAGTCAAAGCTACAGAAACTCAGACTGAGCCTATAGCATCACATTGATTTTTACTGTAAATCTGATGCTTGAAGCCTGCCACCAAATGAATTGCTGCACATAAACCCCACTGTACTCACAACAGGAGTAAGATGAGACAGCAGGTCTATTCCAGGACTGTGGCAATTCCCTGCACACCACCAGACTATAGTAACAAATACATATTTCAATAGAATTAAATTGCCATTACACTTTCTGACCATCTTTGTGAATTAACCTCCCTCCTCTCAGCAAGAGCTTTTGATTCAGCAGGAATTAACTTTTTGGAGCAGTTTCCAGACTTCTTCCATTAGGCATTTGGGCTGTGGTCAGTAAGCCCAAGTTAATCACCTGCTTAAACCAGATCAGTCTTCTGTGCACACGGGTGGCTTATCTCTAATAGAGAGCACTCTTTTTCTCCCCATCTACATTAAGGTGAAGGTAACCCCCCTGGACAGCACTTGTGGGAGCTGTAGCCACAATTTCCACTTAAGTTTTCCAGTGCAGAACTCGGGATGGGAGCCCTTGGCCATCACATCTCAGGAGAGCAGTTGAGTCAGGTCCTGCTCCAATCTCTCCCCTGTCAGGTTAAAGCCATTCCCCTTGTCCTGTCCCTACAGGCCCTTGTCCAAAGCCCCTCTCCAGGTTTTCTGGAGCCCCGTTAGGCACTGGAGCTGCTCTAAGGTCTCCCCTTAAGGAGACTTCTCTTCTCCAGGCTGAACATCACCAGGAACAAGGTCTCTAAGGCATCCCTCAGAAGACCGGTGCCACTTTCTGCCTTTGCCCAGAGGATGCTCTTCCCTCAAAATGCATTCTTTATCCAAGAATACAAATATTAACAATGGGGCCACTGCAAGCTGCTGCCACCAGGTCCGTTCAGCCTTGTCTCATAAAAAAGATCCACTGAGCTGGAAGCAGCTTTTGTGAGCACCTGAACACAGGGACACGTTGCTCCCCATGGCCAGGAGTGCTGCAAAGCTCAGGCACTTCGTAACAAATTGCTGCAGCACAGGGTGAGTGATGTGACCTGAAGCAAAACATTCCCCACGTGCAATGGCTGAAGTCAGACACCAGCAATGTTTTATGGCATCATTACCTCAATAAGTAGAACAAAGACATGCTCAGAGGTACGACATGCAGCTCCCATGGGCTTGCAGAGCAAACAGCAGGACCGAACCAACCAATGTGCCTGGTTTGGAAGCCTTGATCCACATCCAGAAATCTCACCTCTTTGAAAAGCTGCATAAGAAGATCCAGTCACTGCTGTGCTAATGTAATGACATCATTTGCTCTAGATTTACACGGGAATCTTTGCTTTTAAGTTTCTGCATTCATGGCTTGAGCCACCAAGCAGCAGCCCACATGCTCAGCCTGTGCAAGCAAGGGGAAAAAGCCACACCAAAGAAAGGAGCTCTGCTTTCTAATGCGTGTCCTTCCCGTAAAACTACGTCCCACAGCCAGATAAGGCTGTGTCCAAACCAGGTGAATCCTCCTTTCTCCAGCATCAACCAAGCCCTAATTGAGAGATCAACTGCAAACCTGCCTCTTCACGCGCAATTGGGAGAGCTGACAAAGCCACCTGTAGGGGCTGGAAAATAAGTTCTGCCTCATTGCAAAAGAAATTGCATCTAAATGAAAAGCAACATATAATAAGAGCTCTAAAGTGCCTGCAAAATGCTGCCAACCAGACAGGTAAAACAATGATATATAGCAGACACCACATCTTTGATAAGGGTCACCCTCAATCATTCAGCAATTGAAGGAGCTAAACTCATTTCCCCAAAGGCTTAAATGTTTTTATTATGATGTGTAAATTCCAGGGCAGGGAATTAGCTGGCCAGAACTGAAGATCTGCATCTCTTTGATAGATTAAAACCTAAATAATCATACAGAGAGCAAAGTAGAGGCACATTAACTAGGATGTTTAAATGATTTCTAAGGCAGGACACCCTTCAGACATTTCCCTTCTGTTTGGCTGTAGCTGGTTTTAAACTCTTAATGGCCTAAAATGCAAAAGATGCATTAAATGTGTGGAAGGCTGGGTGAGCACATCCGCCAGGCTCTGCAGAGGGGGCTCAGGACAGCAGTCCCCACTGCAACAGGCACCAATTGGACAAGCAGAGCCATCATGTTCCATTGCTGCAGTACAAGTGATGGGCTCCTCACCAAGAGAATAAGAAATAGATGTGGGAAGACACATCCTGAAGTTGGTTCACTGCATTCCATCTAGAAATTTTATCTATTAAGTAATTATAAGTAATTAATAAAAGAAGGTGTTCCTCTCTGTGGCAGGGGGTTGGAACTGGATGAGCTTTAAGGTCCCTTCCAACCCAAACCATTCCATGATTCTATGAAGTAAATTTCATCTCATCCTATCTTCATGTGAAATTCAGATTTTCTTATTATTGGCTTTAAAGCATCTACCACAGCTGTGTGCACACAGGAGCAAGTCCAGATGCTGAGGATACCAGGCCAACACAGATCTACCCTGGCTGGTTAGTTTTGGTACCCAGCGCCTTGGCCTGCACAAGTGGGACTACTCAAGCAGGAGGAGAAAGGCTGTTCCCTCTTGCTGCAGTCTTTCATAAATCTAAGGGGAAAGAGCCAGCTCTGTGCCAGTTTCTGGGCTGCAAAATGAGATCGGGATAATAAAAGACATCCTGGAAATAGACAATAATGGTAAAATGATGTTTTGACATGGAGGCCATATATGGTTGATGGGAAAAAATGAACAAAGTACATGATAGAGGAGGTGCTGGAAAAATAGTTTCTAACAGCTGATTAGACTCCACTTCAGCAGATCCCAGACAAATGTTATAGATTTCCTAGAATAAATCCCTAGCTATCTTGGTTTATCTCCACACTTCCTCACTCTCTTCCCTTTAGGATCATGTCACCTTTTTTTCCTCTTCTTTTTTGAGGGCTGTGATTCCACTGTCTTGCCAGTACAAACACCTCCTTTTGTGGGGTGCCCAAGCCAGCAGATGAAATTATGGAATTCTGAGGTCACCATGACATGGAGCTGCTGCAGGAATGGCACCTTGGGTCAGGTTAATCCTGTAGTCAAGGCCACCATGGGGATGCTTATGTGAGACCTTGTTACTCTTAGGAATAGCAAAGCCCAACCAACACCTCCACCACTTGCCCAGTGCCCCTGTCCAGGGCTATCCCAAGGACCCCATGCCAGGATTGATGCCTCAAGAGGATTTCCTTCCCCTTGGGTCTTTGTGATGATGTGCCAGTGAGACAGCAGTGTTGGCATCTGTGCCTGCCCACTGCAGAACACCTCCTCAATGCAAGATTAATGAACAGAGGGGAACACTGTCAGCAATTGAATATACATGGTACAAGGCAGTACTGTTATAGTCAGGAGAGCCACCAGCTGCACCAAGATGTGCATTATTTAATAATGCAATCTAAATTATTACAGACTTACTTTAAACCTGACTCTGCTCTGGCAAACACTGATGTAAGGTTGTTATCAAGTCATCATCACCCTCCAACCTGATTCCTTTATTCACTGAGACTACGCAAAGGTGCTCACGTACTTGTGTAGCCTCAATGTGCTGAGCGAAGTACCACTTTGTGCAGCAGCACCCCAAGGCTCTGAGAGCCACTTCTTGTTTCATCACACTTAGGAAAAGCTGAGAAAAACAAGGGAAAGCCAAGCCCAGAGACAGAAAGATGGCACCAGGCGGGCTTGTGCATAAGATCCAGCACGCAAGCACCGTGTTCCAGCTCAGCAGGCCTGGGGGAACTGATTTTCCATGGGTGAAACCAAGGGAGTGGAGGAAAAGATTTTGAACCAACCTTAAAAACGTTAGGTTCTTCCCAAAATTGAACGGCTCCTCCAATTTGTTCCCAAGATTTGCCTTTCGTCAAGTTTTAATCTAAGCAAAACACTGGTTCATTTTCCAGGGTTCAGTATTATTTCTAAAGTAAATCTTACCAGTATTAAAAAGAATTCACTCAGAAATAAATAAATAAATCTTAAAAAATTAGAATTAAATTTTAAATAAATTTTTAAATTTAACATTTAAAAATACAGGCTTTAAAATGTAGATATGTTTAATGAGCATCACTAGCCAACATTTTGGCTTTGAGAAATAGTTCGGGAGTTTTTACATGTTGAATCACTTGGACAAATGCAACAAGAATTCACAGCTACCTTCAGCTGATTCAAACCTGCATTTCTTTTTCCCCACCAAATACAAGATTCAACTGAGATGTTTTTCCCAACTCTCCTGTTCGTCCTGTGCCTAAAGGTGAGTTTCTTTCTGTGTGAATAACAATGTGGTGCAGACAAGATCAATAAAACTCATATTTCATTTTATTCACTCATGTTCCAAGCAGACGTAGTGCACAGCTGTGGTATCACTGCACAACCATCACAATGTTTCTTTAATTCCATTGGAATGAGGAGTAAATTGTATTTTAAATCCTGGTTATACCCCAGATTTGATGGGAAGCCTGGTGAATGATTGGAGTGCGGAGAGGGGAGCATGAACACAGGCTGGGTCTTGGCAGGAGCCAAAAGGGAACACTGGAGGCTGTGTCATCCCTTGGCTCGGGTGCAGCTCCTGCTCCTCTCTCAGTGCCAACTCCAGCAGCATCCCCCTCCCCTCATAACTAAGCCAAGTCAGGAACAGGAGAGCTGTGTTCTGGTCATTATTTATCCACAGAGAGTCCATACATCTCCCCGGGGATGCAGCACCTGCTGCTGGGGACACCAGGGATGCCCCAGCCCTGGCAGTGTTCAAAGCCAGGTTGGATGGGGCTTGGAGCAACCCGCTCTAGTGGAAGGTGTCCCTGCCCATGGCAGGGGGTGAGCTTTAAGGTCGCTTCCAACACAAAACAGTCTATGAATCTATAAAGCCCCTTCCGGGGGCTGGCACAGAGGGATGAGGACATCACAGATCATCCCAACCTCGGCAGTGAAACATTCCCAGGTTCACAATGGACCTGTGCCTCTGAGGGAAAGAGGCTGCCAGAGAGCAAAGTGTTTATGTGCCAGTAACTACCTCACAGACAAGCAGGGCACAGCTATCACCAGCACTTAGTTCAACACCTCTGGTAAGCAAAACCAAACCAACTCAAACCCCACAGAACATTCCTCTCATTCTCCTAACCGGCATATGCAGAGTCCTGTAGTGGTACCTGCATCTCCCTATTTCATTTACTGCCTTCAAACTGCTTCCCTTCCCCTTATCACAGCTGTAAACATGAATCACAGAGCTCGTGTTTACATTGCAAATGTAAATGTAGCCCATTGTATGCAAGTTCACCCTGTTTTGCTCTCTCCTCAATTACTTTTCCATCTGTAAGTGGTGTTGGTGCAGGTACGCGGTGGTTCAGATGCTGAGGTGGGCACAGTGTTTAAGCAAGGAAAAGGAAGATGAACACCACCAAGTTTTGTTCACTACAGAAAGGCTTTTCCAATGATGCAATGCTCTTAGAGAATGTTGAGGAACTGTTAATGTGTTGGCCATGTTACAAAAGCGGTTGGTGATTAGCTCATGAAAGGAGAGATCAATCCACAGGAGTGTAATAATTGTGGGTTCATTTTGCTACATGCTCTGTTCTGCACTTGATGACTAATTATCAGCATCTAAGAAGAGAATGTTATCTTTCCATCATGTAAAGGCTAAATGCATTGCTTTTATGGGATGCTGAGGACTGCCCACGAGAAGGCTAAATATTTCTTTTATCGCTATGTTTATCTGGTTTTATCCGTGTCGAGTAGAAAACACTCTGCTGTAAAAATACATTGTGGCTTCTTTGGTTTCCTAAACAGATTTATAATTATCTCAAAATGGAACACACTCAGCTTCTGCACAAGTAATTCACAGGAAGTGCAGCCTTTGGCACTTTCCCTGTTCCTCTTCGGATGGAGGAAATAAGGGGGAAATGGGAAGAGCTGGAGCAAAGACTATAGAGACAGACAAACTGCACTGGCTTTTCTTTCCAATATAATCTGGAAGCATTCCAAGGTCCTGCTCACACAGCATCTCTTTCCCTAAGGTGTTGCTATGTCAAGAATCATTACCCAAACCACTTGCACTGTGACACACGTCTGCTGCTGAATACCTTCTCTATACTCGAAATAACATCCTCACAGAGGCACAAGTTACCTCCTAAAAATCCTTTTCCATGAAGGCATTTATTATTAGCATACACAAAGAGAGGTGGAGGAAGAAAGAACAGAAAGGTACTGGGCATCCTCTTAAGATTCTGAGCATTTAGGTGTTCAAAGTCATCTAAGTCTCCCAGTCTTTCAGCCTGGGCACAGCCTGATTTTGGCTGGGTCCACCACATTGTGTGGAGTACCGGTGCTCTTCCACCCCATCCTTCCCCCATGCCTGGCTGCTGGCTGAGGTGGGAGATGTCTCATTTAAAACCACATCTGGACTTCATTCCACACTGGTCATCCCTATGTTTCCAAAAATCCATCCTTATTACAACCATAATTCCCTCTGCAGCCCATGGGGACAGACAGACACCTCCAGAGTACAAATCAAAGAATAAAACCAAAGACTCACGCTCCTGCTGTGAGTCACCATCACAAAGAACCTCTTGTGCACCTAGACTGAGAGCCAAGAGCAAATAGGATCTGATGGGAGGTATCAGGTTAGATGCTAAAGCTGGCAGGATAAATCTGAGCCAATATCCAAGGCATGACCATATCCCAAACCTCTTTCACTCAAGCCCAGTGTCAGTGTGGGTATTGAACCTCTCAGTTCACACAAACAAGGGGGCAGAAAGTGAAGAGCTGGGAGAGGAAAAGCAAAAAAAATGTTCCCAGGCAATTCTGGCCCTGATTGGGAAGGGAAAAGCTGAACCTCCCAGAGGATGCTCTGTTCTCACCCCATCAGAGCAGTGTCACAGCCCAGGTTAATCTGATCTCAGTGTTTCCCTGAACTGTTCCCAGTATCCTCTGTTTTTCAGTGCCACATTTAATCCTTCAGTGCACACAGCATCCAGCCAACTGCTTCCTTTGCAGGTCTAGGAATCATCTGTGTAGCTCAGGAGAGGGGCTGTTGTTAGCCTGTACTCAAAAGAAACTGAGAAAAGCAGAACAAAATAACCTAAGTATGGCTTTAATGCTATAAAGCCTAGGGAATTAAAGCTCCTCTTTCTAAATGTCCATTAAATGCAACACACAGTGTATCTGTGAAAGTGTATCTGTCCAGGATGCTGGTAAAGAAGAGGGTTTCTGAAAGTGAAGAATCACATCTTCAGGGAATGACTTAGGATTCACATCTGCCGCAGAGCCCCTAATGTTCCATTGACACCCTTCAAGTGACAGCTCAAGGATGAGGACTCAGCCTGGAGGGATGTCAGTACCTGCTCTGTGGCTTGTTAGAGGTTCCATTTGTTTCCTGCCATTGAAGGAGACCAGACACGGATGCTAGGATCAAGGGAGGGAAACGGAGTGAGCCAAGTCTTGAAGGGAAATTCGTGTGACTCCAGCCTTTGTGCCCCAAACTGCAGAGATAATCCATGACAGGGAGAATGGTGCTGCTGAAAATGAAATCAGTAACGCAGAGGAGTCAGCAGCTCCTCCAGCACAGGTGCAGTTTGGGGTTCATTTAAAGCTCATGTTGGACATCCAACAAGTGCCTTTTATCACAGCAAAGTTTAAAAGGAACAATATTTTTCTGACATAAACCTCTCTGCTAACGACAAAGACCAGAGGCAGCTTGTGGCCAAAGAATAAATGTTTTCTGAGAGCTTAGTAACAGCTCCTGCACTGAATGTCATCATCTGCCTCGGAAGGCCGGTACTGCATTGGCAGGATTAGGTGAAATTATCCCAAGCCCTGTTCACAATAGGTTTTTAGCTGTGCATCTTATCTTGTTGTCTGAAGGTCAACTGAGAATTATCCATCCTTCCTTTTGTTTATGACTAGAACTATAATTAAAAGTCAGGAAGCACTAATTGTAGTTATTTCTTATTAATAATGCTTAGTTTTATCATTGTAGCACTGTTGAAAACTCCTGGAATTCGTCTCTGTGCAGCAAGAACAGCACATCTTGCAGCACTGAGCAGTGCCTGGCTTTAGACACCTTTCCAGCACCAATTAAAAGATCTTATTTTGTCATTTAGAACTGTAAAGGTTTAGTTTTCCTAACAGCAGAGTTTGGTTGTTCAGACCTGGTTTTCCTGCAGGATCCTTTAGGCTGGAGCCAGGAAAAGCACTTTGATGGTGTGTGAAGTGCTGGTCTCATTCGTTCAGTGAACCAGCAGGAATCCTAAATGCACATCACTTCATACCTATTGGTACCAGACTAATCAGTAAATAATCATAACCATTCCCTTCTTACTGATGCCCTTGGGTGAAGGAAAGGTTGCAGTTGCTTCCGATGGTTGCCTGAAGAGTCCTAGAGCACCTAGACACCTTTGGCTTTCAGCTGGGTCTAAACCTCCACCTTTTAGTGGTGGTTGGGATCACAGAGTACTCCCTGGCTACAGACCAGCAAAGCACTTGGTGTGTGTTTAACTTGACACACATTAGCAGCTCCCTGACTTGCTGAGCCATAGGATCTTCATTGCCTAAGGAGGCAGCACCTTGCCAGGCTGAGTGCTGGGGGTCAGCCCTCCATAGCCCTCCTTGGAGCATCCCTGCACAGCCAGAATTAATCAATAACCATGGACCAAGTCACCCCCAGCCATTCCCATGGGATCAGCTTCCCAGTGGGGATTCCTGAAAATAAGCCATCATGGGAGTTCAGCTAGCAGATTTACCAGCTCCTTTGCCTGCATGTTGGAATGCTTTAGACGATTTATCTGCTCAGAAAAGGATTATTTTTGAGCCTCCCTTTGCCAAAAAAACGTAAGCTTTATCAAATGGAAATCAGAATCTATTCTTCGGATCAGCAGCCTGGATCAAAGCTGAGGTGGAAATGAGGTCACAGAAAATGCAGACACTTTCATGAATATTTGCCTTGCTTTTTCTTAAGCTTTACAGCTGAAGGTCTGATCATGAACACACCGAGTGCCTCTGCACAGTGCTGCACGCTTCCAGCTCCAGCCGCCAGGAATGCACCCGGGGGGATAAGGAACGGGTTTGTTTGGCTTCTATAATATATTAGATTGCAAACTACTGAAAAGTTCCATTTCCTTTCTTTCTACTGGTGTTTATAATAGCGAGAGAGGAATAGTCAGATCCTAATCCCTAGTTATCAGTGTCGCTTCTAACCCAGAATAGTTTACCCGTGTTCCTCAGGTAGCTCCATGCAGATGAAGGTAATATCTCTGGTGGCAATCTTTGCAATAAAAGAACAACATGTGGGAAAGATGCTTCAACATTTTTAGTCCTGAGGATAAGAGGAATTTTATATACCTGTAGTTCTGCTGATGGCAAAATGCTGCTTCTCTCTCAGCTGCCTGCTCTGGGCAATGTCTGCAAACTCAGAGGTGTCCAAATAAGAAGTGGCATAAAATTGTGAAGTCTCATCAATACCAAAGCCATCATTTGGCCTGAACTCTATATGAATGCTATTAAGTTGATCTATTGCTTGCATTTAAATATTTCCTATGTTCCTACTTAAGCTGAATTGCAGTCTGCCCTGCTATATCATTCTAGACTGTGCCACTTTTACATGTTATTCCTGGTACACAGTGTTAGAAAACACATTACCTGAGCATTCAGCTACACTGATGAATGTGATCTTATCTAATTTCAAGAAGGCGTTAGTGTAACTCATTCCTGGGTGAACAGCATGAATTATCCTTCTAGAAGGCTTCCTGGTCAGAAGCATGTGCAGTGATTTATCAAGGGTTTTATCTTCCAGCTCATCACCTAATACAAAATCAAAACTCCTCATTGGTTTGCCTTTGAATTTTGCTATAAGCAAAGCAGTTATATTCTAAAAGATGTTCCAATGTGTCTTGCTTAACCCCACCCCTGCCTGTAACAGCAGTAAAATAGGGTTCGACTCCAACAGAGTCTGCAGATTTGGTGATATTACACACTTCCCAGTAGACAGGAGAAGCCCAGCAGTTGCTATCCACGCTGCAAAACAAGTGGACTCATGCTTGCAACATCCCCACAATCTCCAGTTTATCCCTTTGACAAGTGAGAGGAACCTGCTTTGTGGTTCATGCCAGGAGAGCATCGCTCAGGTCAGACTTCACATCCCAGCCAGAGACAATCATCAGCACCAGCTCAGGGGCTGCTCCTGTGGGCTACGAGGTTCTTTGCCAGGGGGATGTTGATAACAAACCAGAAAGCCAAAGTAAATACAAGGTCTGCTTTCTGCTCTCTTTCAGAAACTGAGGGACTCACAAACAAGCAGACATCAGCAGTGTCCTGGCCACATGCCTGAATAGTCCCCAGGCCCCTTTAATGAGCTGATATTCCAGCCCATCAAGAAGCAAGATCTCCTTCATGTGTGCATGATCTAAGAGCAAGAGAACCTCCTCTAAGAGAGATGCTTGCACAAATACCCCTTTTGAGCCTCTTGGGAAGCTTAGATGAGAGATTTTCCATTTGTGAAGAACCATTTAACACCGGACTATCCAAAAACACTCACTGAATTTGCTTTCCAGATATCAGCCACTGCTTCTGCTGTGAGCAAGTTTAAGTTAATGCATTAACAAAAGCCCTCTTTCTGTAGCAAAGGTCTGTACTGAGGATTAAGATCTGAATTCCACGTTAGCCCTTAATGACACACAGAGAGGAAAGCTTCCCTTCAGCTAGAAGACTATACCCTGCTACAGCGAGACAGAAATAACGATCTTACAGGATTCAATAATACAAAACACAACAAAAACAACAAAGAACCAATCAAAAACATTTATAACACTTGAATCCGAGTTATGGAATTCACTGCATGTAAAGATATTTTTCAACTGTTTCAAGGTGTTTCTGCCTATATATATAGAAGGGGGTGGTATGATAAATTGGGTTGGGTTGAAGGGACCTTAAAGCTCATCCAGCTCCAACCCCTGCCATGGGCAGGGACCCCTTCCACTGGAGCAGCTGCTCCAAGCCCCTGTGTCCAACCTGGCCTTGAGCACTGCCAGGGATGGGGCAGCCACAGCTTCTCTGGGCACCCTGTGCCAGCGCCTCAGCACCCTCCCAGGGAACAGCTTCTGCCTCAGAGCTCAGCTCAGTCTCCCCTCGGGCAGGTTCAAGCCATTCCCCTTGGCCTGTCTCCTGTGCCCTTATGCAGCTGCCCCATCCCTCAGCAACAAGCTTCTCATTGCAGCCCTGATGGCTCCTGCTGCCTGTTGGGAGACAAAACTTCTGCTGGCCAGCAACTCCAAGGGCATGGAAGCCACAGGTGCCTGGGGCCCCTTCTACCTGACAGATTCTCTACTTTCTTTCACCCACAGACATTTTAACACTTCTTGCCTCTAATTCAAAAGACGGCCACAGTCCTGCAAGCACTACAACAGAACTATAGAAAGTTCTGCCTAGCTTTGAAATGTGGGACTAACCTCACAGGCACAGGTCCACAATCCACCAGCACAACGGCAAGCACAGTGCCATGCAGGGAGGGTCCTTATAGCACAAGCCACAAGCATTCCACAGCTCTGTACATCCAGTTCTTCATCCTGCCTTGGTCCAGAGGTACCCCTCCTACAAGGGAGGGAAAGCTCTTTCCCCACATGCAGGGCCTTCTGGGGAAGCAGTCTCAGAGCCTGCAGGGAGAAGCTGGCAGCCTCAGCCTTTTATCACCTCCCTTTCAGCCCAGACCACCCTGACTGATGCTGGAACACAAGGATCTCACATGGGGAATTGGTTGCAGCAGGCAGGTGAGCTTAGAAAAAGGAAGAGGGAAATAAAGCAAAGCTCCTGCCTCTCACTGCATCCCCCACACCCTCTGATGTTCACCTGTGCTAAGCACCAGCACATAGGAGCAGCTGTTTCCTACTCCAGTCTGCCCAAAACCAAGTACCCAAAGTGCAGGTCTTGAGAGGAGGAGCCCCATGGCTTTGGATGCAGCTACCTACCCTCCATAGCAGTCAGCTGAACAAGGACAATCTCTCATATTTCTCCTCCCTGCCTCCACATCTAATAATAATAAAAAGGAATCATGCTAGTGCAGGATTCATTCCCCAGACAATAGCTAGGCAGGCTGTATATTGCTTTATGGCTGTTGACTTGATTTAAAATGCACTCTTAAAACTGAAAGTACAAGTCCTTAAATTTGCAGTAAATGTATAGTTCCAGAGATCTGATTTACTGGTTATGAGCCACCAAAAACCTTCAATTACAATTTATTATATTGTTGACTCCAGCAGCAAAACCTGCAGCATCACTCTGGCTCTGGTAACCATTCCAAACCCAGGAACTTCACATTAATCGTTTAGTTCAGACTGGTTTGGGTTTGTTTTCTTTCCTTTTCCCCTTTTCTTTAATTGGTCTCTCAAACTCCAGGAGATAACGATGATTCCTCAGTGATGAGCGGTTATCCCAACGTGTGTGAGATCAAAGCAGTGCAGTCGGTTTGTGCTTTGCTCAGTTCTGAGCTTTTTAGCCTTGCTTGACTCATAACTGCAAAAATTCCCAACTGGCCGAAGGCAGATCATTGCAACAGAAGTCCTGGACCATAAGGCACTAAAGTATTAACAGTGAAGAGTGCAGCAAAGCAACAAAGAATACACACACTTTTACAGAGCTTCTTGCCCATTGTGCTGTTTCCCCTCTCATTGGCATCCCTTTGTCCTAACTCCCTTGTCTTCAGCAGATCTACCCTCAGTTACACATTACAAGCAAGAGGCACATCAGGCCTCTTGCACTGAGGGAACAGCAGCACTAGTGAAAAAGAGCTTCAAATTCAGGATGCTGAAACTGAACTTCTAAAATCCCAGCCTGGTTTGGGTTGGAAGGGGCCTTGAAGCTCATCCAGCTCCAACCCCTGCCATGGGCAGGAATGCCTTCCACTGGAGCAGCTGCTCCAAGCCCCTGTGTCCAACCTGGCCTTGAGTACTGCCAGGGATGGGACAGCCACAGCTTCTCTGGGCAATGTTCTCTGCATAAATAAAGGCCAAGAACAGACACAACTGCCTCACAAGCAGACACGGAATACCGAGGCACACTAAATCTCTTCCCTACTAACTGATGGAGCAACCTGGCTTTGCTCAAGCCAACACATCTCTCTATCTGCTCCCTCCAGCTTTGCTTTCCACTTTGCCCTTCCCTACCTGCCCCATGCAACACACCTGGTCTCAACTGTAATCAGGAGTTTAATGTGAGACTTTCATTACTTAAATGTTTGGATGTTGTTAAGGTAGAATAGGACTAATTAAGCACAATCCCTGATGAGCTGTTGCAGTGAGCAGCATTGCAAACCAGTGCTACTATTTTACTCACCATGTGAAATGAGACTGGAAGAGTGACCTGTGGTATGCACAGGGAGAGACAGAGGACAGTGGACAATAAATCAAAGCCTTCATTCAGCATCACTACTGTCCTTCAAGGGTGTTTTCCCTCTACTATCATGTGTGATCTTTTCTTTATTCATTAACATCAGCTGAAGCAGAAAATGTTGCAGCTGCTGGCTAGATAGCATAGCTGCTGGACACCATCTATGGCTCTTTCCTCTTCCCGTTTGGAAAGCAGTGGCAGAATGCAGCTGCCTGTGTGGCTTTATTTCAGGTTGGAATATCTCCAAACACAGAGTGGGAAAAAACTGCACACGTTCTAAATCAGAGATGCCTTGAACCAGCCCCCCTGCTTTCCAAGAGCCAACAGGCAATGAAAGGCTTCAGACAGGGATCAGACTGTCCAACATATAGCGATGTCTCTAACGGATGGGTCTGAAACTGCACAAGGATGCAAACAGTGCCCCTGTAAATTCTGCAGTGTTCCCAAAGTGGGGCTAATACAATCTCCACTCAATTCTAAATAAATCCCCTGACCCTCAGCATCTCCCTGTATGGAACCTTCTTCACAAGGTGCTTGGAAATGAGTCACGTTTCCCTTTGGGATATTTTTAAGCCAATAACAAGATGTGCTTAAGAACTCCCAAGGAATGCTGAGAGATTTCGGGGTTTTATTTTTCACAAATCTCCACAAAATGTTTCAGAAACGTGTTTTTCAAAAAAAAAAGTGCCTTGTGCCTTCTTAATTTTTTGGACTACCCAACCTGTGGATCAGACATGGAACTGTTGGAACAAGGCCAGAGGAGAACCACGAGGATGATCAGGGGACCTATTTCACTCCTTACACTTTTGTACACCCAATGTCCTTCAGGAATCCTAGAGCCATTTAGAAATGTTCATACAGCCTGATAATATATTTTTGTCAGTAAATATGGCTATATTCTTTCTTTAGATGGAACATAGAGCTCAAGAGACTTAGCCAAGCTCTTTTGCTGCTTGAGATATATCCAAGCAGTATGTTTTCCAGGCCGTTTCAATCTTCAGGCCACATATATAATTTTAAGCTTACAAGGACTGACTCTTTCGCATAATCATATTAATGATCTTTCTTTAATCCTTGCAGGCATTTTCACAAGCTTGGATCCAAAGCAAGGAAACTCTTGGCACAACCTAGAGGACATAATCAGACTACAAAGCTACACTGTAATGGCAAGCTGTAATTTCAAGCAACCAAGCTAGGTTTATTACCACGACCATCGTTACAGAATGCTTATGCAGCATGGCCATGAAGTCAGGGGGATATGCAGATGCAAAGTTACAGCAGGATAACACCCAGAGTAAAGAACAGGCCCAGTACAGAAAACACACTAGAGAGGCAGAGGATATAAATACAGAGCAAAAAACCCCATCAAGTGAACTATATTTAATATTGATATTTAACTATGCAGCGTCTCTTGCAGTTGTCCCTCTGCATATGTGGCTCGGTTTAGCATTGGCAGGTTCTCTTTTCAGTAACAGAATTAGATAAAGTTGTTCCAAAAGTTTTAGTAAAACCTACGGTGCAGGAGAGATTCCTGGAAAGAGAGAGGAAGGGGAAGGCAGAAAGAGCAAGAGAGAAAAAGGAGACATAAAGAGAGAAAGAAGAAAGGGATTGAAAAAGAAAGAGGGAGCAGGAGGAATGTTTTTCACATTGGCCTATCTGCAGCCAGCTTGCTTTTGACTTTCATACTCTATTTAAAAACACAAAATTGGGAGCATTGAAGAAGAGCTCCCAAATTAGCTTTTTAATAGAGATAGGAAGTTAAAAGGGGGCCGAGTCATAGGGGAAAAGCTATTCCCAGTCCCAGCCAGGCCAGAGCCAGCCAGGAGCAGGGCTGGAGCACGGCTGTACTGAGGAGAGGCTGTGAGCTTTGTGAAGTGATGCCACCGTAAATCACAGACAAACCTCTGGTACCAGAACAAGCCAAACACTGCTTCTGGTTTTGCTTTCCTCTGAGCATCCACAAGAGGAAAGGAGCAAGCAGAGACAGGGGAAGTGTTCTCCAGGGGAAAGCAGACCTGGGGGCATCTAAATAAAGGTGGATTCTGGATGCTTTGATTTGCTTAAATTCACACAGCCCCTGGAAGTTTCTCTGAGAAGTTTTGGGATTCACTTTGCACAAAACTATCCCTGTGTCCGGTGTACAGCTATTAGGATCCGTACTGTAAAGATTATAATAGGTTCTGTTTGCTGATGCAAAACTGCAACTCATTACCTTGCTGCAGACACTGTGGTGCAGTTTACACACACTGCTGGGGGAAACTGTTTTGGGGACGGATTACCCAGCACCCGGCACTTGGGAATCAGTGCTGGATCTCCATTAACTGCATTGAATTACCAGGGATCAGACAACGCTGAGGCACTGAACCGGGGCTCGTCCCCCTCCAGGGCCACCCGCTGGGGACGGGGATGGGGGGGAGCCCCGGCCCGGCCCCTCCCCGCGGAGCTGTCCGCGCCCGCGGTGCTGATCGGCGCCGCGCCCGCGCACTCCGCGCCGCCCGCGCTCCCGGCAGCCGCATGGCAGCGGAGGCGCTCGGCGGGCGGCCGCGGCCGGCAGCGCCCTGCGGAGGTGAGGAGGGGACCGGGAGGGGACCGCCGGGGGGGGGGGGGGGGGGGGGCACCGGCCCCGGGGTCATCACCTGCGGGTGGGGAGGAGGCACCGGGGCAGAAAGGGACGGGAGCGGAGCCCACGCCCGCCCGTCCCCCGCACCCCGCTCCGCCCCCGGCGCCTCCCCGTCCCCGTCCGACGGCCACCCCGAGCCCTGCAGCCCCTGAACTCCCGTATTAAAGTGTCTCCCGGAGCCGCGGAAGGACGCGAGGCAATGGCGAGGCTGCCGCGCTCCGCTCTCTCATGTAGGTATTTGCTTTACTTTATGGAAGTCGCGAACTATCGCGGCCCCGCATCAGCCATTGCCGGGGGCTGCCCGGCAGAGCAGGGCAAGACTGGCTGGATCCCGTTTGGGCTCATAGCTATTTACTACATGGGGATCGCCGGCAAACAGATTAAAGAGCAAGAAAGCCAATGTCTTGAAGCATGAAGAGTCCAACTTCTGGCTGTGGATACAGAGGGATGGTGCTAGGGTGGTGTGGTGACAGGACTGGTATGGGCTGCTGAGGGGCAGGGCAAGTAAGAATGGCAGGATGAGGGGGAAAGGAGCAGCTCTTGGGAAAGGAGAGAGGGAAAGATCGGTTTAGGTCTGGCTTATTTATTTTTACTCCTGAGCGTTGCCTCCTGCCTGGTGTAGGTGTTGGCTGTAGGTTTGCGATGCTGAGGGAATGGCTCATTTTCTTGCCCAGAAGGGACATCTGCGTGGTCCCCACACACCAGGGACACAACGGGAGTTCCAGAAGGGACCCGTGAAGTTCATCCTCTACTTCTCTCCCCTTCATCCCCCCCTTGCCACTGCTGTCACATTAGCATGCAGGGTAGGCTCTGGTGCCTCCATTTGCCGGTGGCTCTGTTAGCTCACGCCGCCGTTCCTCGGTCTCGCTTCACACACAGCCTGTCTCCCCGGGACCAGCTTGGGTCTGTCTCCTGGCTGCATCCAGGCGAGCGGTTCTCCGGGACCCGGTGCCGTTTCCAGCTGGGTTCAGCAGTGAGCAAAGCTCCGAGCCGTGCTGGAAGGGGAGGGCGCAAAGCGAAGCAAGCTCAGGCGAGAGAGGCAGGGAGAGACTCCGTCGCGGCAGTAATGAGGGAGAAGCTGTTTAGTCATCTCTCTATATATACTTTCACAATGATGATCACATTTACTGATTGCTTCTGACTTCATTTGGTGAGGGAGTCAAGAGGCAGGCAGAACGGTTCACCTTTTATCCTGAGGAGTGCCTGCATCCCCTTCCTTCCAGTTCCCCAGATTCAGCCCTACTCTGGGCACTGGGAGCATCTTTCCTGCCAGGTAAGGCACTGCTGTGAGGTGGAGATGCAAGATGGGGCTCTTCGGGTTGCCTGGGAGGGAGGGCAGAAGTTTGCATGCATTTATCCTAAGCCTGTTGCTTTTGCTCCTAAACCTCTCCAACGGACTGAGGGAGTGAACATGTTGTGGAAAGTTTTATTATCCAATGTGACTGTGAAGGGAAAGGAGTATGTGACTGACGGAGAAGAGAAAGCTTTGGCTGATGTATTTTGCTTTAAAGCAAATACATCTTTACTGCCTGAGCCTGACCCAACAAGGACAGGGAAGGAGAGAATGGATGATCTCAAGGCTCTTTGCTCCCATTAACAGTGTCTCACTGAGAAACTCACAGCATATTTATTGGTTGCATTTTAAATCATCCCTGTCTACTTCTAGAGAGGGAAACACTCAGATTTTTGTTCTGTTTCTGCTTTCATGAGACTACAAAGACACATCTATTAAGTACGGCACTGCCATGGGAGCTGACAGGGTAAGGAGCCCGCGGTTATTCCTTGACCCTTTAGGTGAAGAGAGAGAACTGTGTTCCCAAAGTTTTCCTCCAGAGCCTCCCTGACCTCGCCAGGTTTTTGTTGGAGACAGGGATGGTCCCTGGTGTCCTTGAATTGCCTGCGGCACTGACAGCCTGCAGGAGCCAGGGTGGGCAGGGGGGGCTCAACGGTGCTGGGACTCCAGGGAGGGGGACAGGGGCTCACGCCACAGGCTCCTCTATCAAATCTGCTTGCACCTTGGCACTGGCCTCGTAATTACCTGAAGAAAATTGATTCGCTTCTCTATAGATGCTGACTTTCTTAAATCAGAGGGAGGCAAATTACTTTATTTCATGTACCAGGTCTTCTAAATGTCATCAGCAGGGAGCCCAGCCTCTGTTAACCAGTTCCTTTCAAATTACATGCAGAAATGATGGTAATTAAAATTAGAAATATGTGTGCAGCTAAATATATGCTTCTTAGAATCGAAGTGTGTCTGTTTGCTCAGTGAGATGAAGACTCTGTCGACTCTACAGTAGATTTTGAGCCCGGGCAATTGCTTTGCAGCCTAAAAAGACTATTAGCAGTCACCAAACCCCAGAATCCACGCCACAAAAGGAGGATTCTTTCCATGTTCTGTAGATAAACCAGTTAACTTCGTATTCTTTACCCAGCTTAGTTTGCACTGCTCTGAATTACAAATCCAGCCCTATCTGTCTCTTCATTTTCCATCTCTTACTTTGGGAAGGGATGGATTTCTAAGGACTCGTGGACAAGAAGCAAAACTTCTGTGACGGGGGATATCATTACTCTTCTCCCTCTCAGTCCTTTGGACAATTTATTGCTGGAAAAGACTCTGCTTGTGTGTTTTGAGAATCAAATGGGATAGATTTAATGCAACTTTGAAAACTAAACTGTGCTCACTATGTCCCTTAACCAGCTGCAGCTCTTGCTCACAGAGAAATGGGAACTAAACTTCCTCAGAAGAATACCCCTCTCTTTCTCTTTTGTTTTAATCTCCTGTCCACTTCATGGCCAAGATATTTATAGCTTCCTCACATACACTGCCAGCACAGAAGGACACATTTTATCTTGAAAAATTGATTTTAAAGCGTGCAAGTCACTTATGAGTTACTAGTGCTTTATTAGAACAATTATATGTGAAGTATTTATAGTGCCTCAGCAGCTAATGTAGGTAACCTGGAATTTACAACCCAAGTTCTAGAAGTACAGGAGAGGTTTCTGACGAGGCTCCTCTGAGAAATCAGGGGAGATGAGGATCCAGTGCACTGCTGCTGGTCAGGTCACCCTACGTCGCCAATCAATCCTGGTAGAATGACTGCGGTGGTGTCACTAATTGAAATGAAAAAGCAGCCAAGACAGTTTACCAGCTGGGGAAACAGGAACAGGATGCACTATGTTGGTCTCTTGGTTCTTTGCCTCTAGATATTTGGTGATTAATGAACAAAACAGTTCTCATTTTGCTGCCGCTTGTTTTTCGCAGCCCTGTTCTTGATGTTCTTAATGCTGGGTTTCCTAAAAGTTCAAAGATCCTTCATTGCTGGTATAAGAAACCAGCAGCTCTGCTCAGAGCCACAAGAGACTGCCTTTCAGCTAAAGACTGGGGCATGGTTTCAAAGTCATGTAGAGAAAGTTTGCAGCATTCAGCCTCTTCCCTGCACAGATGGAAGAACCTGGTCTCCAGGGCTGTCAGTCTGGTACTCTTAAAGCAATAAATCCCCTCTTTAGGGGGAGAGAAAAAGTACTGCATAGAAACATTGAACAATCCTTTATAGGGAGATACTGCAGGCTCTTTGCTCCAGTGTTGTGTGTATAAGCAAAGTGTCTCCTTGGGATATGTCTCACTATGGATTATTATACATTTCGTAATTACAAAACCTCTTCCAGCAGCAGTAAGATGCTTGCACGAGGGACTGCAATTGTCCTTTAGATAGTAAAACTGCACAGAAAGATATTCCACATTAAGGTGATGAACGTTAATGTGCCTTGAAGAGGAAGAGTGTTTCTGTGAGCAGTTTAGTCATTTTCACCACAGATTGATTCCATCATTTTTTATTCAGTATTTTGATGGTCTGTTGGAATCAATAATGCTGCAGCATTACTGGCTGGAATGGCAGCTTTCATATAATTAAAAACTTCAGAGTAAAACTGCCTAGAAGGATACAATTAAGCTTCAAAGGCCTGAGTCAGTGGAGTCAATGGAATTTCCATTGATAAATCGACTTTTGATACGGCCCCAAATGCATCTTCCATGATACCTTTCTCTCCAGATAATGTTATGGTAGAGTTAGAAAAACATTAGGGAAGTGAGAGTAAGTACAAGTTAAAACAGAACTTAAATATTGTAAGAACTCTGATCAATAAGAAAGAGAAAATTCAGGGCTACATCAGAACCACAATAACTACTCTAAATTCAAGAGAATGTTGGCTGACGATTTGGACACCTTGAGGTATTGCTCACCTAAAAATCAAGGGTGCAGTGAACATATTTCAACCTAATAGTCTCTCAGTTCTTCAGCTGAAGGACTTCTGCCTCTGTTAGCTAGGAAATAAACCAGGTATCTTGTCTAACTTTGGAGGCTTCCCTCATCCTGATGTTCTTGGTATTCAGGTAGTAGCTTAACCCATCAGCTTGCACACTTGGGATTCACACTGACTGGTGCTCAGGTATTTGGAGTAATGCTGCCCTGAATTCTCCTCTGAGCCAGTGGATGGATGCAATATTTCACAAGAGTAAAGCCCATCTCTAAATAAAAGAGACCAGCAAAACACTGCTGCTGAGGCCAGGTCTTCAGCTAAAGGTGGAAGAAAAGTAATGAAAACCAGAGCAGCTTTTCAATTTCTTTCAGCTGGAAATGTTCTTAGTGCAAAATCCCTTAGGTATTGAGCTGTCCTAGGAGTGGAAACCCAGCTCAGTCCACTCATGGCTTTTCCTGGCATACAAGCTCCTTGGCTGAACTGCAAGCTGATTTCACTGGAGTTCTCAGCTCTTTCTTGACAGCTGTAGTTAAACTGATGAGCACATGAGGCTTACACCTGGGGAATTATGGATTAGTCTTGTTTGTGAGGAAGCAAATATAAATTAGTGTGTTTATGCTACTTTTAAAATGCTTTTAATGAGGAATCATTTGCTATTCAAAATCTCAATCTATAATAATGCCATAACCCTGCAGAGCTGATTATCCTGTACCTTAACATCATCCTTCAAGTGGGAGATATGGGCAAGCCACTTGTTTTAATTCCTTGCGTACATACTCATGTTGGACTCCTTAACACAATGGGGCAAGACACCCCTCTTGACTGTGTTGTGTTTTTATTCTGTTCTCTATTGTAGATGGAACTGATCTGACTTCCAACAGGTCTCAAGAGCAGCCTAACCATCACCATCTTCTCCAGTAACAAGGCCTGGGGTCATCATGGCAGCAGGAGTAGCAGCATGGCTGCCCTTTGCCAGGGCAGCCGCCATAGGATGGATGCCAGTGGCCAACTGTCCTATGCCACTGGCTCCAACGGAGAAAAACAAGAGGCAGGATGAGCTGATCATTCTCAATGTGAGTGGCAGGCGTTTCCAGACCTGGAGGACTACACTGGAGAGATACCCGGACACTCTCCTGGGTAGCACCGAGAAGGAGTTCTTCTTCAATGAAGACACTAAGGAGTACTTCTTTGACCGGGACCCTGAGGTCTTTAGGTGCATCTTGAATTTTTATAGAACTGGCAAGCTGCACTACCCCAGGTACGAGTGCATCTCTGCTTACGATGAAGAGCTTGCCTTCTATGGGATCCTCCCTGAAATCATTGGGGACTGCTGCTACGAAGAGTACAAAGACAGAAAGAGGGAGAACGCAGAGCGGCTGATGGATGACAATGACTCTGAAAACAACCAAGAAGGGTCCATGCCATCCCTGAGCTTCCGGCAGACCATGTGGCGAGCCTTTGAGAACCCCCACACCAGCACCTTAGCCTTAGTCTTTTACTATGTCACCGGTTTCTTTATTGCTGTCTCTGTAATCACTAATGTCGTGGAAACTGTCCCTTGCGGCACGGTGCCTGGAAACAAGGAGCTTCCATGTGGGGAAAGATATGCTGTGGCTTTCTTTTGCTTGGACACAGCTTGTGTGATGATTTTCACAGTTGAGTATCTGTTGAGACTCTTTGCGGCCCCAAGTCGCTACAGATTCATCAGAAGTGTGATGAGCATCATTGACGTGGTGGCCATCATGCCGTACTACATTGGCTTGGTGATGACCAACAACGAGGATGTCAGTGGAGCCTTTGTGACATTAAGGGTTTTCAGGGTTTTCAGGATTTTCAAGTTCTCTCGCCATTCCCAAGGCTTAAGAATCTTGGGCTACACTTTGAAGAGCTGTGCCTCCGAGCTTGGCTTTCTCCTCTTTTCCCTCACTATGGCAATCATCATCTTTGCAACTGTGATGTTTTATGCAGAGAAAGGGTCCTCAGCAAGCAAATTCACCAGTATTCCTGCTTCCTTTTGGTACACTATTGTAACCATGACAACACTGGGGTGAGTATTACTTCTTCTTTCACTGAGCAGCAGGCAAGCATGTACTAGGAGCTTGACTTCAGTTACTCTTAAGCTTTTTCCTGGGTGCATGTTTGAAAAGGGGCTGGAACTGTTAAGGGCTTGATTGTTCTTTGCCTTACAACTTCTGCAATTTATGCTTATGTGAAGTTGTGTAAAACAGAAAAATCACTTACACCCACTTGACAAATGCTTGGCACAATGGAAATGAGTGCAGAAGGAGCAAGGCTGTGGAGTAGCAGGTCCTGTTTCACACTCCTTCTGCAGGAGAGAAAAGTTAACATGAGTGCAAGGGACCTGGAAGGTAGAGTTAATGGGATTTCAGGCATTCATTTGAGCCACAAGTTATACACAGAGTTGCTGATGTGTGTGTTGTCTCTCTGTGATGTTGGTCATGTTTCTTCACTTGACATGCCAGGAACTATACATTTCCAATGGATATCATGGGCCTCTATACTGAAAATATATGATTTCCAGGACATGATCAGTACTTAACTGAGCACGATACGGGCTTCCTGTCTGTGTTTAGTTGTGAGTTTAAAGAAACAATATGAATATGTTGTTGCAGTAGAATTTGAAGCATTCCCATGGACAGGTACAAAGATAATGATATCAAAGCAAGGGATTGTAGCCTGGAGGGCACATTTTTCCCCTATATTTCATTTCCGTCTTACAGATGTTTCTACTGAGATTATAGATTTGAGCTTCTGTTGCTCTGAACTAAAACCTTGGTAAGCAGAATGACCAAGCCCTCACCCTTATGGGGTTATATAAAATCAAGTTGGCATCACTGGCCGCTGCTTCAGGCAGGTCCAGAGTCAGGATCAAATGCAACCTCTTAATTCCACACAGCAGAACAATACACTAAGTTTACAGTTACTCTGCAGGGAGTTTTGCCACTGGAGATTCACACAGTTTAATATTCAGTTGTAGACAATTCTTGTTCCTGTAATGTGATGACCACTTTTTCTCTAAACTGCTTGTGATTTTAAACACTTCCCTGGGCTTGTTCTACATGACCAGGCTCGCAGTAGCACTTTTCAATTATTAAAATCATAATTCAGCTCTTAGAAAGGAGCAGAATCTGACATATGACAACTGCAGGCCTCAATTTCTTCATTAAGTGAAGACGAAGAACACGTCTGTCATAGTCACTAAAAGACCTTTTTTTTTCCTCCTTTTTATCATCTAAGCAAAGTTTGCACGTCCAATATGCCAAAAGCTGAGTTTCTTACCCGGGGAAAGAAGTCAGTGCTTGGTTAGCAATGGAAGCCTGGTTTCGGATGCCAGCATGCCCCAGCCTGCTGTTTCATATTCTGACTGGCCCATACTGGTCAGTTCCCACTCTCCCATCCCCTGTATCTGAGCAGCTTCAGAGGAACATGTGTGCTGGTTGGTTTGTCCACGTCTTCTCTATGAGAGGAAAATGCATGCAAACACAGCTCTGTTTTCTGGTTTCTGTTTAATAATTATGGCGCCTATCTTTATATCTGCACATACTCCTGGACATTCACACATATGTTGCTTTATATTCGTGATGGGAGAGTCTTGTTCTCTTTCCCTTCCTTTCTGAACACATGGATGGACAAACCAGAGTGCTCCTGAGGCCTTGGAAGTGTTCTCAATCTGTTGTAATCACAGAAACTAGAGATGAACGAGTGCTATAAATGAGTTGACAAGGATTTCAAAAATGAGATGTTTAAACATGGCTTTGTAAGAGTTCACTGGAAAGGGACCTATAACATGCTGTGAAAGCCTTAAAGCTTTAACTTCTGGTATTACTGACTTGGGGTTTTTCTTGCAGAACTTTAATGAAAGTAGGTGTCTGTAGAAAATACTCTGTCAGTTAAGTTTAGTGTCAAATCACAGGCTCACAAGCAACTCAGAAACCTCAATAAGAACAGACCCAAAAGAGGCCCTGTGCCCTCTGACAACACCCATCTGCCCACAACAGGTACCTATCACCCCCTTATTCAAGCACCCAAAGCCAAACGCTCTCCATTGGCTCGCTCAAAACCTCTGCCAGAAAGAGGAGCTGCTACTAAGAGCCATAAAAACCTAATTCCTGACAGATCCCTCCTTGGAGAAGCACTTTGTGGAGCCAGAGGGATGGTGCTGGGGTCCTAAGGTACCGATGGTGCCAGCTCCAGCCCCTGGCTCATGCAGCAGCTCTCACCCACTGCTTGGCATCACAGCAGAGAAACTCCTTGAGCTAGAAATGAAACTTTTGGCCTCAGGTCATTCCAGCTTCTCACTCCCACCACTGGAGTGGGTGGTTAACACCTCCTGCCCCCCTCCACTTCCCCATAAACCCTTCCAGCTTTGACAAACTGTCATTTTCACACAATATTTCATATACGTCTCTTCAGAAGTCATTTCAATATGTTTGGAAGGATCTTGTTACTTACTAATGAGAGTTCTGGCAATTCCTATCACACAGACCTTGCCAAGAAAGCAGCCAAAGTCTCTAACGTGCTTCTTAATAGTTGATGGTTGCCAGTTTACTGCTTGTGCTTCAGCAGCACTCAGAGCTTTTATGAGTATCTTAAATATTACCATTTGCCATTAAAAAGCCAGCATTTCAAGCAAGAAACTATAAAGCACAGTGGGGTTTAACTCAAATCTCTACACATATATATGTATTTTTTTTTGAACACTGAAAACACTGAAATCCAGACAAGTGAATGTTTTCCTGGCACTGGAATTCTACCATTGCTTATGGCAGGATAACTTTTCCCATTTATTAAGACAGTAAAAAATTACCTCAGTTTAAGGAAAAGTTTACTCACCACAACCAACCAAGGCTAGCGTTAGGAAACCAATAACTCTCCTACTGTTCCGTACATCACTTGCTGTTATTCCAAGTCCCTCGGTATCTTTAGGATACAACTGAATTTCCAGCTTGGTCCGGAAATGAAAAGCAATAAAAATGTATTTCTTCTTGAAGGTGAAGCACTGCATAAAATAGATTAAGTGCTGTTTGGGGGGGGGGGGGGGGTTACAAAGCAAATCGGTCTGGAGAATTCCAGGATGACTTGCAGGCTCCTTAGGCAGTTAACAACCCAAGGAGATGGGTACAAGAATTATTCTGGAATGGGAAACAAAGCAAAAGAATTAAATTATACTGACCCTGCATCTCTGATCCCTCTGCTGTGCTCGTCAGCCCTGCTTTATCAGAGGCTGGTTTTAATTTAGCATGATTTAAATTTTGCTCAGGAGGTTTTCTAATGAAAGCATTATTCTTGGGTGCATCTTAAATCAATCCAAATTACCGAAACAACTATTCCAAATTAATTCAAAATCAGCTATCCAGTTCATGCAGAAACACGTTTCTCCAGAGGCCAACAGCTACCCAGCTTCTCTCTTGCCCTTGTCTAAACCACCAAGACAATAAATATTAGCTCTGCCAGCCCCTGTTCTATGTTCTGTAGGAGGTTTTGACCCCCAGGACCCTCCATCTCAGCCACTCAGGGGCACAGTGCTGGTTCACATCGTTCACATTCACATCCCTCTCTCAGTCTCCAGCTAACCTGCTACGAAAGAGCCACCAGCTTTACATCTGCATGGAGGCAGTTTAATTATCATGCATATTGTTACCTTTCCACCAATGTGTTGGTTTAATTTGCCTCTCAATAGCCTGTGGTTGTGGATGGGGCAGCCTCCTGTTTCACAGCCCACCAGCGCACATCAAACCATGGCTGCTGTACCAGACCTCCCTCCCACTACCAAACCCCACGCTGGTTTTGCTTGGAGCATGTGTTTTTCTAAGCTTTTTATAGCTGTTTCCATTTCACCTGACAACAGCAGTACGTCCCAGGCCCTTGGGCAGTGTCTGCAACCTGAAGTGTAGGCAGCAAAGTATACTTGTGAAAACCTGAGTGCCACATCCACCTGCACCATCCCGGGACATGGAGATGCTCCAAGGTTCCGGGCAGAGCTGGGGTTCCTGGTGTGGAGTACACTGGAGCAGACACCAGCATCCCCACCAGGAACAGCCTTGAAAAAGATGAGACCTGCAGTATATCCCAAAGGACTCATCACTGAGCTCTTGGGCCATTTGTGCCAAGAAACCAGCAGTATCATGGGCCAAGGAGCAGAGGTTGGTGATGGAGTTTGTGCTGGTTGGAGCTTAGGGATAAGCTGTGTGATTTTCCAGTGCCTAACGGAGGCTGAGCTCAGTGCCCTCAGAGTGGTCCTGAGGGAATCTGTCCTCTGTCTGACTGCCCCCTTTACAATTTGCAAGAACATAATGGTTTCAAGAACACTATTCCCCTCTCAGATTCAGCTGTGCTGGTCAATGAGTGTGAAAGACACACATCAGTGCACTTGGACAACACAGTCCTATCACTATAATTCCTTTAAGGAATCAGGTTAATGCTAGGAAGTCAATAAAGCAGACATGCTGGCCTGGTTATGTCAACAGCCCGAACTGGAGCAAGATCTGAAATTTCTTGTAGCTTTTATTAGCTGAGTGCTGAGAGAATGGGGAGTTGGGATCTATTTTGGTTTGCCCTGGCTCAAGCAGGTACCCCATGGTTCTGCAAACTGTGGGTCAGAGGGAGTTCGAGAGGACTGATGCTGGATCAACCCTTCTGCAAGAAACATCATTGTTTTGCTTATTTCTTGACCTTTCTTACTTATTGGTATTCTATCACAGACAAGAAAGGGGATGAAGCAGTGAAACAGCACGTGAAATACCTGCTGCCAAACTGCTGACAGCCAAACTGGCATGAACTTACTGAATACTGACCACGCTTCTTGCAGATGCTGCCAGGTACTGTGTGAACAGAGAGCTCTCAGCAGTTATTTCTCAATGCAAGGTCCTGAAAGCACTCGAGCTCATAGTAACCTTCATTCCCTCCTTCATGCAAACTCAGACGAGTTTGTAAAGTAAGGAAAATAATAAATCATCTCTGGAGCGCTGCCATTCCTGGTTTCTCTGGGAAGATTGCTGTTTGGCTCCATAATCATATTGTGTGTGTCACTACTTCCGTAACTGCCATTAAACTGAATGTGAAAAACTGCTTTAATAGAAACACTACTTTGCATATTTAACGTCAGCGATGGGAAGAGGGGTGAGATGTGGGATATTTCCTTGGCCTCTCGCCGTTTCTCACACAGTCAACAATTCCTAAATCCAGAGGCCAAAGAACAGCTTGAATTTAATATAAAGTCCAATCAAACAATGAACTGATGGATCTACACAAAGAAGCCATTTTCTCGAGCTTTCATTCCCTTGGCTCCAGTTTCATCTTACACAAAATGTGTATCAATTCTCTTCTCCTAATGGATTTACAGATACTGTGTGCAAAATGTCTTTGTACCAGAAACTACAGGAGGAACCTTTTCCCTTTGCTATCCCGGTGTAGATCTCAGGCAAGCATCTTATCTTTGAGATATCTGCATTCACCAGAGCTGCAGAAGTATTAAAATACACATTCTCAGAGCAAACGGATATTTTTCTCTCTTAAAGCAAACAATGATCTGTCCTTAATGCTTTCTGTGGCTTTGGATATGTGTAGCGATTGCGTGTACATGCAAACACGCTGTTCTGAATGCGCAAGGCAAAATAACCTTCCTTTTGGGTAAACTCGTGTGAAAAGTGAATTATTTTGAATAAGGCCAAGTAATGATACCGGCTAAAACCGTAGCGTGGCTGCTAAATTTACCAGTGGAAGCCCTGGCAGGGATGCATCTATAGCAACTGATTTACAAATTCTTTCTAAGCTCCTCTTTCTAGTTTTTTTTAATTCCCTTTCTTTCTCGTGTGCATCACAGCGAGTGCCTGAGAAACAGAGATTAAAGATAACATTGTGTTTCACTGGAGATGAAGGGAAGTGATTGGCGTGCTGACTGGATCGGAGCTATTTTTGGTCTTATCAAATGATAATTTCATAACAGCGCTGACCCAGTAAAAGTAATTAGAGAGATTGGCTGGAAAGAAGGGACAGAATAGCCGGTGTCAGTGGGAAAGCAGGGAAAGGCGAGGTGAAGGTAAAGGCCCTGCAACAAATTAGCCAAAGCTAATTACATCTCGCAGCTGATTACAGCCTGTACAGTAGGAATCAGCATTCAGTGCAAATTCTGAGCAACACAGGTCTCTGCATCCCCCCCCAGCCTGAGGTTGATCCTATACCCAGGCACTGCCAGCACCCACCTCACCCATCACGGCGACATCTGCACATCACATCCTCACCCAGACTCTCCTGCCTGACACAGATTGAGCACAGGGCACCTAAAATACGAAACGAGACTCCTGCCCCACTTTAATAAAGGAAAACAACATGAGGCATTTTTTACTGCAGTTTCTTAAGGAATCTTAAGGGGCTAGTGGAAGGTGTCCCAGCCCGTGGCAAGGGGGTGGAACTGGATGAGCTTTAAGGTCCCTTCCACACAAACCCTTCTGTGATTCTATGATCTGTGAATTCTGCATGGCTGAAGCCACAATGGGGGAATATGTATGACCAAACCCTGCTTATTTCTAGGCTGTAGAGTGTTCCAGGCAATGTAATGCAATCAGCTCAGTAAAACAATGAAACAAAAAATACAGCAGAAGTGTAAGATAACCAGAGAACCTTTCCTCATTGCGAGCCAGCATTCTTCCCTGCCACCCATCATGCTTACAGCTGTGCTCCAGGGGCAGGAGGACAGGCAGGGTTCAGCCAAGCTCTGCCTTCTGGACACACAGTGCCTACACAAACAGATTGCGCCTATTTAACTGTTTACCACTACTACATTAGAACACATTCAAGGGCTGTAATTCACCTCTTAAAGTTACAAGTAAGTGTGGAAGAGTTATTTTAAAATCAATATCTAACAGAATGCCATTGTTCCAACATTAAAACCTGCTGGGAAATTACTGGGAGGCATGTGGCAAGTCAAATCACTGCATGCCAGGGGAGGAAACAATTCATTACTCCTTTAAAAGGTGCACATCTTCACTGGCTTTTATCCTGGTTGGAAATGAAGCTGGAGCATCTGGCTCTTTCTTTCCCTCATTCTTTCATGATTTCCCTTGTTTGTTCTGGCTCTACATTGTGGACTTTCTCTTATTGTCTGCACGAGGCCGTGTGAGGTTTGGGTGCAGGGCCAAGTGCTGTGGTGGCATTGTCACAGCTGTCGCTCCTGATGGAGACTGGCACTCTGCATATGAATTCTCTCTCACCTATAAAAGCATCTGCAACACCAACAAAACCCAAAGGGGCAGTACTCACCGTCATCCTCCAAGCAGGCTCTTCCCTGCTCTCACTGGGGAGAGCCATGGAGCATCGCCTGGGGAAGCCTGCTGCTTTAATCTGGGCCTGCCATCTGCAGCCAACTTAAAACACAGATCAGCTTTAGCTTTCTGCCTTCAGGACTTTGTGAAATTTGGCTGATGTACACCCCCAGAAAGCCCTTGAGAAAGGACTGTTTGCTTCTGAAGACAGTAGTCCTGTGGATCCAGGCTATGGGCCCCTAAGCTTAAGCTTAAATAGAGATGCAGAGGACTCGGTGCAACTGTGGGGTCTTCTAACAAGGTCAAATAGTTCCAGTAACAAATCTTGCATGTACAGAGGGAAGTGGTGCTGTTACTGAACGTGCCCCACATATGGGTTTGCTGAACCAGTGCAGGAACAACACCCTGGTACTCACAAACCTTGCCCAGCTGCCCTGCAGCAGGTTCCCTTCTAACAGCTTCTGTTAATCAAACAACGCATCCTCACCATGGGGAAGTACCCGGAGCTTTTATTATGGGTAATTATTTTTCACGCACTTACTGCTTTATTCTCTCTGTACACGTGACTCCCCTTTGCCATCCACAGACACAGACTGCTGTTGGTTATCTCTTCGTGCCTGTAGATACAGGGTTTCACATCAGATGTGAGAACAGCAGATGATAAAATCTTGAGTCCCTTTCAGCCTTTAAGACCTAAATGTGCAGCCTTGATAACAAGATTTCACCCCACACCCAGACAGCCCCTTTGTTTCTTCTCTGTACCAAGGAAACACTATTATTTAGTTCTGCTTATTTCCCCACCCAGTTGCCACAAGCCTCAATTCCATGTCTCCATGCTCTACATGCACTTTTGGGGTATAATTTGGAGACAACACGTCATCAACAGTATGCACTTTTCTCTATGTTTGATTGACCTGGAGCACAAGGGAGCATCCTCCTTAAATATTAATTACCATCACTATGGAAAGAACAAAAATAGCACTTTATTTTTCAATAGGGTAATGCAAGGCAGCTATTCTCGCAACCTAATGCTTGGCAGAAGTAAGCTATCTGCAAAGGGAAAGATGAAATGGGAGAAAGCTGCTCTGAGCTGCTTTTTCCTAGAGTCTATCTACATCAGGGTCTTAGTTTGCATCAGGAATGCTTGCTGAAAGCAACCTCCATCATCCTGTCCTTGCTGCCATTTGGCTCACAGCACAAAGAGGTTTCAGAGCATGCAAACTGCGTTCCTTCTGGACAAAGTACAACTGGAAGATGCACTCCAGGAATGCATCTAATGTGTTCTTACTGCTAATGGGCATTCAGTCCATGGACCACATCAGGATGTGGTTAAAATTAATCCTCCCTGAGCTGTGCACTGTAGAGATGCTTGGTCCCCTGCCCTAGCTCAGCTCCTGTTGAGCTGCACTACTTGCTAATGTAGATATATTTATTCTTTCCCTGCAATTGATGTCAGAACTTGCTCTCAATTATAATCCTTTTGGAGGTTTACACAGTTTGTTGGCCTTTTGTCATCAATACTAAATGGAGAAAAGCTCCAATTGCTTCTTTGTGACTCTTCAGAGGGAAGACAGGAGTAGGCTGTTGTCGATTTAACAGACTCTGACACCTCCGTTACTCCACTGCACGAGAGCCCTTTTCTAGTAATCAGTGTCTGAAATGAGTAGAAACAGGACTGAAATTTACCACTTTGAACATGAATCAATGAAGCATTATTGCCAACACGCATCCTTCACTGCCACACATTTCAGTTGTGCTGCTGCTGGTTCAGGAAGGCTGAAAACCCCTGTCCTCCACCCAGCTTTGCACCTTTTTATCAAGCTCCCTCTCTAATCTCTGCATAATTAACCAAACGTGAAATCCTTGGCTTCTGCCATGCATGTGTGTGCTTCAGAACTTCCTGCAAGACCACAGGAGTGTGTACAGATGGGCAAGTGTGGTCAGCTCGCAGGAGGCAATCACAACTTTTCCTTGGTGCCTCTTTCGTTTTGCTGCCTACTTGCATCTGCCTTACCGTCTGTTCATCAATCCAGGGAGCATCCATCATGTAAGAGGATGAATCCTACTGAGTCAGACACTCAGCTTCAGTTCATGAAATGAGCTGGCATCATATTCTTGCCTTGGCACACTAGATGCAAAAGACTTCAGCCCTTTTAGATACTTTTCTGCTGCACAGATCTAGCAGGCCGGGTTAAATAATAGAAACGTGCATTCAGCAAGAGAGCTGTTGAATGAAAACCTGCAAACCAGATGAAATGAGATAAAAGTCATCCTTCTGCTAAGGGTCAAATCAGCTGAGCTGAAGGGATATGAGGTTTTGGGCTGCGGAGGGCTGAGCAGGATGAGTTCCACCACTAATGAGCTTAGTGAATAAGCTCATTACCTAATGAGCTCTATTGAACAAGCTTCATTTCCAGCCCAGGGAAAGCCTTCCAACTAGATAAAGCATAGGTAAACAGATCCATCAGTGTACACACAGAAGACTCATCTGTAACTCCAGAGCAAAGTCACGGTCATTGACAGAGCCCTTCCTGAAGGCGCAGATGTCAGGATGGATCAGAAGAGCAACAAATAGCAGAGGCTCTTTCCTAGTTTTGACCCTTCTTTACAAAGCCCAATGCACCCAAGACTGCTCACCAACCTGAGCCGGTAACGCACCCATGTCCTAATAACCTTCTATCAGCATTAACATAGGACTGCCCTCCATGTAGGACACCACAGAGCTGAACAAGATAACCTCCAGAGGTCCCTGCCAACCAAAATTATCCTATAACCAAATGCTCCTGAAACGGTGCATCTCTGTGGATCTCCATCTGAAATCCCAGCATTGCTCCTGTGGCCTGGGAAGATGTGTTAGATCAGGTGCCACACCTTGCCAGATGGCCTGAAGAAAACCTGACATCCACATTGTCTTGTGGGCAATATATCACCCAGAAAGGTCAGACTCTTCAAGCAACTAGTCTGGAAGGAATGGTCCATCATGCACCCACATGCTGTTTAGCACAGTTCTCAGTTCTCTTGGCTTGGAAGTGAAAGGAGAAAATGAGATTTCAGAAAAGAAGGGCCTTACAGATACTGAAAGAAAACCCCTTAAACCTTGTCTTCTACATAGTAACACTTCCATTGAATTTACCATTTGTTTCTTAGATTTTCAGCAGGTCCTGAGGTATTGTTTAAACTATTCAGCTCCTATGGTTGTGCCTCTCTCAGACACTGCTGCCGTCCATCCTCTGTGGTGGTCTAAGCAGAGATAAAATATGTTTGAAGAGAAAAAAGGAAGGAAAAATGCTGAACTTTGCAGTAAAAATAACTGCTAAAAGGGTTTTTAGGAGAAAGCAGGTGCTCAGCCTTGAGAATACATATATTTAAACCTCTGCATGCCCCTCAGGTGCACATCAGAGGGTAAATAAACATGCACATAGCTCGCTTGTACATGTCAGTGCATATTCCCATGACTGCAGCAGGAGAGCCTGACACCAAATGTACTGTGAACTGAAAACGAATTTCAGCAGCTTTTGTGATTCATTCTTTGTCAGATACAAAGGAGGCGTCTGGAGCTGCCTTGTCACCCGTGTGCAGGGGGCTCATTTGCTGCTGCAGCACTGCAACCCCACTCCTCAGGCTGTGTGCATCCTTCCAGGGCTGCCTCACTGTCAGCCCCTATGCAACTCCACCTATGTAAATAACATTAATGGTCCTGCCCATTCTGATCAGTGGGAACCAGGAGTAACTTCATTACAGTCAGTGAGTCACCCCAGTGAAAAACAAGTGTCACTGACAGCTAAACTGGGCTCTGTGGATTTGAATAGGTCGGGCTGTAATTTGGGAGACGTGTTATGCACTGCTTTTATGGGAGAGTCATTATGGCAAGAGATGCCTTTTGGTGTCAGCTCCTCCACAGAGCCATATCTCACCTTTCATGTTTGCCAGTACTTTCCTTGGACATCCCAGCAATTTCCAACACTCAGTATTAGATGCACCATTGTTGGAGAGGATTTGTGTGCCATGAATAATTCAAAACAGAGTGGGCAGACAGCACATCTACTACCTATAGCACTTGACTATACAATAAATTAAATCCACCCATTAAATTAGTATGCCATTAAATTATGGAAGTGTTCAGGGCCAGGTTGGAGCAACCTGTTCTAGTGGAAGGTGTTTCTGCCCATGGCAAGGGTTGCAACTGGATAAGCTTTAAGGTCCCTTCCAACACAAACTATTCCATGACTCTATGATCACAAACTGAGAAATAAGGCATTTATCGGCATAGCTGTGCATACTGAATGCTTTATACTTATGTGAAATACTTACACTGAAAGCAATTGGCAACTAAATGCAAGTCAGACGAGGATATGTGGAAATCTGTAGGAATTAAGCACATCTATTGCACCCTGCTCTCAGAGCAGAGTCCAGAGGATGTGCATGCAGACAGACAGATGAAACCACCGGCCACAGCAGAGCACACACAGACATACAGGACACTCACAGCTCTTTAGCAGTCACAGCACCTTTGCTGAACTTGATTTACAATCCCACATAACTTAACACAACCGATGGCCAATAGTATTAGTGCAACCCAGTAAAGGAGCAGGAGCTACTTGGCAGTGCTAGTTGAATATCTCCAAGTCAAAGGAGGCAGCTTCCTTTGACCCTGATGCACCCCGTGTAATGGGTTACTTTTATCTGGTTCTCAACCTCACTGCTGGATTGCTCAGAATGATCCAGCTCTTTCTCTAAGGGCTGGCATCACATTTGATACAGGATACTGTAAATCGTGTTGCAGAAGTAGGATGTCTTGTGTCCTGCATTTCTGGATAATGTTTCTCCCTCATGAGCTGTCACAGTGGCTTAGTGTAATGGGCTTCTGAAGGCCAGATATAACTGCCAAGGGATGAGGCTGAAGGGGTTTTTAGGCAGCAGTGACTTTTTCCCTCATCCAGTCCTATCATCAGGGAAAGATATAAAGGAAAGTATATCATCATCTTTGCTTCTGTGAAAGCTCTCGCTATGACTCAGGACAAAAAGCTTCATGTGAACAAGGCAGAATTACAACTTTGTGCTTCCCATAGCAGCCTTTGGCAGGCATTTGGGAAGGGCCCAATGACCATTTGTCAATTAGTGGTATAAATCTGTGTGCCAGGATTCTCGAAGCCAAGAGACACTCAGATTCCACTCTTGACTATGAAACAACAGAGATCCAAAGTCTTCTCCACTGTGTTCTGCTCTCCTGAACACCCAAAAGCAGTTGAGATCTGCTGGGGAATGACCTTTAGAGATGGAAAAACCTCTGATACACTGAATCCCCAGCTATCTGGGATTTAATCAGCTAAACATGAACAGTCAGACATCCCTCATCCCATACCTGGATCACTCCAGTTACAATTCTGCTGCAAGATGGGCACTGTCTCCACCCGAGCTCAGAGACCAGAGGTCCAGAGGGTGAAGGTGACCTGACAGTGCTCATACAGTGCATCACTAATCAGCTCCATTGCCTTACTTGTGTGATGCAATCTAAATAAAATATCAAAGAGCTCAATCTCCTCTCACAGATAAAAGGAGAGAATGGTAAAAAAAAACCAAACCCACACGGAATTTTAGATGAAGGAATAAAAGATGTTCTAGAGGGCTGTGTTCCCCTGCCTTATGGGGCAAGGCTGAAAATGGTTTAGCAAAATGCAAAGGAAAGTTGTTTCTTTCCCAGACGCTGATTTAGTGTTTAATACCAAAATACTCTAAGTGGCAAATCTGCAGAATCATGTAGCCAAGAAATGCATGTGCGCCTAAGGAAACGCACACAGAGCTCACTAGACGCTGCCAAGAGCTTGGCATTGTGCTCAACCTATGGATGGGCTGTGTCTGTTGGAGGCAGTGACTCAGTGAAGCAGTTGTGGATGTTCCACACCTGCCTCCCCTCCCATGGGCCTGCAGCTCTTTCTGTCCCTGTTGTGGCCTTTCCTCATGCTAAACGTTGCTTAATGAAATACTACAAGGTGACTGTCCACTTTAAACAATCATATGCAAGACACATAATGCCAATAGTCAAGAGCCCACACCATAAACACTTCCATAACATGGGAATAATAGGCAAATTTCATGACCTTCCTATGGAAGCGCGGTGAATAAAAGAAATCAAGAGAGCAGAATTTCCAGGCCAGAGCACACAGCATCCAGTGGGCTCAAAAGACATCTTAAAATCAGCCACATGCAGTTCTGAAGTCCCATGGATACAGCAAGTGTATCCTTAGCCATAACCCTCCATGCATCCAGATGGGAGCAAATGAGACTGTGTGGGTATGAAAAAGAGTCTTGAGGATTATGTGTAAGATGTGAAAAGCAATCACGCTGCTATAAACGATAAAACATAACCATAAAATAAAACACTGAAGGCCTGAACGATTGGGCACTGATGCAAAGTGATTTTTAAATGCTACCATTCAGAATGGTAGAAAATAATATCCCTCTTGCAAAAAAAATGCAGTACTGAGTGGTAGAAAATAAAACCCACTACAGAGAAGGCAGCCCTGAGGAAAGGCATGGCAGAAGCACAGGTCTCCCTCCTCTGCCTAGCCCATCACCTCCAAAGGTTTTCCTTTCTCAGTGCTCAAACTTCTACATAATTCAAGAGGAGTTCAATATGTGCTGTTAGATAGGTCTGTATGCAGAAAGCTGCAGCAGGATGCGCACCCACAGGCAGGGATACAACAGGGCTGACAGATATTTTACCCCATTTCTCAAAAGTATTGCACATGTGGACGTCAAAACAGAATTATCATAATTGGTTTAATGCATAGACATGTCAAAAACTTGCTCTTCGTGTGTGGAGAAACTCAGTTAAAGCTCAAATGAGACTAATCAGCATAAGGGAGGAATTCAGTACCCTTCTGGAGACACATGCGCTGGGCAATACTCTTCTACTCTGTGTCTGGGCTGATGTGCAATTGAACAATCTGCATCCTGGGCTAATCATCCACACGAAACACATTGAGCATCTCAAGGAGTGGCAGGAAATGAAGCCTCATACTTCAGAGATTGGGCTGATGAAGAGATCACATGCAGCTGTTAGGAGAACTCCTCTTCCTCCTCCCCAAGCGCCCCCCATGGCCACCAATCCCTCGCAGGATATGAGACTCCTGACAGCAGCATTGCAGGGAGCATCCTCTGAACCAAAGAGATATTGGCTTTCTGCCCACGGTGAATAATGGGCTTTGTCAGGAATGATCTATTTAAAAACTAAGTACTACCCGGGGTTGTCTTTCCAACAGATCATTTACAGGGTACCACGTTCACAGTGCTGTGGGCTCCCACATGGGGACAATCAGGTTGTGGCCGGCTCATCAGGACAGCAGTGAGGCAAGGGCAGGACACAGGCATAGATCCACATGGCAAAACCTGCAAGGCCCCATAATGCCATCAGCTTTCCCATGGACACAGAGGAAGGGGACAAAGTAAGAGCATAAGCAGCTAAATGGAAATTGCTTATTTCCTTCCCAAAAGCCTTTTACTACAGGGAGAACGAGTATCATACTTGGTCCTCATTCATCCTGTCCTTCACACAGAGATGGGAGCTGCCTAACAGGGCAGGGTAGGGGGATCACAGGTCAAAGTCACTTTTCTGTCCCTCTTAGGTGTTTGTTAGTGCCAGTGTAAGCCCAGGATTAATCACTAACCCTAAAAGACTCTTTCTTAGGGACATAGGGATGAAGAGAGCTGCAAAGGGACGCTTATCTCTGCTGCCTCTCCTGCTGCCTGTTTCACAGCCTGCATCCTCCCAGATTGTCTTTTCTCCCCTTCCATCTGAGCCATGCTCTGCTTTCCTCTCCCTTAACCCAGCAGTGGGTCTGTGCTTCCACTCCTGCAGAAAGAGGGGCAGTGTCCGTGCTGCAGCCGTGGAGGTGACCCGAGCACAAAGCTGTCCCACAACTCAACTGCTGCAGCAGTTGTAATGCTGCCACATCTGCAACCCCGTGACAGCTCCGAGGAGCAAACAGCTGCTGTCTGAGACAGTCCTGGTGACGTGAGATGGTTTCAGAGACAAATGTTCTCCCAGCTCACTATTGACACATGGGACGGGTAAATGAGATTTACTTTGGCATCTCATTCACTTCTCAATCCATCTTCTCTAGTACTTTTCTCCCCTCCAGCCTGTACGTGGAAAGGTCAATCAGTTTAATTATGGATGTTAGACACATAGGTGCCATTTGCAGCTCTGCTAAGTGTGCTCACACAACTGGAACCCTCTTGCATCAAGTATAACAGCAACAGGTTTCTTACTGCAGCAAAGAAACCTCCCCAGGTGCTCAGTGGACCAGGACAGAAGAAATGACTAACTGAAGAGCAGTGAGTTTTAATGACATTTCTGCAGCTTCACCAGGGCTGTCAGAATATGCTACAAATGTTTATTAAAGTTCACTGCCTTCCTAAATAAACACTGACATCTCTGTTTAACACAAATACAAGTCAGCAAACACATGAACCACACAGCACAAACCATGCAAGAAAGAATTCTATGCTCCCCTATGCTTTTCAGTGGAGCAGGGGAACCTCTGCAGTCCCTCAGACCATGCCATGTACCTGAACAGCAGGGACACATCACTCTGAAGGCAGCCTTGATAGGCAGCCTTGATCACATCATTCCATCACTAAAGACCCTGACTTCCATGGATGGTGACCACAACAGGTCCCCTCCTGTGGACAGCCAAGGGGTGGCACCAATAGATTCTGATATAGGTAGTCAGCCTGGCAACTTGCCCACCTGTAGTTTTCTTGCTAATCACTGTAACACCACCCCAGTGGACAATTCCACTGACAAAGTGGGTACTTTTGATACCTGTCACTTCACATTGTGGTTCTCTTTGGTATTCCCACGTTTAAAACCCTTTGAGAAGCAGAGGCACAAACCCCTTAAGGGACTATAAATGGTTGACTGAGATTTGTGTGTGGTTTCCATCCCTGTAGAGAAACCCACAGAATCCTATAGGGGTCAAAACAAGCACAGAAATTCACCACCAGTAGTTCCCTTAGTCTTTGGAAATGATCCTATCGTGTGGCAATATAAACTTCACTTTGAAATAAAGGACACTTTAGGATTTTTAATTGCATCCTAACCTATCATTAATTGGCCTTTATGCAGTGAGCAACATCACAATAATAGGTCTGCAAACCCTGTGTGGAATACAAATGGGCCACAAGCAGGGGAGAGCACCTGAGTGTGCTGGGGCCAGCAGCGCCGTGGGAGCTGATGGACTCAGCCAGCACCACAGAGACTTCCTCATTATCCAGTGGCCTTTGGTTGACTGGAATTACTTTCAAAGCAAGCAACATCAGAAAAACATTCCCACACACCGCAGGTTTTGGCATTCACTCATCAGAGAGGCATAAAAGAGCTCTAGAAAGTGATGGCTTTGAGCAGCTCTGAAAAGTCACATCTTAAATTTATTCCCGTAATAATGAGGCTAGCGAACAATTCTGTCAGCAAGATTTATTGGCACACCTCACGTTGATGTTTTCATGTCATTTCTGAACTTCCCATAAACAAAGGGTTTTACAGCTAATAAAAGTAATAATCCCAAGGGCAGGAATTTGTTTATGGCTCTGGCTGCATGCGTGCAGTCTGCCTGCATCTGTGCCACAGCACCCAAGGGACCGATGCTGCAGGATGTTCAGCATGGCCCTGGCCATGCTTACAGGTCACTTGTATCTACCAGTAGTGCACAGAACCTGAAGATTATAGAATAGTTTGGGTTGGAAGGGACCTCACAGCTCCTCCAGCTCCAACCCCTGCCACAGGCAGGGACCCCTTCCACTGGAGCAGCTGCTCCAAGCCCCTGTGTCCAACCTGGCCTTGAGCACTGCCAGGGATGGGGCAGCCACAGCTTCTCTGGGCAACAGCTCCACTGCTCTTGTGCTGTCCTCAGGAGGTCTTTCACAGTGCACAGGAACAGTTAATCAGTCTCAAAGCCAGATTTCCTCCCTTGGCTTCCTTCTGGCCACCTCAGCCTTCCTGCTTCATGTGCCTTACCCTTCACCACCCTTCCACATATCCCAAAGCCACAGCTGAGCAGCCTTTTGCCAGGGACAAGGGCAGCTGCAGGAGCCTCACTGGGGAGCAGAAAGCCCTCAGTGTGGGTCCACAGAGGCCAGGAGCAGATGGGATGCAGGACCCAGCCCTGCTGCAGCACAAACCCCTCTGCTCTACAACACTGGGATAAAGTCCAGGTCCTGTACGTGCCCTGTGCACAGGGACAGGGTTCGCTCTCCAGTTTTAAGAGTGAGGTTCCCAAATCCTTTTGGAAATACAGCATTCCCAGGTAGCTTTGATGCTTTCATGCTGTGACCATCCCTAAAACACAGCTCCAGGCAGAGCGACAGCTCTGGCACCGGCTGCATTGGAGCCAGTAACACCTGAGACCTCTCCACACACTGTGCTGGCTGGGGATATTTCCCAGCAGAAAAGTGTTGTCTTTTGGGGAATATGATATCCTAATTCTTGTTGACATTGCATTTCACATGCTATTAAATGAACCCCTTCTGAAGAATGAAACAAGTTTGCTACAGAAGAAAGAAAATAATGCACGCTTTAGAACAAAACAAGCTCATGATTTGTTTTTCTGATACGGATAACATATACAGAATCATAGAAACATGGGTTTGGGTTGGAAAGGGCCTTAAGATCATCCAGATCCAACCCCCCTGCCACGAGCAGGGACACCTCACACTAAACCATGGCACCCAAGGCTCTGTCCAACCTGGACTTGAGCACTGCCAGGGATGGAGCATTCACAACGTCCCTGGGCAACCCATTCCAGTGCCTCAGCACCCTAACAGTAAATATATGGTAATTAATATATGGTGCAAAACATCCAGTCAAGATTAAACAGTACAGCTCTATTGCACGTAATAGTGTACTGATGACTAATGTAACACCACTTGCTACTACTGCTACTGCTATTTCTCATGGAATCACAGAAAGGTTTGGGTTAGGAGGGACCTCAAAGCTCCTCCAGCTCCAACCCCTGCCACAGGGCAGGGACCCCTTCCACTGGAGCAGCTGCTCCAAGCCCCTGTGTCCAGCCTGGCCTTGAGCACTGCAGGGATGGGGCAGCCACAGCTTCTCTGGGCACCCTGTGCCAGCGCCTCAGCACCCTCACAGGGAACAGCTTCTGCCTCAGAGCTCAGCTCAGTCTCCCCTCTCTTGGGCAGGTTCAAGCCATTCCCCTTGGCCTGTCCCTACATCCCTTGTCCCAAGCCCCTCTCCAGCTTTCCTGCAGCCCCTTTAGGCACTGGAGCTGCTCTCAGGTCTCCCCTTCAGGAGCCTTCTCTTGTCCAGGCTGCCCCAGCCCAGCTCTCTCAGCCTGGCTCCAGAGCAGAGCTGCTCCAGCCCTCGCAGCAGCTCCATGGCCTCCTCTGCACTCACTCCAACAGCTCCAGGTCCTTAATGTTTCAGCCAGTCACAGTATTTCTAATTAAACCCATCTCTCTCTTTGTTAGCAAGTAGAGCTGAAATGCCTTCTGTAAATATCCAGGTTTGTATCTGCAATAATATGCTGCTGGATAATGGAAGGGCAAGTGTAAGGGAACCTAAATGAATCATTTTTTATTTGAGCAATTTAGCAGTGACATATCAATCATTTCTGTGCCAGGTCTGTGGAGTAAGCAGATATCCTGACACGTTTTATACCTTTCTTTGAACAATATAAAATGACCTTAGGAGATAGACCAAGCTGCTAAAGGTGGCTGTGAATCTCTTTTAATGACAAAATGGAGCAATGAGGAGAGGGACACCCTGGCCTGGCAGTGTGGGCAGGAGGATACATGGGGATGGTGGGTCTGCAAGCAGGGGACAGGCCATTGCTGGGGGACCAGAGCTCCCAGCTTTGGTAGCATCACACTATGCAGAAACTCCCACAAGAACAGCTACCATAAACACACATCTTCCTCCTGCTTTTAACTCCCAACGTGCTACATTCATCTTCTGTGGTGATTAAAGCTCAGCAAAGTCATTAATACTGAGGCTTTCCTCACTGTGTCCCATTAAAGAAATAGACTTCCTTACTTATTTAAAGGAAATAACCCCCTTTTCCCCATCTAGAGCTGATTTCATAGGGGAAGTGTAACACTGACAAATAATGCTGAGGACTGCATTTGTATATGGCTAACCAACAACTTTCTGAACACTGTAAAAGCACCATGTATGGGCTAAACAAAGGCTGCTATCTGCAGAAATCACACAGGTTCACCATGGCAATGCAGCAAAGCAACGTGCAGGGGACGCTGTCCCACAGCTCTGCCCATGGGCTGCAAACGTGGGGCTGAACCGTGGGCTTCCTGCCATCCCATTCCTGGGCAAAGCGAGGGTTTAGGGACAGACCCGCAGCCTGAGTGACCCCAGGACTCTCACTCTGCCAGCCCAGCACCTCAATGATCTGCCCCAAAATGCTAGAACCTAGAAAGAGGGAAAACTCTCCTGAAACAAGGAATAATTTCGAGGCTGATGTGAACTTCTCCCTTCTCAGGTTGTAAAGTGGGATTATGTCATATAATAGCCTTAAAGATATGCCCCAGGGCCAGTCCCTTTTACAGTGAATAATACCTAATCACCCATTTCTTCCCATATAATATGCTACCACCTTCTAAATTTGTCAATCTAATTAGCTCTTTTCCCTAACACTCACTATGATTAAATCTGTATTAAAGCTTTCTGTGCAGCACAGGAGCAGACACACCTGAGCATTGGCTAAATATAGTAGAGGACAATATTTAATGGGTTATTTTTAATGGATGCTGGAACTGCTGCATAAATGAATTCTGATTTGAGTTTCCTCAGCCTCCTTATTTTTTATCTCAGCTCCCTTAAATTGTATATCAAGCAGATAAGAATAATGGAGAAACTTACCTGGCACCATCCATCAAGTATCCTTCAGAACTAAATTAACAATGAGCACTTTATGCAAAAAAAGGAGGAAGAAACTGGATTTCTTTATACTTCAGCTCCATCTTTTTATAAGATGCGTCAGACTACACATATCTGGACTCACCTCCCATGTGGTTTAAACAGGGCAAGCCTAAAGGATGGAAACAATTCCTAAGTATGTTTGTAACTTGCATATGATTTAGGAAGATTTGCATGTATTTGGGGTAACTAAAAGGCCTGTTTGTGCAGCAGTGACCTGATCCCCTTTCACAGACCACATCAAAGTTACTGTTGATTCAAAGCATCAGTGAACCACCAATGCCTAAGAAGTTTGTCACACACCAGTGCTCTGCAGGCTCAAGCACGAAGGTAAAGCTGCTTTCTCCACTCAGACTGTGGGCACTCCTTGGAGCTGCAGCCCCAGAGGAGATGGGAGATGCCAGGCAAAGCACTGGGAATGCAGCCTTGAACTCCATCAGCTCCATGGGGAAAACTGGCCCTGTTCTCTTCTGCAGAGCCCAGGGGATGTCAGAATGTTCCCTGAAGCGACAGGCTCAGGATGCAGAGACTCAGGGGTTATCTGAGCTGTGCCAAAGCACAGGATAAGAGCAGTGGAGCTGTTAGAGCGAGTGCAGAGGAGGCCATGGAGCTGCTGCGAGGGCTGGAGCAGCTCTGCTCTGGAGCCAGGCTGAGAGAGCTGGGCTGGGGCAGCCTGGACAAGAGAAGGCTCCTGAAGGGGAGACCTGAGAGCAGCTCCAGTGCCTAAAGGGGCTGCAGGAAACCTGGAGAGGGGCTTGGGACAAGGGCAGGTAGGGACAGGCCAAGGGGAATGGCTTGAACCTGCCCAAGAGAGGGGAGACTGAGATGAGACATCATAAAAAACTTGCTTGGAGCAGCTGCTCCAGTGGAAGGTGTCCCTGCCTGTAGCAGGGATTGGAACTGGAGGAGCTTTAAAATCCCTTCCAACCCAAACCATCCTGGGATGCTGTGAGTGTGGCAGATGTTCCCTGGAGATCTCCCATTGGAGCAACAACTGGGTTGTCTCAGCCCTTGAGAGCAGGAGTGACTCAGGGCTATATCCTGAGTCTTAAAAGAGAATTTTAATTGCTCAGTGCAACTTGCAACCAAAGAGGCAAAGCAGGAAGGATGGGAGACCTGGCAACACCAGCTCCCAGAAAAAAGGATAACATTCTCTGATGGGATCTCTTCTAAGTCCTTTCACCATCATTCATTAGGAAGTTAGATGGAAACCACGCTGATGTCTCTGGGGTTCCTAACTACCTTCACAACACCCCACAAAGGTCTCAGTGTGCTTCTAATCGGAATACTTCCTGTTGCCAGTGCAGGAATTCAGCTGAATCCTGTTGTAAGGCTTGAAAGTCAGTTCCTGGCCCATTTAACTACACAGCCATCTCTTTCATTAGAGTCCACTGGCAGAAAGATAACCGATTCCATCTCCATAATTACAAAGACATCCACAGCAGGAGACAATAAGGTTGTTTCTTATGGAGGATTTGAATTACTTCAATTATTGTGTCTGCAGCCTCCCATTCAGGGAGCATGAGGTTTGGGATTACTTTAGAGCAATCAATTGTGCCTGATTGGTTATATTCAATACAACTAGATGGGAGACTGGGTTTTTGTTCCCTTTAGGCAATGCAAGCTCAAAGACCTGCAAAATCTCTGTGCCCCCTCCAGGGCTGTCTCTTGAACAGAACAAAGGCACAGGCTGCAGAAAGGAGAAACTAATAATATTCTTGGGTGTATTTATTTTAGGTTGCTTCTTCCTGAAAGCACAGTTTATCCTCACACGTCATCCCCTGAATGCAAAGAGCTGTGCTAGGGAGGTCAGTGCCATCAGCCTCCCTTTGCAGGTGAAGAAACTGAGGCACAGAATTGAAAGTGATGTTGGAAAAGGAATCGCTTCTGCTCATGTTGCAAAGGCAAAAGGAGGTCCAGTTACAGTGCAAGGGTAGATTTGGCTTCCAATAGAGTGCAGAAATAGAGCAGGAAGGTGCTTTGAACCCATCCCTGACCAAAGCACGGATCCATTTCAGGGTGAGTTCACTCTGCCAGCCGAATCCAGCCACGCTGCAGTGTGGTGCCAGTGCAAACGAAGTTCTCAGGACTAACTAAAATGCACTTTTTCCTTTCTCTTCTCTCTGCTAGTCAATAGGATAAACAGTAGGCTACTGGAATACAAAGAACTTGCTTTGTGCATTGTGGATTCTCAAAGATGCTTTACAGCATTAGATAGCAAACACAAAAGCTGAGCTGATGATGTGTTTATTTGTGTACAAATGTGTTCCTCTGGTGTCACTTTTGGCATGGAAGAAATGTTTCTGCCTAAACACTTCAAAATGGCCAGAGGATTTGATCCTCATTAAAAGATTTGTAATCCTGTCTCTGGAAGGCACGCAGAAAAATGGGTATGCCTCAAAAAACTACAACACATTAATGGGTTTTACATCACCCACGCCTGTTTTGCCAGACCTCCAACTTACATTTAATGTGAAGCATAGATATGAGCTTGGGCTGGATTAAAATTCCACACCGAATTCCACAGTGAATCTCTGCTGAACTTGCTGTCATCTCTAGGAGCCGTGGCCAACGTTAAGAACTCCAACAAATCTGAGTATCTTACTGGCTCCAAGCTTATTGAATTTCCTTAAAGTTTCCCCTGAGAAAAGATTGTTTTTCCCTTCATTTCCACCTCTGATCAAAGCCTTAATGCCCAAGCCAGATCACCCCATTAAACTAAGACCATGTAATACTTTCAGGTGTGTTTCTTCATTAGCCTAAAATCTCTTTGGGGGAGGTAGGAGAATTGTAATTTTTGAGTAAAACATGTATTTGGGAAAGCTCTGCTTATGAGAACAATGCACTGGTTCAGCACTCCAAGCTTCAGCACATATCATTTCAGCAGGTGATCAAATCCCACCGCCTTAACCAAAGCACTTCTCTAAGCAGGTTCTTTACAGACTGGTTTAAGCATCAGCTTTGCTGTGCTCTGGTCTCCAGCTTAGCCCTTTTCACGGTGAGCTGCCTAAGACAGCAGCACCACCTCTCTCCACAGCTACACAGAGAGAGTCGCAGAAAGTAACATCATTCACTCCCCAGGGAAACTGAAGTGGCTCTGTTGGAGCTGGTTTCTGCAGTGGAAAATGGGAGATGCTAGCATTATCAGTGACGTATAAGACCACAGAATCCCAGACAGGTTTGTGTTGGAAGGGACCTTAAAGCTCATTCAAATCCAACCCCTGCTACGGGCAGGGACCCCTTCCACTGGAGTAGCTGCTCCAAGCCCCTGTGTCCAGCCTGGCCTTGAGCACTGCCAGGGATGGGGAATCCTGTGAAATAAACTGTGAAATAAGGCTGTGCTTTTGCAGCTCCTGCCCCAGCTGAAGTTACCTCATCCTGGGACAACCTCCAGCTCCTACGTCTGATTTGCAAACAAAAGAAGGATGAAAAAAAAACAAGATAAAATGAAAAAGACTTTTTCTTTACTTAAGTGTCACCTGAAAGTTTAAATTTAGGAATTAAAAGTCCCTCTGTGCTTCTGCCTCAATTTTTAACTATCGTCATTAAAAATAAAATCAACCCTTAGCATGATCCACCTTACATAACTTCCTCCACAGTGTAAAAATAACCCGTTCAACTTTCGAGTACTCGATGTGCATCAGAGCACGGGCTGGGCAGGCACCCGACTGCAGCCACGCAGGGCTCACGCCTCAGCCCTTCCCCACCAAGACCTGCCCTTACAAGAGCTTTAGCCTTTGGATACAGACCCCACAGTAAAGGGGTGAGACCTGCGCTGCACCCCAGAACCCAGCTCTGGGGATGCTGGGGGGCACCCAGCGCAGGGATCACCCCTCGCCCCATCAACAACCAAGCCTGGTGTGTCCTGGGGTGCTGGAGGATCTGGTTGCTTTTCCACACATGGTGTTTTCCTTCCTTACTGCAAGCACGTGGCACAATTTAAAGAGCTGTTTATGTCTGGAGCTAAAAGAAGCAGAGCTCTGCAGTGTAGCTTGGCTCCTGGATAACTGCATTACCAGAGAATCCTAAATCTTATTTTATTCTGGTCCAATACATATTAAAGTCAAGGAAAAGGCTCATTTAAAGACCCAAGGGTATAAATACAAAACAGATCTATCTTTGTATTTGTGCTGAAATCAAACAATGCATTAATAGTGCTTCATTAAATCATCCAGGTATTGGTCCCTACAGCTCTGTAGCTGAAGCCTCAGCTATGTACCATGGGAGGACCAAATATCAATGCTCTTCTGGTTCCAAATAAAGATCCTGAGACATCTCAGATGTACCCAAAAAACTGGAAGCCAATAAGAAATGAAGGGAGGAACAAAATGACCATGTGAGAATGATAAATGCATTGGAAAGTAAGGAGAGCGAGAAAATATATCAACATAGGGATATAAATCATGTAGATACATGATGAAGTTGTTATGCCAGCTATGCCTGTTGAACTGTTAAAGCAATGCTGAAATATGATTGAGGCACATGTGAGAAACACCAGGCAATTCTCCCAGGCCTTCATCCCTGCCTGCAGTAAATGATTACAGCTCGACTCACCTAAGTTTACATTAAATTAGAATGTAGCCACTTTTAGCTACGGAAAGAATTATTACTGAGCATACCTCAGGCAGAACATCATTACGTAGTCAGGCACACATTTATTTTCTATTTCCCAACTGTATACTGTCCTAAGTCTATCATAGATCATGGAATGGCTTGGGAGGGACCTTAAAGCTCATCAGTTCTAACCCCTGCCACCTTCCACTGGAGCAGCTGCTCCAAGCCACTGTGTCCAACCTGGCCCTGGACACTGCCAGGGATGGGGCAGCCACAGCTCCTCTGGGCACCCTGTGCCAGCTGGACAAAAGCCATTGGCTGCAACACTGGACGCAGTCAGCCAGCCAATTCCTTATCCATCAAATCCATACTTCTCTAAAGACAAGGACATTGTATGGGACTGTGCCCAACGGTGTCGCAGAGGTCAAGGCAGATGACAAGTGCTCCTCCCTTACCCACCATTCCATTCTTCTCCTAAATATACCCAGCTTTGGGTGTGCAAAAAGAATCCTTCGGATGAACTTCATCTGAGCACAGCCCCAGACCAAACCCTAGGCCAAGATCTGGGGCTGAGCATAGAACCAAGCAAGGAGCATGAGAGGAGCACACTCTGGACCTTGCGATGCTCCCAAGCTAAACAGCAAGCCTTGGCATCCTTCAGAGCCAACACCACAGCCTGGAGCTGGCTCTGGCTCCTGGAGCTGGCTCCCTGTCTGCTTACAAGCAAGGAGCCAGAGGGGACAGGACCCCGGCATCCTGCCTGCCCCAGGCAGTGCCACTGCCAGGCTGCTGTGCTGCTGCCTGCGGTGCCATGCCAGTTTGCTGTGTCACTGCACAGCTATTTATAGCCACACAGTTGTATCCAGGGAACCAGAGGATGTTGACTTGTATTCTTCTATGAATAAAACATGGATATTTTCCCAGCTTGAGAAGCCAAGAGCTGCTTTAGATTTAACGTTTTTCCCTCTGATTGGACTTGGCTGCTGAGCCAGTAACTTGTACTTCAGACACAAGAGAAAAGGATTTGAGACTTGGCCAAGGAGAATACGCTGCAAGCACTTGGTCAATACATCCTTTGCTGTGACAAAACAACACTAGTGCATCAATATTATGGAAATAATGATAAAATGTCAGGAAATTTGCTTTCCCTGCAGATAGCATCCTTCTCTCCCGTTTTTCTTCTCCCTGAAGTCAAAAGATACCCTTCCTTATCAACTGAGCACAAAATGTGTCATTCTGAAGCTTCTTTGGATAATATGGATACTAATATATATTGGTGTCCCATATCCAATATTATATATTTCATAATAAGTAGATTATCCTTCTTTGGATAAATAAGACCTTGGTAATTTTTTTCCTATCTATAATTATAAATGGAATTCAAACAGAAGTCACATCCGTGTTTTTCTGAATACTAAATTCCACAAGAGGAAATGTTGCTTACTTCCCTTTCCTGACTTTTAAGGACAGGGACTGCCCACTCTGTCCTGAATTCGTTCTACTTGGATGCAAACCAACCTCACTAAAAACCCTCACCAAAAACCCTCACCAGCCATAGAAATCTAATGGGGACACAGAGAGATCGGCCAACGAGGCTCTTGCAAAGGCTGAGATTCCTCTTTCAGAAACCTATTCAGGGAAAGGGCAAGACTCCCTGTTACTGATGCGCCTTTATGCTCTTCTGGCTTTGTTGAGGGGAAGAAGGAGCCTTAAAGTGACTGCAACACGATTTTGATACAACCTTCCAGCCATCACCTCAGTGAAGGGAAGGGAGGCAGGATGCCGGGATGTTCAGCTTTAATAATCCTAGCTTAGGAACCTTTTGCAAGGAAGGCACTGCAGGACACAGCACAGCTCAGTGCTGTTGCAGCCAGGCTGTTCCTGATACATCCCAGCATGCCAGCACCAAACCTGCACAGTGATCTCTGCCCCACAAGGAATTCATTGCCAGTCTGCCCACAGCATTGGTGAACAAGAGGTTTGGAGCATTCCCAGCTACATAGGAAGTGGCCCAAACATTCCACCCTCTCCTGGTTAGACACTGAGTGTTTTGATTTGTTTCCTGCTGAAATCCCTATTTCTTGCCCCTCCTTCTTATAGTCACACATTTGCTAGAAAGCATCAGACCAACACACATTCCAGCTTTATGCCATCCTTATGCTACAGATTCATACCAGCATAAACCCAATAGATTATCAAGGACCTGCTACACCAGATCAGTGCACAGAGAGATAGAACAAACAGGAGATTCACCATCTCTCAAGAACAACATGTCCTTTTGTTGATCAAGAGATCACACATTCTGTTAGCTGTGAATTGCCAAGTCTACCCCTATCTCTCTCCCTGTTGAAAAATTAATACCAAGTTTCCTACAGTGGCATCTGAGATGGGAAATGACAAAAGGAAAGACAATTTGGTGGGTACATTTCTCCATACAGTTTTGAGGTAGGTCCAATAATACAAGACTTGGCACTGCTCTGAAAGTCATCACAACTGGAATGGAATTTAGACTTCAGTAATGAAGGTGCTTGAGACAGCCAAACCTCCAGGCCTGTTGCTGTGGCCCCTCTTTCCTGCAAGAGCAACCCCAAGGCTCTATAATCACCTTAAAAGATCAATAATCTGCAGATCGTAAGGTCCTTTCCAACCCTAACTATTCTCTTCTGTGATTCTATGCTGCCAATGCCACTGTGTCTGTCCACCTCCCTGGACAAATCCCCCTGTGGTGAAGCACAGCACTTTCATGGCAACTCATCTGTAAATGTAGGTTACTTAGGAGCTCTTATAGCAAACATTACCTTGCAACTGCCTCTGATAGCCTCTGTTCTTACAGCTGAGGATCCTGAGCATGGGAAGATGAAGTGAGCTGCCTGGGTGCATACCAGAATGATGTGACCAACCCAGAGAGAGCTCAGAGCCTCCTGGTACTTCATTTACATTACTCAGAAAGTGTTCTTTTGAGGTTCAGAAAGGCTTAGGTTTAATGCATACTTTTCATGGCTCACTAAGCTGCTTAGTTTGAGTTGGATTCACAAGGAAAACAGTGCAAGAAGTTTGTTTCTGAGTGTTTCAAACCATCCTGCAAGAAGAAAGCCTGGCCTAATGAGATTACCCAAGCTACTATTTTCAGGGCTAACCACACTGAGGAAGAACAGAAAGAAAAGCACATTACTGACTGATAAATAAAATAAAACTCATTTTCTGACTTATTCTGTAAATCAAAATGCTAAAAGAACCTCTAATGCTATATTAAAGCCGAGAAAAAACGTAACATGAAATCAATGTTAAAGGCCATCTCAGCATCCTTTTATCTAACCAAAATTGTAAACACTCTGCTACATTCCCAAAGCACAAAATCCATTTACACTTTGCATACTTGAAAAGAAGTCTAATGCATTTTGAAAACCACAGACTTAACTGCATGCTTCTCCCATTTAATACAACAGGACTTAATAAGATTTGCAGGAGGCATAAAAGGCAAATTGAACCCTATAGCTGAACACACAATTTCAGGTTCCCAGCAGGGAGGCAAACCTAGTGATGAGGAAAATGTAACACCAGAAGGGATCAAAGCAGGATAACAGATGACCAAAAACACAGGGAAAAGTCATGAAATGTAGACTCAGTGCTCAGCGTCTTAGCAGATTACTTGTAACAAGAACAACTGTGTTTCAGGGCTACCCAGATCTTGTTAGCTTTGGGTAACACAACTAGACAGCCAAACTCAGAAGGAAAAGGCTGCTTTGGCTCTGCAAGTTAGTGCTGCCCATCCGCAGGGACATGGCATGTCTTCATCCTCCTCTGGCCATTACGTACCAGCAGGTCAGTACATCTATCAGAGAAGTGTAAGTTTAAATTCTGTGTATGACATGAAAAGAGAAAACTCTGAATCCAGAGACACGAGCTTAGGAAAATGGGTCTTGACACATCTAAGACTTGGAGTTGTTTGAAGCCATCCCTGTAACCAGCCACCCACCCAGCCATGGACTCATCCCTAACAATGATCCAGTCACTTTTGATCTCTTCACTGGCATCTCAGTGTCCTGCAAAGGCTGCAGAAGCATTGAAGGGCAAGTTCATCATCTCAGAGCCCTCCTTAAGCACTCTGCCCTGTTCTCAGCACTTGCACTCCTACCTCCTCTGTGAAGCCCACAATGCTGGGGAAGCATAAATGCAGGTAGTATTTTTCCCTCTGCTTAAAATAAGAGAAACAGATACTAAGCTTAGCTTAAACCAGTAGATACACAACAGAAAGCTAAGAGCTTATCCACAAGTGGTCTAAAGCATGGCACAAACTCAAATGACTCAAACACAACAGATGCTCTTTATACCTGTCTGACTTTCTGCACATTGTGTGCTTTGATCCAAAAGCTTTTATGGTAATGCTTGAGCCAAAGATTGCTGAGGGAAACAGAAACACTCCTGTTGACTGGAGTAAGCCCTGGATCAGGCTGTCAGACGGAGGAACTCAGCCTCAGTTTTGGAGCCAGTAACATAAAATGGGCATACTCTAAATTCAAATAATGCCTGTGCACTCACTGCAATAACTTCTGTCAATTCTCTCCCCCATTTCCTCCCCCACATAAAAATACCTTTTAACAGTGGTCTGGGAACAGAGCATGGCCCCAGGAAACCTCTGCACATTGCTGGGCCTGGCCTTGTCAGCTCTCTTAGGCATCACAGGTTGTCAAAACAGCCTGGGAGGAGGGAGCTGGGCATGGGCTGCGGAGAGCGCAGGAGGCTGAGGGCCCAGCAGGTTGGGAGTGGATTCCCATGGAATAATCTGATCCTGGCTTTGGAGGGAGCATATGGAATTACCAGGGATGGCATCTTGGCATCTGTCCTTTTGCCCTTACTGCACTGTGCAGAATTCCCTGTTCTGACCCAAGTTCTGAACTGTGCAAATAAATCCAGAAAGCACTGGGTTCAGGTTCAGTGCTGCAAACTGCCCTGCAATGGGGAGAAACCCAGCAGGGCTTCCGTGCCTTTACTCTTTGGTCTCCCAGCTGATTCCGTTTGTTTCTTGCCCTGCTCCTCTCCCATCTCCATCCTGTATCCAGCAGGTGTTTCCATGGCAACACCACGTAAAGCGGTCCTTCCCTCTGACATGGGAGAAATGGTGAATGGCTGAAAAGAATTGGCTTGGGAAGAACCTGGGAATACAACTAAAAATAGGAAAGGCAATAATGGAAGGTGATGGTGGAAAGCTGCCTGGGGACTCTGAACTCTTCTGGAGGGCTTGTTACAAGCTGAATGCAATTTGCTGTTACTCTCTGATGAGAAGGCAGATTTTTGTTTTCTTGTAAGATGTGAAGCATCTCTGGCAGCATTATTGCTTCATTCAAGCCCACTGTTAGCAGTAATTCTGTTTTATCATACAGAAATGATTCTGAGGGACTTAGAGAGCCAGGAACGAGCAGCAGAGCCCAAGACTCCCCTCTAAGGAACAGCTTCACTTGAAAGCATATACCGTTACAGTAAATGGGTGCAATTTGTGCTCTGATGTCCTGCATGGCTTTACAAGTGACAAATCAATCATTACACAAACATCCTTTGATAATCAGTGTGGTTACATTCATTATGATCCATGCTTTTAGCAGCTGCAGTATGTGGACACAATGCATAATTGCCTAGGAATCGTATTACCCTACTTCTCTATTCATGTCCTGAAGTACAAAGTCTCTCCAAAATTGCCATACTTCAATAGCTGAATGCAGAGTTTACAATCCACTCCTCCAAGTGTTTAATTGTAGTAAATGCAGGGTCCATTAGTATCACTGTTATTAAATATTAAGTAATATTCCTTGAAAAAGAACCATTACCACTTTACAAATTACAAACATACAGGAGGACTATATCAGTTTCTTGACCCAGGGGATTAATTGTAGCAGTCGTTGCACAGCAACACGGTACAGTAGATTAGGACCTCACCTAATGAATAACACTGCATCCAATTGAAATTGCAAGGAAATTTTGCTTGGCAGAATGCAATTACAGAAGTCTCCATCTGATTGGCTTGCAGCATTTCGGTATTCCTCAAAAGTGCAGCTGTAATGAATGGTGAAGAGCAAGAGATGAGGAACACGTAATTCCCACTGATCTTAAAGACACGAGAGGGGTGGGGGCTGAAAGGTTTCCAATTAAAGGGACAATTCCACAAACAGATCTATGGGTACATCTTCACATCCTTAACCTTGGGGACTTAATGCCACAACACACCACAGGGGGCCAGAGTCCAGCTGCCTTTTCAGAAAGAACAAACATCTCTATCAAAATCAGGAATTTGATGTCAAAATGATACAATGAGAACTTAGAAAAAGTAATTCTTTTCAGTGAGCATGTACTCATACAATCATAGAATGGCCTGGATTGGGTTGGAAGAGTCCTTAAACCTCATCCAGTTTCAACCCCCTGTCACAGGCAGGGACCCCTTCCACTGGAGCAGCTGCTCCAAGCCCCTGTGTCCAACCTGGCCTTGAGCACTGCCAGGGATGGGGCAGCCACAGCTTCTCTGGGCACCCTGTGCCAGCGCCTCAGCACCCTCACAGGGAAAAACTTGCTTGTATGCAACCTGAATCTCCCCTGTTTCAGTCTGAACCCATCACCCCTTGTCCTATCACTACAGTCCCTGATGAAGAGTCATTCTCCAGCATCCTTGTAGCCCCTTTCAGACACTGGAAGCTGCTCAGAGCATGCAGCTTCTCTTCTCCAGGCTGAACAGCCCCAGTGTTCTCCACCTGTCTTCATAGGTTTGCCCCTCACTGCCTGCTCAGGGTCTCTTTTCTCAGAAGCAATTGGCATCTGTCCCTGTGAAGGAGAAGATGCTGAACTGGACAGATTCTGGAGCATCTTCTGGGTTTATATTCCCTCTCATCCTAAGGAACACAAGGAGTCTGACCCTTAGTTTTACATCTTATCACCACAGAGCATTAACAGAGTCTGACAAGGATTTTGCTAATGCAGAACAGCCACATTAATTGTGTAGGAAACCAACAGCACGTTTCAGCACTTGCTACAGCATCCTTCATATTTAAAGCATAAGGATAAGCACAAATTCTGCTTAAAGGACTTTTTAGAGAGGATTTTCCCCCAGAATTTGACTTTTTAAGACACAGAATAACAAGGAGAGCTGTAATAACTTCTGAGTCTAAACATCCTATTCCCAATGCTTTATGCTTCCAGACATCCATTACAGGTGATGGGATCCAGCTTATTTGACACATGTAGAAAAAGACCATGCAGAAAGACACAGAAAACCACTCGTATTTGTGTTTGCAGAGAAAACCCAACCTCTTGAGAATAAAGGAGACTGAGCAGACACAAATCCAAGGAGACTCATAGAGTACCTCCATGAGATTCCTCCTTTTACAACCTTATTCTTTAGCCTTTGACAAAAGCCTTTTCTCCCACACATGAATTCTCCTGAGGAACCTTGCACCTTAGGTCCACAGGGACCCTGCAGCCCCAATGGTCTGTCCCCACCTTCCCCTTGGCTACATCAGGGATGTACATCAGCACATTCCAATAGCTGTATCACCTTTAAGCAAAGAGGGGTTTAACCCTGTATTTTCATCCATTTTCCCTAAATCCCTGGGCATTAAAAGATCTGAAAACAAACCCTCTTTCATATTTGGTGTGGTTTTGGAGTCCGATTTAGAAATGGTTTGAGAAGAGCTTTCTTTTTCCTTTTTAGCCTTTATATCAGTCATTTTATCTGATATATGATAAGCTCTGATGAGTTGAAACTGATTCATCCTATTTTGTAATGTTTAAATGTACTTTGCTGAAGCTCCATCATAATGTCACACACTTTTAAAATGAATAATTCATCCTGCCCACCTCTTCTGAAATGCCAAAAGGATGCTGCGTCTTCCCAGATAGAAGCAAATACCTTTACTCAAAAGTACACAAGGAAACAATATAATTTAAGCAAAAATACCAGCCCATTTGTACCACTGCAAACCTCAATACCATGATCTCATATGGGAGAACACATTAAATCCCTGCAGGGAGGGAGAAGGCTCTTTTTCAGAGAGGGGTTGGACCAAGGGTTTAGTTGTTCCCTGTGTTAGGCACCAATGGCTCTGTGCTTTCCAAAGGGAATCAAGGAATATCTGAGAATCACTGAAAGGCACTGATAAGACTCTTCTGGCAAATGCCTGTCAAGGAACTGCATAAGAAATGACATTGATTTTATCCCCACGCTGGTACTACCTCAGGGAGAGCCTTTGTTGGTTCTATATTTAGCTGCTGTGTTATGTACCTTACTAATAGTCAGGTAAAGCTCTGTCAATTTGGAACCCAGCAGGGATCAGGTTAAGACCCCGAATGAACACCACTTTGTGTGGAACTGGTGTTTGCCAACTGGAATAAAACACAGGCAGAGTGAAAGAAACCTGGAGAACTTTGAATAACAGGCAGCAGAGTTTCCCACAGCTGTAATGCACATAAATCTGTGCCAGCGCCTCAGCACCCTCACAGGGAACAGCTTCTGCCTCAGAGCTCAGCTCAGTCTCCCCTCTCTTGGGCAGGTTCAAGCCATTCCCCTTGGCCTGTCCTTACATCCCTTGTCCCAAGCCCCTCTCCAGCTTTCCTGCAGCCCCTTTAGGCACTGGAGCTGCTCTCAGGTCTCCCCTTCTCTTGTCCAGGCTGCCCCAGCCCAGCTCTCTCAGCCTGGCTCCAGAGCAGAGCTGCTCCAGCCCTCGCAGCAGCTCCATGGCCTCCTCTGGGCTCACTCCAACAGCTCCAGGTCCTTCTTGTAAATATTATTTGTATTTCATAAATATTCTATGCAAGAGCATTTCTACTGAATCGTGGACCAGGCATCAGACAAACTGTACTGAAGATCCTAAGGGTGTCTGATCACTTCTGCTGAGCATTTGCAGCCATACTGAGAACACTGGCTGCCATCACTCGCAGCACACCCCGCACTGCCAGGAAGAGGAAGGTGAGGACAGACTTCCATCACACAGTCTTGCCTTTCGCGGAGATGGGATTTGAGAAAGCCACATCATCTCTCCAAACACCTTAGGAGTCCGGAATAAATAAAAATTAAAGCAAAGTAAAACCCCTGCAAAACTCCATAGTCATCTTCCATCAAGAGCCCCATGCTGCTCATCAAACATTGAAGAGCAGTCTGTGAATATCTGAAGAAATGACCTCATTGTCATCCTTCAAATCTTCCCTTTCAAGCCTCAGAGCACAGCGATACTTGCAAAAGAACACGAGATGAGTCTGGAGTCCTGTGGCCACATGTTTGCACATCCACCAGCATTTTTTCACTCCCAGCTATCTTTTTTTTCCACGGTTGAAATGCAAAATGAATGCGTTGGCAGAGCCCCCGTACACACACCCAGGCTCTTCCTAAAGTAACTTGCTTTAGGAAAAGAGAACAATGAGCCAAGTGGTTTTAGCACTGGTTGCAAATCTTCCAGAGTCTTAGCTACAAATCCAGGGAGCTAAATCACACGGAGCATCACGGACATGCTATGGGCAATTTCCAGGCAGACCTAAGTGTCAGCACTTTGGGGCAGGACTAATTGAGCGTTCAGACCCAAGCTGACTCTGTAATGCCCTAGAAATGACTGAAATAAAGTGCCTGAATCTTCCTTGGTCTGCAGTTAATCTCAGAAGGCCGATCAGGAGACTCTGAACCTTGATGAGAGACTCACGTGTGCAGGATCCCTTAAAAAGTAGGGTAGGAAAAAGCAAACCAACAAAACTAAAGGTGTGACCTGAAATGTCATCACTACCCATGGCAGGGCATTGGAATTAGATGATCTTTAAGGTCCCTTCCAACCCAAACCAGTCTGGGGTTCTACGAAATTGGGCAGAGGTCCAGGGAGGGTGCAGAGGCACATACAGAACATCATGGTTACGTATAGCTTTGAGCAGGGTCTCCTGTGCTAACTCACTAGGGATTATATTGTTTCTAACACAGATCTGTGGCAAACGCAATACCTGTGTGCATTGTTCAGCTCCTGATCAGCCTGAGTCACACTGCTTTCCTTTCAGACACTGGATGCTCCCTGGGAACATCAATAGCTCCAGGCTAGAGAGTGGTGGAAGTGGCAAGAGGTCCACTCCATGCCTCAAGTCACACGAGGTGGTGGAGTGGGCTTGACACAGAGGGGCTGAGGAGGAAAGGCAGCTCTGAGAGCACAGATGCTTGTGATTCGCCCCCTGGTCAGGCTGCAGAGTGCAGGACAGGGATGCTGAGGATTCATGAGGTCCCTGCAGCTTGTGAACAGGCCTGGGAGCTGCTGCAAAAAGAGATGCATTCCCTGCTGGGTGACTCCTCTGAATCCAGTGCTAGCACTGGCTTAAATGAAGGCAAGTCTGAAATACCTCTCTGCAGAGCACACTATCAGCAGCAGGACATGCCTCTCTCTTCAGAGGGAAGGGGCAGTGCATTGTGTTTCAGCAGTGGGGTCTGTTGTAAATGATGAGAGATGGAAACATCCATCTTCAATGAGATACTCAGTGCTATATGTCTTGCTGCCCGAGGTAACGTGCCTGGTGCTAGTCCTGCTCTAAGTGAAAAACAAACCTCTCTCATCCACCCAAGGGCTCAGACACAGCCTTGGGGGAAAATCAAATCTCCTGCAGCAAATCTGAGCGGCAGCACTGCCTGCAACAGCATCCCAGCATCTCCATGTTTGTCTGGCCCACTTAAAAGGCAAGCACCAGGGACCTGATTTCTGTTCAACAGTGAAACCTAAAAGAGAGCATATGACATAGGACTAAGCATTTGGCTACTATTCCAGTGTGGGAGGAAGAGCTAGCAGCCCTTTAGTTGCCAGTGAAAGCTCAAGGTCCAGCCATGGAATATCCATTCCTGGGGGTTAAGAATTCTTTAATGTGACTAGATGACCCTTCCACTGTTTCACATTCATTTGTGTGTGATATTTATCTATATATATCTCTTTACATATGATTGCACAGTTTTCATAAAGCCTATGCAACATATCAAAGTGGAGGATGTCCCTATGTACCCCATCACTCATGGAACAGCACTGTTATTTATAGCTGCATGTAAGAGAAAGTTATTCATTTCAGAAGTCCTGCCAGCCTCTGGGCACCTAAATGCCCAGTGCAAGAAGCAAGGCAGAATGCACTAATAAATAAACACAAGATGAACCATGGAAGGTGAGGGATGCAGTAGCAGCTTTTAAGGCAAGAAGAGAACATTGTGATCAGCCTGGTACTGGCTGTTCTGCAGCAAAACACCCATGTTCTTGCAGATATGCTATAACTAGAGCTGGCTTGGGACTAATTTGCTTAGTTTTGAAAAACAATAGTGTTTTCTATCTAGCTCAGTCACCTCCTTTTACTGTCATTGTTTGTTAGGTGATTTGTTTCATTCTTTTTCTCTAGTACCAGGCTGCTAGGGATGCTGCTGGTAGTTGCTAAGAGATATTCTCTTCTCCAAAAGTCTCACAGTTCAAAAGAAGAGGATTTAAAAGTAGAAGGGACCCACAGTGCAGCTGGACAACAGGGACATACAGACTGACTCCCAAGCTGTACTGAACCCTCTTCCTGATTCAGCAAAGCAAATCAGTATTGATTTAAACAGTGCTTACAGTAAAGCAGGCGCTTAAGTGCTTTGCTGGATGATGCCTGGGACTCTGAGGCTCCTGATGGACTCATCCCAGCATCTCCCTCATTTTGCTGTAATTCTCTCTCATCATGAGCAATATCAAGCTTCATCTCCTACTGGCCATCCACAAAGAGAAGTCAAGTAAAACTCTGTAATGAATTCTCACTGTGGAAATCTTTCCCACCATCCATGTTTTGTGCACCTTTGACCTCACATCCCCATAGAAAATGACCTTTTCTACATCTCATGGCTATGATCAGTTAACACCGAGTTTTATATTACATTCATATCCCCTATGACATGACTTAAATCTGAACCAAAACAAGGGTAAAAGGTGTGAAGAAATCCAGTTATAGCTTCTTTATAAATGACGATTCCATTTAAGAACTAGAAAGTACTATTCAAAAGAGAGGATAAAAGACACCTTCTACAGTAAAGCATAAATCTAGAAAGCGACTCACAGCTTTCGTGACTCCTAGGAGAATTTGCTATCTGTATTGTCTATAATCATTCCAGGTTAAACCTCATCTGTTGCCAATACTTTCAAATCAAAGTACTGGGGTATAAACCTGCAGAACATGATCCACAGTCAGTGCTACAGGAGGGGTTTGGCTGGGGGGGGCTCAGGGTGCTTCTCTGCTCCGAAGCCTACGTGACCTTCCTATCTTTGTGCCTCAGTAAAGGTTGTGAGTCATCCAGTGCTGCCGTTACACAGATGAACTAAGTTAATAAAAGAGAGAGGGCAAACATCCTGTTTTGTTCTTAATTTGTATCACTGACTAAGCTGGAGCTTAATTAAGCATCTTCCCTCCCTATAGGACAGTCTGATCAGCATCACCTATGTATGTAAAACACTACACAGGGTCAATATATACTGTTCTTTATACCAGAAAGCTGTATCATTATGTCACCACAATAACCGAACCTGTCACCAAGCTAGGTAGAAATGCCAAAGATGTAATGGGTCGAAGAGACTGAAATACCCTCTCCACTCTAGAGCTGTTGCCTTCCTCCTTCATACATGGTATCGAGATGTGCGTGGAGCAGAGCTCATTCTTGCTGAATCATTCAGAGGCCTTTTTCCTACTTATAAAAGATCCTCAAACATGGCTGCTCTCCTGCCACATGCATTAGCACACAGGGTTTCTCATCCAAAGCATCGAGCAAACAAATCCTAGCTTGTAAATTGCTGTCAAGCTCTTCCCCAGTCATCTTCCTCTCATCTATAAGCCTATGGTTCTGGTGGGGTGCCTGGCCCCACCAGCCACAGGGGAGAAGCTCTGCTTCCCAGGGCTCTGAGTATCCCAACTGACTGTACACAAGAACTAACAAGACTCATCTCAAACACTCCTCTCAGTAGCCTGGATGCAGGTGAATGCTCCTTAAAATATGTTGCCATCGAGGAGAACATCTCAGCTGCCACATCAATAGCCTGTCTAATGTTTCATCATGCTTCTCCCTGCTATTGAGGGGTGCTGGGAGCAGGGTGCTGGCCATGTCCCAGACCCATCCTGCAGGGAACGCAATGGGAAGTGGTAAAAACTTCCCAGCAAAGCAAGTGATAGAGAAAAGGAGATTTTTGTGTTTGACAACCAGATGAGTAATCTTCCCGAATTCCCTGCTTCACCCTAATCCCTGCTGAGTCACTGGGGCCCTGCTGATACCCTGGGCTGGGTGACTCCTCTCTCAGAGGCTGCCAGGGAATTTTGCCATATGGCAACAAGGAGGTTTGATTAGTTGACTGTTTCCTATTTGTTTTAATTAGTAGTTTATTAGCCATATGTTAAATTGCACATTTCAACTACTCAGCAGCATTACTGGAAGTCAGAAAGAATCTGGATGGTGTTTCTCTTGCTTCCTGGGACACATGGGTATTGGCTTTGAACACAGTGTCACCTGGTGGGATTGCAGGAGTGTTCTCCCTTGTCTCATCCTATCTCATCTCTTCTTGTTTTATTCAATCTCCTCTTGATCCTTGAGGTCCTTTCCAACCTGATATTCTATGATTCATTTGCCACCTTTGCCAGCCCTGAGCAGGGGAGCAGGTCAGACCTCTGGCTGCCTACCAGACCTGCTTATCACACTGATGGATGCTGATGGGCCTTGGCATGCCCGAGGTCTGGTTTGCTGTGGGACACCCAGGGACAACCTCCTGAACGAGCAGTTTGGTCTTCATAGCAGATTAACAGAAAACCTCTGCATTAATCACACTGTGGTGTTTGCACCTCTTTGTTTCTGCATTACCATCAATCAGTCACATGAGTATTCATGGGAAATAGATAAAGAACACCAGACTGGATGGGGCTTTGAGCCAACTTGGTCTAGTGGAAGATGTCCCTACCCATGGCAGGGAGCTAGATGAGTTTTAAGGTCCCTTCCAACCCAAACCAGTCTGAGATTCTATGACAAAGTAGATTCAGTTTAAAACTCACTACAGTATGCACAGACACCTGAGAGTGGGTTTAACTCAGCCCTGGCATAGAAGCTTTTATTGCAGACAGGTTCTGGCACCAAGGGCTGCTGCTGCCATAGGTTTTACCAGCACACAGCTCTTTCTAAGAAGAGCTAACCATAAATCCCATATCCCATCCCACCTCTTGTCAGGAAGCCACTGGAAAAGTCATTGCAGCATCTGACTGAAAACCCCACCAGAAAGTTCTGGGCAGGGCAGCTCAGGAAACATCCCTGATCTGTGCTGGTCCAAAGAGGTCCAGCAGGGCCTTGATGTGATGCTGGTGGCCCGTGGAAAGCATGACCCCTTCACAGCATCACTCAGGACACTCCTGATGGCCATACCTGGAGAGCAGCTTTCTTTTGCTTTTTTATGGTACTTGATTAAAAATAAATATTAATTAATAATTATTAATATTAATAATTATTAGTTCATAAATCACTGGATTTCTCCAGCGATTTGCCCACAGCTTTTCCAGCTCCTCCGAGTTCTCTTAGTGACCAGCACTGACAGTAGACACAGACTTTCATCAAAGCTCCATTTCCACCTTCAGGATTTACTACTTCTGCACACAGAAATGCATGAACACACTAATCATTTACCCTTGACTACCTTTACTTATTCATATTCTTATGGCTTTCCACCATTACCACACTAGATGTCAAAGCAATTGCACATCATTAAACACCAGATTCTGGGGTTTTATTCTAGGCTAATTTGTTTAAATGCGTTGACTTTTTTTTCCCTAAGAGAACCACGAACATTTTACACACTCATCTCAGCAGCCTCTCCGTGACCATCTCCTTCCTTCACAGAAATGTCAAGTATTCTGTTTCACACCTGCACCTTCTCATTAAGATAGGCTCAGAATGCAGTTTAGAAATGCAGGTTCCTAGATGTTGGGATTGGTTTTGTTTCTTCCATCAGCTCAGAGGTTGTAACGGTCTAAAATGCAGCAACTCCACTCTCTCAGATTTAATCACCACCTTCCTCCGATTCACTCCTGCACTCGCTCCCTGTGTGGGCTCAGATCAGTTTTTAGATTCTAATGACTGACACATGTTTAAAATACACTTCAGTTGCAGCTTACAATAGCTCCCAGGTACAAATTTGCAAGTGCAGATGATTGCAGCCCCAAGCCCTTGCCATTGCCATGTGAAGGTGGGTGGAAACACTCATAGCTGCTGATGGTGGAGACTCCATCACCCTGCAGCAGCTCCTGGTGCTCCTGGGGCAGGAGCTGCCTCCTCCTCCCCAGCACAGCACAGAATCAGAATCACAGAATCAACCAGGAAAAGACCTTTAAGATCAAGTCCAACCATTACCCCAGGGCTGCCAAGACCACCACTAAACCATGTCAAAAAGGGTCTCATCAGCATCTTGCCTGCCCTGGCAGCGACCAACAGCTTCAAGCCTCCCTCCAGCCCAACAGGCACTCAGGTGCTTTCCAAGAGCCCAGGGTTGAGTAAGTAGCTCTGATTTTACTAAGCAGCCCAGAGCAGGGCAGCAAAGCTGCTTCTCACAGCTCAACAGTAAGAGCTTTCTCAAGCAATTGTGTTCCACTGCCCTGAAGTGGTTTGTACATCAACCTATTCATACCCCACACCCTCTCCCCAGCCTGTGGGCTGTGCTCTCTGTAATATTCTCCTCAGAATACTTTGAGGGTGGCATGAGGAAATGGAGGTTATACAGCTGTCCCCTTCACATGAACCAGCAGCAGCAGCCCACCCCATGCTTCATGCCGAGCTCGGTAACATTTTGGCATCTCTACTGTGACAAAACATAGGTGCTTACTGCAAGAGCATTACAAAGCATTGCTAATGGAAGGAGGTTTTGATTAGCATGCCCTGGAGGAGTTCTGCCCAACAGTGAATCCTGGAGCTTGCTGACATTCCCTTGCTCACATCAATCCAGCAAGCCCAAGCCTGCACACACCAACACACAGCAGCTCCTTTTCCACAGGAACCAACTTCCTGCTCAGTTTCAAACATATCCCTAAACCTTCCCAGGCTCCTGTATTCCTCAGACCCAGCTCTCTTCGAGACACTGGGGTCAATGAGTTCTGCCCTGGATGAGGCAGGGAGACATTTAACACAGCCCTCCATAGCTGCAGTGCCTGTGTCACACTGTACAGCACAGTAAACCTCTTGATATTGCATTTCTCAGTATTGCAACTGCAGGCTCGCCCATATCCCAGTCTCCTGATGGTCTTTCCCCACAAAATGAATCCCACCATCCCAGCTCATCCGCTTCGCACTGCGGAGGAGTCACCAACACTCTTCCTGCAGCACAAGATGGTCATTTGTGTACAGAAGCAATGAGAGAAGCTTCCCTCTAAGAAGAGATGAGGAGCTTCATATTTACCCTGCCTGGTATACAAGAGATTATAATGCCACTGGTCGTGTTAGAAAACGCTGACAAATGGGACAAAACACAGGGGTAAACCTTGAAGCCAACTGAAACCAAATATTCTGTGTGATTTGGTTACAAGTGCAGATAGAAACATGCTCTGTGGCCTCAGTGTAGTCATGTTAAATATTAAGGTTACTTACTAAGCACACAAAGGGTCGGAACTTCCAGCTGATTGTTGGAACATGCAGATTCTGGGGAGGAATACGGAACAGCAGGGATGCCAGCAGCCCTGCCAGGGTGTGAACAACAGGAAGTTATCCTTCAACTGGAAAGTAAGACAAATGAGACAGTATTAAAGCATCAGATAAGAAAAGATGTTCCCTTTATTAAAAAATAGCAGTACATTCTTTACATTTAGCATAAAATCTGCTGTAATTACCTAGCAGTTGGAAAGCAATTTGCAACAGGCTTTATTGTTCAGCATCTGCAGCAAATTCTCAGGGAAACATCCACCAGGGAATAAAGTAAAATGAGATGTGCCACAGTAACTACAACATTTAAATGCCTGCACAATGGAAATTTCACTGAGGCTGAAATGAACTACGATGCAATTCTACTTGTGTTGCTGTTCTTGTTTTGTTACTTAAAGGGCTCTGGGTTCGACTCCATGCTCTTTTTCTCCTATATAAAGCACCCACCAGGAATGTTGAAATCCACATAAACTGATAAGGTTTTATTACACAAAACTAAAAATGATCATCAAAATTAAAATCAGGTCTATTGCAGCCAAAAAAAAAGAAACCTTCTGGCAGATACCACCACCAGGACTTCCTATTTATCAATGCATTTACATTTACTGGGAATTTACAAGGGCCTGTAGAGACCCAACAAGGGGAATGGCTTTAACCTTCCAGAGGGGAGCCTGAGCTGAGCTCTGAGGCAGAAGCTGTTCCCTGGGAGGGTGCTGAGGCGCTGGCACAGGGTGCCCAGAGAAGCTGTGGCTGCCCCATCCCTGGCAGTGCTCAAGGCCAGGTTGGACACAGGGGCTTGGAGCAGCTGCTCCAGTGGAAGGGGTCCCTGCCCATGGCAGGGGTTGGAGCTGGAGGAGCTTTAAGGTCCCTTCCAACCCAAACCATCCAAGGATTTTATGATTTACCCCTCAGAACAGGTAAAACAACTCACAAGTGAAGCAATGACTTCCAAATTCACCACAGCATCCCAGAGTAACTATTTCATCCAGGGGAGAAAACCGGAGTTCATGCAAGGTTTTCTGGATGCTTCAAGGAAGCTACATTTTATTCCCACTTAGCTTGGTATAAATCTGGCCTAACTTTGCTACTGGTGAGACAGACAGTCAATAAAACTGGGATGGAAATAAGTAACTTCAAGTTTGTACCATTCAGGAATTCTGCCTCAGGTGCTGAAACCGATGCAACAGGGGAAGAGAACATAAGCCTGATGCTCGGCAAACACAGGGACTCCTATGTCACATACAGCCAGTCATGAATTCATATGATGTCTGTTTAGTCCTTCCTTTTTTCTTTTTCTCACTGATGAAATAACATTCCTTCTGATTTAATTCAGACCATCAAAGAAAACAGGAATGTATCTTTGCAAGGAAACGTACCTTATGTTCCATTCCGGCCTGAAGCTAAATGACATAAACAAATTCATCCCTTTCAGCAATGAGGGCATGGTTGCAAGAGTGTTTTGGAATTAAGGAATATTAATCAATTTCCTGGGTTTTTCTCCCATGTAGAGTTATGTTTCAGAACTCTGCCTCATGCTTTGCTACCCTACATTTTCCTGCCCAAGCAGGCTGTGTGCCCTCCAGCCTCCAAGCGGGTTATTAGTCTTACAAAATGCATAGGATTAAAAGTGCATGTCTTTAAGCTCTACAGGCAGAATTTTACTCAGCGTGATTGCACAGATACAAATGAGAACAGGGCTTGATTCTAAGATGTTTACAGTACCATGCAATGTGCTTTAACATGCTGACTTCCAATGCAAGGCAAGTTCCATGCAGAGGAAGTTAATGTCTCTGTCCTCTTTCAGATCAGAGCAAAGCACACTCAAATGGGGAAATCAAAGTCTTATTATTAAGTAAAATAATTCCCTCATTCAAGAGAAAAAGGAAAAATTCAACTAATGCTCAAAGACATGGGATGATCTGTGAGTGAAAGGAAGGAATGTAATGACAGGGATGTGACTGTGTGCTCTATGGGCTGGTAGGAAAGCAAGAATAATAGAGAGCAAGGAGAATCAGACAGACATTTACAAGAATCCTAGACTTTATTCAATGAATTATTTAAACTCTATTTCTGATCTGGCACAGGAGGTCACTTGCTCTCCAGAACAAAGCAGTGGGAGCCCCATCACTTCTGCCATTCAAAACTGAAATGAACCAAGTGATAGAAGATACCCAGCTCAGAACCATCATCTTGTGGCTCCAGGGACAGACTATGTGTCCCTGGTAGACTTTCCCTCCTTTAGCATTTCTGACGTGTTTGCAGAAATACTGGTAGTTAACAGTCTGATGGCTTCACTGGGTAAACACTGACACCTCCGTATGCATCAGTAAATGTGGACCAAAGCTGTTGTCAGGTTCTTTGTGTTGGATGGCTTAGGTATGCCACCACAAACAGCATCAAGCCAAATGAGACCCTTCAGGCTTACCAAATGATAGCATTAAATCACAACCCAGTCTTGAAAGACTCCTTTGGTATTGTCTTACTAAAGAGGAAGGCTAGATGCTATCCAAGAGAGCATCAAGCCCCTAAGCAGCCTCAGGAGCTTTCCCCTGGACTAGGGCCCTGAAGCATATGAACACTGTGACAGATAAACTTTGTCTTTATTACAGCCTTACCAAAGAGTTGGGAAAAAAGGATAGAAATACAAGCTGAAAGTGATGAACTAAATCACATGCAGGTTAATGACTTAAATGTCTTAGCCAAGGTCTCAAGCAGTATAGTGCAGCAGTGATTTGGGAACACTAGCATCCCAACCCAGTTCTACAGTGGTAAGATCATCCTTCCTACTTTGCTTCAGAGAGTACAGACAGATCTTCCCACACACACCCTGAGAGCTTCTGCAGACCAAACCTCCAGTATTCCCTCCATATTCCTAGGGTCTGAGGGAGCGCAGTGCATCGGTAGGAAATGGAAAGTATATCTTTGGAACAAGGTTAATATCAACAGCCCCATTTTCCAGGTCCATGAGAGAAGGAGAGGCTGAAGTCACTCTTCATTCACCAAACAGTGCCTTTATCCCCCAACCCTTCTTGAAGCCACAGAGGTGTTATTTGTTCTGTTTCTAGACTCTTTCATTCCTCATCCTACAAATATCCTTGACCGAGGGACTTATTGTCAGAGAGGAATCTAAAAATGTACACTTGATTTACCTTGTTCAGCACACTCCCAGTGGCTGAGTTTGCTCATAAATAACCACAGTGCTAAAGGTGAAGATGAATAACTTGGGATATGTAGACATAAACAGAGAGAAACAGAGAGAGTATGTTCCAGGCAAAGCCAACATGCCCGGTTCCTCTCACTCCTGTTCAACTGCAGCAATTTCACATCTCTGGGAAGAAGGGGAAAAAGCTTCAAGCATGAGATTATTACATTTTGTACATTACACCCTGATAGAAGTTAAAAATAGACTCTGATGGTTGCTAAGTGCGTTTCAAATGGCTTTCCGTAGAGGTAAAAATGGGATTTGATTTGAAAAAGCAGAAGGTGGGATTCATAACATCTTGGGAAAGAGCAGAACAGAAAAATCTCTAGTTGTTGGAATGGAAGGAGCAGGGATTTCCTTACTCCTTTTTTTGCTATGAGAGATGACAAGGGGTATTTTCTGAAAGACTATTTCTGGCTTCCTAATGTACTACATGAAGACAGATGCAAACCCATGGCAGTTCTCACCCCCTTCCTTTACACAAAACCACAAGGTTTGCCTTTATTCATAGGTCTGAACTCCTGAAGCATAGGGACTGAGTGCCATTCCATTAAAAACACTGTGGCTCTTGTTTTGTAATTAAGAAAATTAACTGTTATAATAAAGGCTGAGAGGTGTAACTGAAAGACATCTTATGTCAGGACAATGTTTGAGGCACCCTCCGGGTATCAGGAAAGTAGTTTCCTGCAGCAGTCACTGCTGTAGAACTGGGCAGTTTGTACCTAAGAGGACACATACCCACTCAGCAGAAAACAGTCATGAGAGAAGTACGATTGCAGCCATGCAAATAGCATGAACATAATATTCACAATGTTTACCTGCTGTTAAAGCTTACCCAGAAACAGTCATGAGTAGACAGGAAGAGATGAAGATGAGAAGGGCAGTAACCAGAAGCTCAAGCATCCAAGGCATGCTTTGAAGCATAAGACATTTGCTGTGACCTTGCAGCAATACAGAAATGAGAATCACTATGCAGAGAGAGCATTAAAATGGTAGGAGAAGAGTAAAATAATGGTTCAAAGAAAGCGAGTGTTAAATTAATGGATTTACATTATACGTTGATGTGGAAGCATGTATATTGCAGGGAAATGAAAGAAACCTCATTTATTTTCTTCTATAACTTTTTCATTACAAACTCATTGTGTCCTTATCAAGGCAACATAAAAAAAAAAGCATTACCATGGCTGAGAAAGAAAAGCTATTTTTAACCAATTCTGTTGAGAGATACAGATACAGGTTTTGCATCCATTGTCAACCTAAACGTCCAGGCTTTATGCATCTGTGGGCAGTAATTGTATCAAAATAGACCAGTGTCCTAGGTTGACTCTGAACACGCAATGTGGTTTCTCTGTTCCACCTTTCAAACAACATCCATTTGTGGAGTGTTGATATTCAAAGTGGCACCTGGGGTTCATATGAGATTACTGCTCTGGTTCTGCCTTTCATAGGGAAGGCACGTGTAAATGCACAGCATGAGGTTTAGGGAGATAGCTGGGTATGCATCCAAATGGAACTGCCTAGGGGATACTGGTTCTTTGTTAGCTATGTTCATTGTGACAATTAGAGATGGACGAGGAGAGTGCATGGGGGAGCCTGACAGGTTTTTGCCCTGTGCCCAACAAGAGTGGAATAGAATATGTCAGTTCCCAACATGCTTGCTGAGACTTCAGTTGAATCCCCCTGCTTTTGGACTCACAATATAATGGGAAAAGATGGGGAGGGGGGGGAGAGAATCTATTTCAACAAAATCAATTTGCCTCTAAAACTTCCATTATCAGATCAAGCTCATGAAAGGAAAGCAGGCAATTAAATCCAATGAACACTTCCCAAACAAAATAGCTGAGGTTAAAGACCCGCATTAATATGACAAAACCCGGGAAATTACAAGCTTCTGACTGACAATTTATCCCCAACCACCTTTGTACAAAGGCCTCAGCACAATATTCATGACCCACTTTGTCAGTACCTTCCTTAACTTTAGCACAGTTTGCTCCTTTTACTATAGAATTTGGGACGTTCGTTATCCAGGACTAGAGAAGTCTTAATCACAATGAAGGTTATAGGGTTGATGGGGAAAGTAACAACCATTGCTGATGCACTTGCTGCCAGGTCTTTTTCCTCTGTGTTCCAAAGGCACAATGAAACCCTCATCACAGCAACGCCCAGGTAGGGTGAATAATGTCTGCTGGTATTTATTTATTGATTTTAAATGAAAACCCCTGTTACTTCTCACCCCTGACAGAACTCGACGTTTCCTGTGCACGTCAGCATATGATAAAATAGCAGCCTATTCAGCAGTGTCAAGCAGAGGATTTCAGCAATAAGCTTCAGTGCAGTGTGAAATATTGGAACAATTATTCCTCGGGAGCAGGATGTTCATCTTCCTCATTCAAATCAAACCGAGGTTATCAGAATGATCTCGCAGTTGCTCCAAAAAAATTGCAAAACAGGATTTCTAATTACAGAATCCCCGTTTTGTGAGCCCCTGGGCTTACTGTGATCAAAAACCACTGACACAATTTAACTCCCAGTTCCACTCTGTGCAGCTTCTTGACTTAGTAAAATTAAAGTTGTGGGTGTTTAGAGCTAGCCTGAGTAGCACACATACACACAAACGTATAGATGTATATGAATGTATACATGCTTACATATATGCAAGATTCATTTAGAAACATAAGGGAAAATTCCCACCTCTACCTATCCACTCTATAGGCAGGAGAGGCAATGAAGTCTCCCAAGTATGCCCAAAGCAGTGAGAAAAGTGACAAGGAAGGAAAGCTGCCCGAGGAGAGACTGAGCTGAGCTCTGAGGCAGAAGCTGTTCCCTGTGAGGGTGCTGAGGCGCTGGCACAGGGTGCCCAGAGAAGCTGTGGCTGCCCCATCCCTGGCAGTGCTCAAGGCCACGTTGGACACAGGGGCTTGGAGCAGCTGCTCCAGTGGAAGGGGTCCCTGCCTGTGGCAGGGGTTGGAGCTGGAGGAGCTTTAAGGTCCCTTCCAACCCAAACCAGGCTGGGATGCCATGAAAATGTTTAAAACAGATGAAGAGCAATGTTCCAAGTACAGATGAAGAATATTTGTGCTGATAATGCCCTGTGTATCCGGATTTAAGAGCCTAGATAATTTGATGCATTATTAACACTCTAATGTAAATGTAATCAAATCTCATGACTCAAGTGTACAGGGATCACCACAGGGAAGTAAATAATGAAATGTTTCATTTTCCCTGCACTCTCAAGTGCTGGTTCTGACAAGGGCAGTGTGTGTCAGGTAAGACGAGACTGTTCCTTCCATGGCACAAGGTGTGATACAGAGAAACGGGAAGAGAAAGCAAACGTCTGCAGTGTTGGTTTTCCATGCTGCAAACATCTTCCAATCTTACACAGAGGACATGAGACAGAAAATCACACCAGTATCACCAGATACTGGTGCACAGAATCACAGAATGGGACCTTCAAGCCATGGGCAGAGACACCTTCCATTAGACTAGGTTGCTCCAAGCCTTGTCCAGTGTTCCCCTCCAGGCAGGAGCTTTTTCAGCCATGTGATGCTCATAACAGCCAGCATTTTCTCACCTCAGACAGGGACTATGAGACTAATGTGACTAATGTCTGAAAAAAGCTTTGAGGCAGCTGGATGGGAGTGCTGGCATTATGATTAATTCCATAGACTCGTGGATTATAATAAGCATGAAACCACACCATTGCACAGAGGACATGATATTACATCGCTGTTGTCTTTGTGGGGTTTTAGCCTTTCAGCGTGAAGTCATAACCAGCAAGAGATGCACTACTTATTACTAGTCTAAGACACTCAGCAGCTAGTAATATCTTCCTAGGGAAGAGTACAGAAGAGGTGACAGCAACCTCTAGGGAAGCAAACAGTACAAATCACCACAAAACCTGACGAAGGCCAGAGCCTCCATCACATTCAGAATTTAAAGACAGTGATGAAACCACTACAGCACCCATCAGGGTGGTCACTTGGGGGCATCACAGGGAAATAACTCCTCTTGCTGGGATGAGAAGTGTGCCACAGGCAAGATCACCTCTGCACTGCACTGGCTCACCTGTGCCTGGCTGGGTTCAGGCTCCTGCTCCTGGGGCCAGGAGGCTCCAGTCAGTCATGGCCAGACTGCTCGCAGGGCCTGAGCATGAGCTGTGGAGCCATCACTACTCTTGTGTCTCCCAGCCAGACCACAAGGCATCATCTCCTAGGCAGGAAGGGTGACCAGCTCCATCCTATCCATATAAAGGGAGCTGGTGCCAGTGAACGCTCTCCTCTTCTGCTCTACCCTTTAGCAGAGAGAAAGATATGGATGTGCCCAAGGTCACACTACAAGTAATTAGAGCTTCAAATCAGATGGGAGAAACATGGGCACCAATCTCAGTTTCCAGTCAGTCAGGGCCACCTCTTGCAAGGGGCACTTGAGAGCATCGTGGCACAATAAAGCTATGTCACAACACACGCTGTGTCGCAGTTAATGCAATCTGTGGCAAAAATGAGATTGGAATGGGCTCTTTCAGTGAGACAGGGATCTCCAGGACTGTTAAAGTCTTCCTTGAAAATAATGTGCTATACTCAGCTGTCAGCTTTCCTTTCTCCCTGAGCAGAATACATTTCTTTTCCCCACATCTAACACTCTTTATGGCAGGATACTATAAGTGCAGACTTTCACTTACAGGCTTTGGGGGGGTTAATGAAAAAAAGAATGTTATGTGAGATTACTTTAATATGCAGTGTGTAGAGTAGCCCTCTGGCTGAGAAAGAGCTTGTCTGCAGCCACCCCTGTGGTCAACAGGCACCATGGCCTCGCTTGTGCCCTTCAAATCACAGTGATCATAAAGACCAGATCATGAGCATACACGAGCTACAGCGTTTGCAGCATCCACTGGTAACACTGCACTGCCTGGCTGCAGGCTCAGTGAAATGTAGCCAGAACACACATCCTCATCAGAATTCCTTCCTTCCTCCCTGGGAAGGACGGAGATGTGGTACACCTCGCAAGGGAGGTGCAACAGAGCTTTAAATAACCACTTACAAACTTGCCTTCCAAAGAAAATTACATGTCAGTTAATGCCAAGAAATCCCAGGCTAAGATTGATAAAATAGGACTGCCTTCTGCATTTGTGCAAGAGGAATTAAGGAGTCATGTGAAAGTTTTGGCACAGCAGCCAGGAGGAGAGGGAATTCTCACTTCTGCTTTTACTGAGAGCGTGCGTTCCGAAGGGAAGAGCTGTGATTTGCTCCTAGGATCACATACACATGATTTGATCAGGGTCAAAGGAGTTGTATCCATTTGCAATGGGGTGAATTGAGCACAGGAGCGATCTCAAGACTTCACCTGAAGTCCCTTGTGAAGCAAAAGCTCCTGCTGGGTTACAGCAAGGCTGGAGTCAAGCAGGACGTCAGGGTTCAAATCAGGTATCCACAGCCTGGTGAGACGTTTCACCTCTCTTTGGCCAGTTAATTTAAAACAGGATTAATAATTCCTGCATGATTAGGCTTTTATGAAGCTTAATTCATTAAAGGTCATAAAACGCAATGAGACCCACACATGACAGATCCCAGAGAAATCTGGACTATTAGTATGTAAGCCACACTGTGTCTGAGACTATGGTACAAGCAGCTCTGCAGAATGACTGCCTTAGAGTGAAATGGGCTCCTCTCACCTCCATTGCCAAGGCTGCAGCAGGGACTCAGCCAGGGGCAGGGAACCCCTGGAATACCCAGAGGAAAGGAAACCCACGATGGGAGAAGTTGGGATCCCCAGCGGGGTGCAAAACACCCAGTGACCAGGCTGACTCCCAAGGATTCATCCAGCACAATTCATATGAGCTCACTGACTATTGGGCACATCCATCCAAGTGTTTTGTGCACCTCCAGGCCTCAGTGCACACAGGTATCATTCAATTCCAAAGAGCTCACTGTTCTCCAGGACCTTTAATTACTAAAAACGCAGCAAATCCCCTTAAATATGCCAAAATGGGGTGGGCAGAAGGGGCTGTTCGGGATTGAAGTAGGATAAAGAGAATAAAATGCAAATCTCCCTGCAGTTTGTACTTATGACTAATACCTATCACAACAGATTCATTTGGAAACATGCCTGTGACGTTAAACTTGTCAATCCTCCCCACCTCTCAAAGCCTCTGCACTGTGACATGCCTATGCCAGCTTCTCAAGGCCTGCACAACACTTGCTCACAAAATGCTGCATCTATCCAGCTTTGGATCCTGCTGTTAGGAAGCAGCACTTGAGAAGAGGCACCTGCAGCCAGAGCCTGAAGTGTTCAGGGGATGAGTTCATGGCATCCTGAGAAACAAAACTCCATGCAAGGGTATCCTTTATCCTTTGCACCCATGTGCTGGGCTGCATCCCCAGAGCACGAGCAGCACCTCAGGGAGGGGATCCTGCCCCTCTGCTGTGCTCTGGGGAGAACCCCCCCTACAGTCCTGATCCAGCTCTGGGGCAATAAACACAAGAGGGACCTGGAGCTGTTGGAGAGAGGCCAGAGGAGGCCATGGAGCTGCTGCGAGGGCTGGAGCAGCTCTGCTCTGGAGCCAGGCTGAGAGAGCTGGGCTGGGGCAGCCTGGACAAGAGAAGGCTCCTGAAGGGGAGACCTGAGAGCAGCTCCAGTGCCTAAAGGGGCTGCAGGAAACCTGGAGAGGGGCTTGGGACAAGGGATGTAGGGACAGGCCAAGGGGAATGGCTTGAACCTGCCCGAGGGGAGACTGAGCTGAGCTCTGAGGCAGAAGCTGTTCCCTGGGAGGGTGCTGAGGCGCTGGCACAGGGTGCCCAGAGAAGCTGTGGCTGCCCCATCCCTGGCAGTGCTCAAGGCCAGGTTGGACACAGGGGCTTGGAGCAGCTGCTCCAGTGGAAGGGGTCCCTGCCTGTGGCTGGGGCTGGAGCTGGAGGAGCTGTGAGGTCCCTTCTAACTGGTTTGAACAAGGGGGGGCCCCTGTCTAAAGGGCCAACGTGCATGGCTGTGGCACTGAGCTGAATAACCCCAGTCAGTGAGAGCATGTGGAAGCACAAAGGAGAAGAGCACCTAAGGAGAAGGCAGATTATTCACAGAGGGAAAGGCTAAAGCAGCACTCCAAAAGCAGAGCTATTAGCATATGAGAAGCCCATTTGCAGTTCTTAAAGGATGAGAAGAGCAGGCTAAAAAAAGAAAAAGCTCTACAAGGAGCTGAAGGACCTCAGCTGAGGCATCAACTGCCCTCAGTAACTCACATGTGGTGAAGCTTGTAAGAGATCTGCATCTTCCTCTAGGCACCAAACCCCGGGATGCAGGTTACAGCTTGGCCAGGGCTATACAAGACAGCTGAGTTAAATTCAGCTCTTCCAGTGGGAATTCCCAGCTCTCTAAGAAAAGTTTCTGCCCTGAAGGTGCAGCCAGGAGACCCCTCTCCCACCCTGGGATCTGGACTGGGAATGCCGCTCCTGGGGGCACAGGAGCTGGTGGGAATACCTGAGTGAGACAGCAGAGCCAGGGGCTGGAAATCTGTCCTTGCTTCTCCAAGGATCTAGCCTACAGTTTCCAGCAGCTGCTAAGTGATTTGAGAGCTGCAAGCCTATGGGGTTTTCACTGGGAATTAGAATCCTAAATGCAGTATGTATCACTGCTGGGTGATGGATACACGACAACACAAAGCCCCGCTCACCTCCATCTCCATAGAGGAGCTCTGACTCCAGCTCTGCCTGTATCCTATTTAAAGGAGTTTGTTGGTTGGGAAAGGCTCCAAACCTCCTAACAGACCACTTCTGTCTCAGTTAAATTATCAGGGATAAGAGTGCAATTTATAACTGTAGACAAACCCCTGGCCTGCATTTGAACAAAGACATGCCAAATCCATATATGTCTGGATTCAGTCTGTAAAACCAGGTAGCGGTGGTCATTTAGGCATCCTGCTTCACTAAGAACCCCATACAAAAAAGCTTTTATCCTGTGAATCTATATAAATACATTAGACAGAGAATGAAAACTGCATTGAGATTAGATTTCCATCTCTTAACATCTACATACACGACAGATGGGATTAGCAAATGAACAGACCACTGAAGGAAGGAGGGAGGATTAACAATGGGAAATAAAGTCGATAATCAGTGGCAGCTCTTTGGAAAAAGGGACTTAGGACAAATGGCACAAGCGGCTTCAGTTTATGTGCTTGGGCAAACGAGAGATGCAGAATATGGAAATGAAGGAACAATCTTCCTTTAATCTGCAGGGAAAGCAGGGCTGGGGCAGCCCACACAGGACATCAGAGCCACTAACAAAGAGAGAGTTCTCCAGCAACATGCTCCGACAACTCTAATCATCCCATGGCTTGGGAAGCTTAAGAATCCAATTTCAGCTCCAGCTATTATTGCAGAAGTTTTAATCTCCATTCTCATGCAAACAATTTTGGGGAATGATGGATAGATAAATAAACGAACAAATGAATAAGAATCAGCTCACACGCTGATGCAAAGGAAGTTTTCCTCCCTGAGATGAGCATCACATGCTGGTGTGTTTGTGAATGACAGTCAGGATGAAGGTGAACAAGACAGGCGGAGGTTATCCTCCTGCTGCTGCTGGCTTTACACCAAATCCAGACACAGCAACAAGGAAGCAGGGGCTGCTGTAACAGCACAAAGGCCAACCCCTGTAAACCACCACGAAATTGAGAGATCAAATATTGCCTCCTGTGACAACACCTACACCCAAGCCAGGGGCAGGGGCTTGTTTTATACAACCACGTGGAAGATGCTTCCAGGCTGTAAAACTGGTACCTTACGCTTACACTGAATCATTTCACTGGCACTTAAAGGAAATTAAAGATGATTTTATGCAATCATCTTTTAGTCCATTTACAACTTTCTGCATTAATATTAAGGTATAAACTCACATTTCTGTTCAGACTGTAAAAATCAAGACATTTAAAAGTTATTTAAGACCTGTGCCTTCTGCATAGCTCCCTCAGAAGGTGAACCATTAGGTCATGGCCTCCCATTTGGATCTCTCTAAAACACATTTGCTGCTTGTTAGCAGATTAACAGATGAGACAGGGGAGTTCACAATAGCCAAGGTGTGAAAAGTAATTATAGGCTGCTGCATCAGGCTGGGAATAAGGAAAGCCAGTGTCAAGTGTCTGCTCTAAGAGGTGATATCTATCTTTACTGGAAGAGGAGAGAGGCATAAATGAACCTGTTTGTGTCTTAAGTAGTTGACCTGAATCTCATTGTAGATCTCCAGCTGAACACTGTTCAAACTCACCACAATCAGTGCAATTCACTCTCCTCAAAGGCTCCCTTTTTGGAGAGTCAGATTCTGCAGCCGATTCCAGAAGTACTGTTGGAAACAAGGGCTGGAAAAGCAGGAGCAAAGCAGTAGTGATTGCAAAAGATAAAGAACTTTCATTGAGAAAACGGTGGGGGTTTTGTTTGGGTTTTTTTCCAGGCTCATGAAGGGACACAGATGGTTGCTTTGCTTGGAAAAGACCAATATTCTCCCAGATCTGTGCAAATGAAAGGCAGCCACTCAGATGTGTCTGCCTTTGAAAAGTCACAAACCCCTCCAACTGACAATCCAAGAAGAAGCTCCCCCACTCTCTAAGCAATATGAAGCTAAAACCATATTAATCTGAAGCTATGACACTACAGAACAGTTGTCAGCAAGAGCAGAGTGCTCAGGGACTGCCCAGATGGGTTTACTGGCAATGCTGAGCAGAGCCATTTGTGGGAAACCAGCTCAGAATGCCCTGAAGCCATCTTATAATCAAAACTGCCTTAGCATGTTCCTGGCTTCTTGTAACACTTGTTGTCTTCTGCCTTGTACTGCCGTTGTAAGCTCTTTGAGGCAGCATTTAGAGCTTTGTATGAGTGAAATGCAGGTGCCATCAATTTCAGGGTGATTTGTCACTGACACTGACAGAGGCAGCTTTGTCCATCACTCCAGTGCCAGGGCATCCCACACTGCCCTTAAACACACAACAGTGAATGGTGTAACAGGTTATGTCCTAGTAGCTGTTGTTATCTGGCTATATGACTTACTCATGGGGTCAAAACTTGGTTGTTGTGATCCTTACGCATCTTGATGCAAATTCACATCAAGAATGTGAGTGACAGTGTATCACAATACTATTTTACACCAATTCTTCTTCTACTTTCAGCCTGCATAAATAACTGCACAAGTTGTAGGGCAATGAAATATCATCCCTCTGGGGTTGTACTGCTTTCTCTAAGCCACTCCTCTGGTTCCTCAGAGGCAAAGCTCCAATGTGGGATTTGTAAAGTAAGGAAGATCAGATACAGAAGAAAATCAGATGATATTTTTCTTTTCAGCACGCAAACCTCACCAGCATTCCAATGACTAGATAAACATTTCTGCAGTGTAAGTGAAGTAATTTAGCATTAGCAGTTTCATCAGTCAGAGGTTATGACTTATGCATTTTTGGAGTTCATGGCTGATTCTTTATGCATGCACAAGAGCTAATTGCATCCAAGAGAATTCTGTGCCTGTTGGTCTGGAGGTGTATTGCCATATGTTTGGTGTATACTTAATTAACACAGTGCAGCTGCACTGCTTTCCATCTGTATTATAGATTAGATTTCTATTGCATATCTAGGCAGGAGTCCCACAATTCATATTTATTAAAATAATTACCCTAAGATTTAGAAGGCTGGGAGTACTCAGTCAAGCAGCCCAGCATTACCTTGCACAGGGAACGTTATTCAGCTGTGAAGGAATCCTGACTCGCAGGAGTACTGACATGCAGGCAGGCAGAACACCAGGCTGGCAGGCAGAGGTTAAAACAGAGCCCACTGAGCAGTTTTTCCAGGTACTGGTTCTCAGATATGAAGACTCCTGAAGTGTGACTCGGTGACACATTCGTATTCAGCATCAGAGTCACATCCTTTTTTTTAGCCTCCTGCAATCTTTTTTTCTCTGGGCACTGGAAACTTAAAGATTAGATTTTACAACACACTCATTGGTCTTTAGTATCTGTTTATGAAGCACACGCAGTTCAAATTTCATGTGCCTGTGCAAGCTGTTACAGGTGTAGAAGCCTTGAGTAAGGGTGCAAATGGCACATAGGCACTTCAGTCAAGTATCCTTCCAATAACCTCTTTCCTACTGTACAAACCCAGCTTGCATCACAAATACACCGAGGCCACAAGAACAAAACCAATCCAGAACACAAACACACGGATTAAATGTGACCTAACTGCAACATTTAGATCCAGGCTCTAATTCTAACCTCCAATAGCTTCCAAGAGTCTGGCATAGTAGGACCCAGAGCTGTGGGTTGGGTTTGATAAGAAGGGGACATTCAGCATTTTATGTGAATGTTATAGCCTTGCCCAGCTCTGAGCTGCAGAAGGAATCTGCCTAATCACAGTCCAAATCTATGCAATTACAGACAGCAACACATGGCTGAGAAAGAATCAAATTTACTCTTTTTATCCATTCATAAAGACATTGATAGCATTTTCTAAGCTGGTTAAGACCTGCCCATAGGAAAGCACAGATTTCCAGTCACCTGCAGAGCCTTAAGGGCTCAGCACAGCAGTTGAAGCTGCTCTCACCCCACACATCACTGACCTACTGCATGTCTCAAAACAGTGTCTCCAGTCCCACTGTCTGCTAGAAGCAGAATGCAGACTGACAATCACTTCCGATGGGCTGATGAACAGATATCTGCTGGCAACTGGGACCTGACAAATGCTTTGGCAAAAGGCACTGATGGGAAAGATCTCACAAGTTCCCCAAGGAAGATTATCCACACATACTTAGTCTTTCACTTAAGCTGCATTTTTAGGTCTCTTAATTTTGGAGTCTAAAAGTACTCTCTACCTGCTCAATATAGTTTTTGTACATGGAAAAGGTAACCCATAAAACAATCCATGTGTGAAGAGCTGGCGATCTATATAAAAGGGGCAGCTTCCCACATGTCCCCAGCAGGGTCCTGCAGCAAAGCAAGCTGTGGAGTCCATGGAGCCTGACCAGGAATCTCCCAAGTGAGTGGAATAATGGCTGGAGATAAGGGCATAAGGTACAAGGCATTTTAATGGCATGAGTTATGGTATCTGCTGTGAAACGCAGATTCTCTGCTATTAGCAAGTGTTATTGTTCCCCAGCAAAGAAGAGGCAGCAGAAAACACCTGTTCCCAGTTTCTGACACACCATGCTAGATGCCATTGCACTGATAAATAATGTCAAGATGCTGAGGTCTCCAAATGCTGTAGCAGACCCCCAAAGGGGAGGTGTTCATGTGTGTAGACAGCATTCAAACCAGATCAATACCATTCAGCTCTTCCTGTGCCGTTCCTTAGCTCAGAGCAGACACAAAAGCTGCTTGTACCGGCCCAGGAGATGCTGGGGAACAGCACAGCCAGTGTCCAATTCTGGGGAGCTGGGTAAAGCACCCGTGTCCTGACATCCCTTTGGTTCCTGTGTAAAGCAGGAGGAAAGCAGACTCAGATACCACTTGAGCACCAGCTGATGTTTTGGAACAGAGCTGTAAATCTGGCAGCTGGGGGGAATCGCTGGGTCACTTTGAATTGGCGGCTCCTGCAGCCCTTCTGTTAGGCTCATTAGCATAGAAATGTCCAACTTTCCAGCCGAAGAATTCTGGCTGGTTTATGTTTAGATTTGAATTATAACAGCCTTGCTATAACTGGAGGGCAGAGATAGGGAAGGGCCTAGGAAATATGCTTAAACAGCTCACGGCTTGTTTTTTATTTAGGGATTTTTGCCTGCTTTAAGTTGGCTGTTGTTTGGAAACAGCAGAGAGCAACAACACTACTGTTAAATAGAAACTCCAGCAGAGGATGCAAGAGAAGGAACATGGGAGATTTTGCTTGAGAAGTTGAATGCAGTTCCATTCATCCATCCAGCAGCCACAGCTCAGAGGCTGCTTTGTGCATTTGAGCTTTACAAATATCTCCAAATCCCCAGGAGCAGGCTTAAGGGATTTTATCCATGTGTTAAATCCCCAAACTGAAGCAACATACTGACAGGCCTCAGCTGCCACCAGGTTACCCTCAACAGCATGGAAGGTGCTTACTGTCACACCAGAGGGGAAAAAAGGGCTTCCTAAGAGTAACTTTAAAGTCTTCCTTTTGCTTTGCATGCCCCACTTTGCTCTCCATAGAGACCTCAGCCATACCAAGCATCAGAAGCATGCTGAGCCCTAAACAAGGCATGCAGTGGTACAGCAGTGGGACCATCCAAACCAGCACACTCCTCAATCACAGGCAGAGGCACATAAATCAAGGGCCAAAGTGAGAGCCCTCTCAAGAGCCCATCATACACACTCCATCAGCCAGAGCATTTCTGGGTTCCCTCTCTTGTCCTTTAGTGTTAGTTTGGGGGTCCCATCCAACCTGGCCTTGAGCACTGCCAGGGATGGGGCAGCCACAGCTTCTCTGGGCACCCTGTGCCAGGGCCTCAGCACCCTCACAGGGAAGAGCTTGTGCCTAAGAGCTCAGCTCAGTCTCCCCTCGGGCAGGTTCAAGCCATTCCCCTTGGCCTGTCCCTACATTGGAACTAACGTTACAATCTTCACTCAAAGCACTGCTTGTGACATTCTGCATTCACAGAAGCAGAACCTCATCTCTTAGTAGAAAACTATTTTGTACATTAACCTAATCCTTTGAAGACTTTCAGGACATGAACATACATTTTCTTGCTGGCTGATGGTTCATTTTTATACCTGAATTCTCAGGCAACTTGGAATCACAGTCAAAAATTTCATGCTGCATAAAGCTGCTTATCAGCATCAAAAGGAATGAATTAAGATAGTTGGGAGAGGGGAAAAAAAACATATTTGTCAAGTAATGCTTATGTTCCACTAAAAGAGCATAGAGGTGGGTTTGCTTTTCAACTTCAGGGGAAACTGATCCCCCTTTTCTTGTCCCTTTGAAGTACATCTGACTCTCAAAGGCTGTATAAGAATAACTAGGTTGTTTGCACATAAAGAGCTGTCAGGGAAACTTTCTATCACGGTAATCACCAGCTCTTCATCCCACAGCATCCTCAGCAAAGGAACATTAATAGACATTAAAGAGGAGCATAAACCATGCGTCTTTCTCCTTAACAGTGGAAGAGTCTGCCAGCAGAGGTCAGTCCCCAGATGGGGTTGAAGGGCAGCGTAAGCTAAGGATAAATTCAATGTAAAGGTTATCTATATGGATTAAATGATCTGAGCAGTCATTTCCAGAGCCATCTTCTGCAATTAATATTTAATTAAAAATAGAAACACTATAAGGTTTAGCTTTTAACCAGCAAAATTACTTCATGTCCCATAAAACCCTTAAATACAAGACCATGCATGTTTTCTCTCTCCCTTACAAAGTAGGCTTCTGTGGTTGGGAGTAACCCAGCAGAGCTTAGCAACCCCAGAAAGGACATTTCAAGGGCACTCAGGCTTTGCACCTTAAAAAACACTTGAAATCTGCTTCCCCTGACCAGAGACAGCATTTAGCAGCTGAAGGGTTGTTTCATTTCATTCAATTGAGAATTAAATGCAATTTCTAATCAAATATTCACCAACATACATAATGAACTTCGAGAACTGGACTAATCCAGAGCCATCAGTGATACTCTGTTCAAAGGAGGTGATGGAGAAAAGGCACTTGAAGATGTTCAAGTGTAGCCTGCTGATGCCATGGGAGCAGTGCCCTGCACTAGACCTGGTGCGAGCTGTCACTGCTGCCTCCCAGCCCAGGGGAGCAGAGCCTGACCCCACTGCCCCACTCTGCCCCAGGGACCTGTTAAGCAGCTCAAACCAGCAGCTCCTCAGGAACTGCCGTTTCCTTTTTCTCTGCTTATCTCCCTGGACCTCTCCTAAAAGTGCCTCCAGCATTTGTTTAGTGCGATTCAAAGTGTTCCGTCTCCTATGACTTTGCTGCCCAAGAACTAGGCCACCAAGCAAGTCGCCAGAGGGATATTTGTTCTTCAGCACTCGAGTCCTTTGTAACCTACTTCCAAGTGTTCAACCTGCATCACCTGAAAGAAGTTGGAAAAGGAGGTTCAGACTCATCCCATGAATTCTTTGGAGAACGCAACAGAAAGTCCCTTTGCCTTTACAACACATGGGTCCTTTCACTGGTCTGGAGTTGGAGGAGTTTAGGTCTGGTTTCCAACTCTGTCACCGATTTCCTGTTTGACTTTCAGAAAGGCACACGCTCTCCAAGCCTCACTTCCCTGCCAGTGGAGATAATGCTAACTTAGGTTCATATGAGCTGGAGATATTTTTCACAGTGCTATGAAAATTAGAAGTAATCTAGTTCAAAGACTTGTTTTGCTTCCCTCAAAGTCAACCATAAAATTCCCTTCACTTCAATAGCACAGGATCAATGCTTTTTTCTTTAAATGCTTCCTACTTTGCTCTCTTTACTCTTGGAACGTGGGACAGTCCTGCTTATTTTTACTTATGACAGAGGCAAAACATGAGATTTGTCATTGTTTTCAAGGGTACCAGAGTCAAAGTCACTGACTTCTTGATGGTGTGCACCTTTCTCATTGGTTTTAAATACCATTCTTGGGAGATGTGACCTTCTCCAGACACAGCTTTGCTCAGGGGGGGTTCTGAGCAGAGCTTAGGCCACTCTGCTGGTTATCCCCTCGCTTTGGAAAGCTGCTATTACATCAGACTTGCACCACTACTTGCAGGAGCAGCCTGGGTAACCCCCCATGGAAGTAGGCAGAATCCTTAACAGTCCTGTTCATCCATCAGGAAACAAGAACAGGCAAGGAAAAGCAATCAGCTTTCCCGAGATACCAATAAGAAGGTGCACTTAATCACTTCTTACTCAACCCCTGCTGCACACATAAACTCAATTAGCAGCCATATACATACACACATATATAAACCACCCTTTAAATGGCACTTTATCTTGGAAATAAAAGGCAAGTGGTAAAAGTGTCGAAGTTCAGCAAAAGATGACACACGCAATGTCACTCCTGCCAGGACCCACGAGGCTCAGGTATTATTCTCATTCAATTACATATGCATAAAAAAAACCCCTTTTGAAATATCAAATATATTTGTTACTATTCCTGGTTCACCAACAACTGCCTGGTGTTTCTGTTAAGATATGTCAGAGCTGTTAAATGCCTGTATAAATAATAAATGGGAAGGGCATGTACTAAGGCTAAGGTCTCTCTGCATCAAGACACAGACAGCACTATGTTTTATTAATAGCAATTTAAAAACCACAATGAAGTAGGAAAACGGCTCCTCTGCTAGGATTTAAAATTCCTAGCTCACAATCAAGCACAGTCCAAAGGGTAACAGTTCTAACTTCATCACAGGGACTCTACCAGATCATTTAGACTTGTACATATAGATTTAAGAGTTGTAATTACCACTGGTAGTGGATTCTTTTTCAGTTCTGTGTATATATTGATTAGTAGGCCTTGGAGTGATGGTGAATCCAATGTTGCAGGGCATAGCAGACCAATAGGTTACCTATAAGCACTGTTTGCAATCACCTACAATAGCTTCTAATGATGTGCCTTTCTAGACAAGGAAAACGTTTTTTGTTTAATAAGCTATTACAGTTTACTAACCCCTTAAAAACAGGAAGAGTGAATAATGCTGTGTTTAGAAAGCTTTTTCATGTCTAGCTTTGCTCATTTTCAAACTCCTGTTTTCTGCACAGTCTTTCGGAAGCTTGAAACCACTTTCATAGGGCACTCACCTTCAGAAGACAGCACAATTCCTATAGGGAAAGCAGTGTTATAATGATGCTGATAGCCACTACGTACTGGTGGGGTATTTGTCACCTTAACTAGGTCACCAGCCTGAGCAGACATGCCTGGTCCCATATACAGATAATACTTCAGAAGTGAAGGCAACTTCTACCTCTAAAATATGACCTATTCCATGATGTCTTTGGGACAGCTGTGATGATCTTCCTCCCATTTCTATCCCTGGTTACTTGTGCTATGCTTACTGAAAAATATTATGTCATGGATGTGCGCACACTGATTATTGCAGTAGAAAGAGTCTTGTGCATTTCTAAAAACAGGACTTCTAAACCCCTTTATATCCAACAGGCAGTGACAGACGGAGCCCAATTTACATAAAATGACACGAGCATCAAGTTCTTTTCAAGTAAGTCAAAGACTCAAAAATAGCAATAGCAAACACTCAGCCTCACGATGCGCGCCTATTACAGTTGCAGAATCTCTGGTGATGGTTACAATTCTACTTTTGCACTTCAAAACCGACTTGCAGCAAGCAGCCAGCACACAGCTCTTTGCAGATGGTTTTGAAGAGCAATCACGTTCTTTAAAACAAGAACTAGGGCGTCATCAGTTAAAGAACTAGGGCTTGGGTATAACTTTTTTGATATATTATAATGCATAATAAACCTGCAGCACAGCAGCTGAAAGGACACATTTTACAGCTCCTCTACTTAAAAAATTCCCGTTCTGGGCTTTCACATAATAAGAGTTGGAGAAGGGTTTAGATCCCACTTAGGTGACCAATAATGCCTCAATACCCAGAATATGGCCTGTGTTGTGAGAATGCAACTGAAGAGTGAATATAACACACCTTGTTGCCTACACCCATGCCCTTGGCAGATAAAGCACAGCAAAGTACTTAGGGAGAAAATCCTTGATGTGCTCTCAGTGACATGGTTTAGTGGTGGTCTTGAAGTCCTGAGGTAATGGTTGAACTTGATGATCTTAAAGGTCTTTTCCAACCTGGTTGATTCTATGATTCTATGATAGAGATATCATCCCCACAAGCCACTTATTTGTACACCTACAACCATCTCAGCTGCAGTAACCTTTTCTATGCATTTATTTGGGTGATGATCTAAATAAATAGAAATAAATTCTATTAAATTATAGAAATAAATTCTATTAAATTATAGAAATAAATTCTATTTATTTAAAGGGCTGTGAGAGACCACATCTCTCCTGTCACATCTGCATCCCAAATGCCTGTTCCATAAACAGGGAAACACAACCTGTTCTCTATGCTAAAGAACCGACATATAATACTTTTTTATGTTTCAGTATCTCACATACAGACACTCTCACCCATTCAGAGCCAAGAGCGAGTTTCCCTTTCAAACATGAGGTTCAAAAGTTGCTGTGGAGGTGTGGATCTGCTCAGCACAGCATCATGTTCACTGCAGCAGAGCTGTCTTCAAAGAGGAGAAGATGGAAATGTCTCTGATTTCTATAATCAATATCTTAAATCTGGAGTAATTTAAGTTAATTTTATAGATGCCAAAGGAAACAGATCCCATCTATGGATATGGTTTACAACTGGAAAGAGTGTTTTACTAACTGACACTTCTGAGAACTGCTTCTAAAGCCACATTTAAAGAGCATGAAACCAAATTCCTCTTTGGGGCCAGCTTACAAGAGCTTTGACTCCAGTGTGTGCCCTGCCACCTTGCACTGCACACAGTTATGCCCTAGGAGTGCATCTTTTCATTCCATGATCAAAATGCTGGTGAGCCCCAGCATGTCCATAGCCAGGGTGAATATGTAACATCTACGTACAAAACAGCTCAGAGATGCACTGCATGGAAACAAGGCTTTAAGGACACTGAGGCAGAAAACTTCAGCACAGCTCTAGGTCTGTTCTCTCTTAAATACAGTCCTGAGGCTTTGAAACAGTGACACCTCATGAATAGAAATGCACTTTTTAACATTACCCAGCTGAAGGCCAACCTTTACTTATCTACAGCTGTATGCTGTGTATGAAAGGAAATCACTGAAAGTCAAACTAGTTCATTTCCCTGCTCAGAAGACCTTATAGGAATCCCTTATAGAGCTAGAACAGCTGTGAACTAATACCTTATGAATATAAATGTACTCCCCAAACAACTTATATTGCTCCTGGTGTAAACTGGAGATGCAAAACATCAAAGCAGTCTCACAGAATGATCTTTGCTGGTATTTGACTTAGATAAAAAAAAACCCTGATCTTTGTTAAGCCTCACCTAAAGTTTGAATACCAGCAAGTCCAGAGGCAGAGAACCCTGCACTGGTGTGCAATAAGGACAAATGCCCCATTGTTCCTGCAGAAGCATTACAGAGATTTAAGCTTCATTTAACATCCCATCACACCTGCACTTCACTAGAGCTCACATCAGGCAAACAACACTCTTCCAAGCCAAGATGAGAGCCTGTGCTCCATCCAAAACTCCAGGTGCACAAACACAGCCTTTCTGAATGGGAACGCTGCAAGAATCCCAAACCCACTGAGCACTGGAGGAGAGGGGAAGAGAGCACAAGAGCAATAGTGTTTCTTTGCAATTGCCTGGTCTGATACCCTTTCATCTCAGCAATTAATCATAGAAAATCACAGATTGGTTTGGGTTGGAAGGGACCTCAAAGCTCCTCCAGCTCCAGGACCTGCCTCTGCACTGTGCACCATACACACACAGAGAGGCTTTTCAAAGGGAAAGACCTGTAGCCATCAGAGCATACACCAACGTGCCCTGTAAAGACCCCAGGCCAAGAAGAGAGGAGGAAGTTACAAAACAGCCCAGCCTCACTTGTTTGCAAAGCCCATGGTGTCTGAATGCCAAAAAGCACTCACGATACTAAAAGCATTGGCAAAGTATCAACACAGTTCTGGAGGGAGGAAGGGTGAAGTTAATCACAGGGTAATGAGGTTGGTGTTAGCCCCTTGTTTATGCAGGAGAATTCCAGGAGTCCCTAGGATCTGGGAAGAGTACTCCCTGGCAATGACAGAGGGGGAAGTGGGAACCAGTCACTGGATGTTCAGACCATGCTTTCCACCAGCGGACACATTTTGCCCATCTCTGGATTACATCCTACTATTAACCTGGATTCAGATGCTCCCAGACCCCAAAGGAGCAGAGGATCAGCCTGCCTGCACCGTGCCCATAACCACCATGACAAAGCACCTACCTACCTGTGGGGCTGCTCAGGACCCACGGCTGCCTCAGAAGTGTGAGGAGCACACACCAGACAGCAGCATGCTCCAAAGGAGACAGAGCTGTGCTAATAGGTTATCACCACAGGGGCCAGGAAGCTTTCTTCCTTCATCCCAATGCTCCTGCTTCACTTTGCTCTCCCACTCAAATCACTGATGGTCTCTATTGAACTCAGGAGGAAACAGTTTGCATGTGCCCCATCCAGCTGGGAATTTAGGCCAGTCTCTCCTCTGACTTCCCCAGCTGCTGAGCCCAGCTCACCAAGACAATGAGGCTGTTGCCATGCTCATCATTTACCACAGGCTCCACCTGCCTTGCTCCGTTATTCCAAGTCTCTTCCAGGATAGCTGATAACAGCCTTTCTCTGCATGGTGAGGAATGTCTTGAAGAGACAACTGCACTGTGGAGTCACTGAGCAAACCTGTTTCCTATGAGCTTTCCTCACCTCCGAGGCTGGCATGATAAACACATCGAACTGCACACATTTGTTTCACATCTCAGCTAAGCAGATGGCTTGGGAGGACTGAGGGGATATTAAATTAAGCTGAGGTGAACCTTCTGGGAAAATTCGAGGGAACTTAATTGTATAGTATTAACTTTTACCTATTTCTCCCTTTTTATTTGGCAAATACTTATGAGCAAACTCTGCATTTAATGAGGAAAAAAAACCCTGATGAAAGGAGATTTTTTTAACATCTTTAACCTGAATTCCTGCTGGTGCAGTGTATTTTCCCACTGGAATGCTTACAGGTGATGAGGTTACCCTGCCTTTTTCTTACTGATTACACCCCAGGCTAAATTGGATCCAAGATATAGATACACATACGTAAAAAAACCCTCCAGATAAACATAAAATATTAAACTCATCAAACAGAGCCCTAATCCCTCTGCAATTTGCAAGTGCAATTGTTATGTATCATATGCAATGTACACAGTTTTATTACAGAACAAAGAGAGCTGCACACAGTTTTCAATGGCATTGATCCCTTGACAGACCGGCTCTGTCTCTAAATTTGTCCAGGATAAACTATGGTGCAGAGGTGCCATTTCCAGCAGCCAGGAATAGAATCAAGGCTCTCTCCCTGACCCAGCTCTGGCTAACGGATACAGTTATATTCTGAACAGACCCACTCCAGCAGGGAATTGCTCAGTCACCTTGAGTCATGAAGGACTTGGGAAGGACTAACCCTTCCTAGTTAATGGAGCCTCTTGTGTAAGGGCTGAAGTCCAATGACAAAGTAACCCACAGGAGGGGTCTGTTAATGGGAAATGGAGCCTTTCAGCTCCAGGCTGCTCATTTAAATTGTACTGGTGCAAGGCTAAAAGTCATCCACTCCTGACAGCTAACTGCCTGCCTCTGAGCAAAGCAGCACTGAGTCCTGTCCAGGCCATGAACAGACAGATAAACACAGCATCTTATATCAGCGTTGACAAATATAGATGCTACTTACGTAAGAAGGGGCTTTGGGGTCATTGATTTCTTAGGAAGATGTTCCTACTGATTTCCAATAGAAAATTCTGATCTTAAATATTGTATAAAATGGCATTTTAATATTATTAATGTCATCTGCTGAACAATATGCTTAATCAAAGTGTAAATAACAATGATGAAAATACATACTTGGCACTGTGTCAGTGCAAAGAGCAAAGTCTCTTATATAAAGAGCAAAAGAAAACACTAGGGATTAGAGGGAAGGGAATAATAGCTCCTCACTTTTAGGCAAGGAGGAGAAAAGAGCTTGCTGAGGCTGTCCAAGGTCATATGAAGTACCTCAGAGCTTCTGCTTGTCACTTGAACGTCCTGTAGATGATATCTTGATGTCTCCTGTACCAATGAATCATTAGGGAAAAGGAAGCTTTCCCCAGAGTGGTAGAGATACAGGAGGCTCATTTTGGGTTAAAGCCCAGCTCAAAATACCAAATGAAAGATAACGTAAAGTTTATAAAGTAAATAAATCTTAAAATAAAAGGATTTAGGAACACTGTCATGATCTCAGTGCTTACATCAAGCACAAGCTGTGCATATCTTCATATTATATTTACTGAAAACATAAACTGGATTACCAGGGCTTAGTGCTTAAGCAGTCTGCTTCAGAAGGAAGGCAAGGAACTTCATCTGCTCTGGTATTACAGATGTGATTCAGACAGGACAGCAAAAAGACAAGGACCTGGATGCTTTCCTATTCAAGGCACAATTATACCAAATAAAATTAACATCACAGAACCTTACCAGCTCATATACATAAACCGAAATAAGGCTGGAGGTTCTGAACTGAGCAGCATCATCCCTGTAAGGAGCTCTGTGAAATCATTTAGAGTTTCAACATCACTTTCATGAGGTTATATGGAACCCATCACACTCACACAGAAGGGTAGGGAAGTTTCACCACTGTTTTCAGGGGATGATGTTACTACGTGAGGTACAATTGTTAAGTGTCATAAATGGGAATAAGGCTCCTTTGAGTGGGAGATTTGCAGCCAGCAACCAAAGCCATGTGTGACCAGTGGAGCATTCTTTAGGATGAAAACAAAAGCACTGTGGTCTCCAGGCACTACAGTTCATTTTCACATTCAATGAATGAGTCTGCAGCGGTGCACAGTGAATAAACACAGAATTTAAACACTGTTTCATCCAGGTTGATGCCCAGATTTACTACTTATTAGGCAGATCATATCCACATCTCCACTCAGCCACACTTGCACAGCCTTGCTTTAATGGCAGAGCTTTAACTACACTGCTTTCCAGTTTGCTTCACTGGATTTAAAGTAATACGAAAAACCACATTCCCTACACTACAGCTACTCTGAGCTTAAGGAGCTCAGCAGTCTGGGGAAGGATGGCTTCAGTTTCTCCTGCCTGCCTTCCTCAAAGCAAAGCAGAGGTTTGTACCCCTAAGAAAAGTTTGAATGTGAGATGTTTTTAGGAGGTGCTTTTGATCCAGCACAGGATAGAAGAGGGCTGAAACCTCACTGCTCCTGCTATAGATTTGCAGGGGCTTAACTGCCCTGTGAAAACAAAAGGAGCAAAATGTACCTTAAAATGCTCAGAAGTCAAAGGAAATCCATGTGTTGAATCCAGCAGCTTAAAGGTCAGCAGCAGCTTTTCCTAAATCAGGAGTTCAACACCGCTTTGTTTCCCATTTATGTCAGAACTACCCAAAAAACCCCATCCAAAGAAACCCACCCATGGCACTTCTCCCTCCCCATTCCCTGGCTAAGCTAAGACCTGTTTGTAGCTTGTGTCACATTGTGTGGCTCGTACAGCTCTCGTTCTGATCACAGGGAAGAGGCAGAGCAGCTTCCGTGCCAGTCACAATATACAACTCTGACAGCTCCAAACAGCACGCCGCTTTTGCAGTGTGAGACATTTGAATCCTGACTTCTCTCCTTCTATGGGCAAGACAAGAATAAAAACGCAGATCTGGGCTCCTGCTTGTTTGTTGGGGGGTGTGCATGTAAATGTTTGGTTTGGCTTGGTTTTGTTTGCTTGTTTATTCCAAAATAACCTTGGGAAATGAGCCTGCTGCATATCCCTCCCCTAGAGAACTGGAAATCGTGTTATCTGGGGTGCTTTGTATCTGGAGGAAGGATGGTGAATCAGTAATTGCAAGAGAATGAATTCGTTGTCAAGTGGGTTTTTTATGAAGGCATCAACTCAGCCTCAGCATCCGAAGAGTCCTATCTACAGGGAGAACTCTGCAACAGGAAGAACAAGACATCACAAGTAACAAACTCAGAAGTGCTCCCTTTTCTCCAGGCATCTCCCTGTAGTATCTTAGAGAAAATAAAGACTGAGAGGAAAACACGATGTGCCTTAACTACCTGTAGTAATCTAGGAAGGAAAGAGCCTTCTTCACAGCAGACATGGGAATGAAGGAACGGATGCTGGCTTGAACCTCAGTTTGTGCAAATAACAGAGAAATATCTTCTAAGACAGCAAATAAATTAGAAAAGAAGATGTGCTGAGAGGGAAGCTGTGAGCTCACCAGCCCTGCAAGTGGTGACGGGAAGAGCTAGACACAGGATTCAGGACTAGACAAAAGCTTTACTGATGGAAACTGCAAAAATGGCCATTTCCCTGCGCAGCAGTGATGGCAGAAACGGGACCATGCAGCCCAGCCTTTTGTTTTTCTTGAACTACTTAGGACTGTGCATAAGAATCAGCTGCCCACATGCATAAAATATAAGGTAAAGGACCTGAGGTATCTACAGAGACAAGAACTGTCATTCAGTTCATCTGTTTCTATTCATGCAATACTTAAACACACTTAGAGAAACAAAGCAGGGATTGAATGGGGTGACTGTCCCTTTGCATATTCATTATTTTTATTAGCAAGTTCACTCTCATCACAAGCTCTCTGCTCTCTCTTCTGGGAGAAAAATAGATCTATAAGGCTAAAAGTTTAAAATCAGCTTTCTGAGCCTGACCAGAGAAGGGGAATATCATGCACATGGTGTAACTGCAGCAAATACATTGGAACGCCATTCTGAAGACCAAAACTAAACCAGATAAGACAACTCAGACTGTGTGTGAAGCAGAGACGTGTACACACACTCATATGTGGTACTGTCAGAATGGGATGGAGACACACAACAGGGAGGAGATAAGTGATTTCTGTGCTAATGAATGGCCAAATGGCATCTCAGGAGATGCTGCCCAGTCCCCACATGGTTGGATGGGATGAGCAGATTCCAGCAAAGCTCCCTGGAAGCAGCCCCAGGGCTGGGGGATTTCAGAGATCAGGGTCACCCAACCCAAAGGCTCCCTAAATCGAACATAGGACAGCACCACTGACCAGGGCTTTCCTGCAGCTCCAGAGAGACACAGCCCACATTTCTAGTTTGTCAGCATCATTTGCCATAGGATCATGGAATGGTTGGAGCTGGAAGGAACCTTAAAGCTCCTCCAGCTCCAACCCCTACCACGGGCAGGGACCCCTTCCACTGGAGCAGCTGCTCCAAGCCCCTGTGTCCAACCTGGCCTTGAGCACTGCCAGGGATGGGGCAGCCACAGCTTCTCTGGGCACCCTGTGCCAGCGCCTCAGCACCCTCACAGGGAACAGCTTCTGCCTAAGAGCTCAGCTCAGTCTCCCCTCTCTTGGGCAGGTTCAAGCCATTCCCCTTGGCCTGTCCCTACAGGCCCTTGTCCCTACAGGCCCTTGTCCCAAGTCCCTCTCCAGCTTTCCTGCAGCCCCTTTAGGCACTGGAGCTGCTCTCAGGTCTCCCCTTCTCTTGTCCAGGCTGCCCCAGCCCAGCTCTCTCAGCCTGGCTCCAGAGCAGAGCTGCTCCAGCCCTCGCAGCAGCTCCATGGCCTCCTCTGGCCTTGCTCCAACAGCTCCAGGTCCCTCTTGTGCTGCTGCCCCAGAGCTGGACCCAGACTGCAGGGGGGGTCTCCCCAGAGCACAGCAGAGGGGCAGGATCCCCTCCCTGAGGTGATGCTCACGCTCTGGGGGTGCAGCCCAGCACACAGGGTGGGTCTGGGCTCAAGTGCCCACTGAAGCTGGGTTGTGGGGAACTTCACATCCACCCCACACCTTACCCAGCCCCATTCCCCCTGCCAGCCGTGTCCTGCTGCCACCATTCCCCCTTGCAGCCAGGCTGGTGGCTTGCTCAGCACCGCTGCACGTGCTCCAGGTGCTGGGACAATTGTCCCTGTTTCCTAATCCAATGTGATCCCAGCAACAACAAGGCTCTTGTTGCTGACTTTCCAAACTGCACAAAAGGGAATTTTCCAGCCTGGCACACTGCCTACCTGAATTCCGGAGGAGTGAAAAAGGAGAAAACAAGTTTTGACTAGTAACATTTAAGGTGACACTATCAATCACTGGCAAACTTCAACAACTCCAGCTAATTTTTGCTCAGGATGATAAAGTACTCTGCTGGTGAAGAAAATAACCAGGAGTTCCATGCAGGGCTATTTTTCTTCTTATTTACTATTTAGACGAAAAATCATGTTAAAGCTGCAGTGTTTTTAATCAATTACAGACAAGGGAAGCTGAACTATGCACAAAAAGCCTACATTTTGAATTGCCTTTCCTTGCTTTCACTTAAAAATTGACAGTTTGGATTCATTTTTTTTTTCCCCCTAACAAAAAAACCAAACCATTTCAAGAGAAACTGATACTCATGAACATGCTCCTTTCGTCTGCCTTTGAAGAAAGAGGAGTCTGAAATAGAACAGAGTTATTCACCCAGCTCTAGACTCAGAATGCTTCCCTGGAGGCGTAGATCTGGCAGCATGTAGGTGAATTTGATTTCTTACTCAGACAAATTATCTATGCGTTATTAATATTAACACATGCTTAGAGGAACAAATGGAGAAGATATTCTAAAACACAGATAAGGATAGAGCCCCGGGCCTGGGCTTTTGGCACTGCAAAGGAAGAGGGCCAACAGTCTGGGGCAGAGACCAGGAAAGGTGTCAGATTTTGTGTGCAGTTCTGGTGCCCTCAACATTAAAAGGACATGGAACTGTTGGAACAAGCCCAGAGGAGGCCACGAGGATGATCAGGGCCTGGAGCACCTCCCGTATGGAGATAGGCTGAGAAAGTTGGGGCTGTTCAGCCTGGAGAAGAGAAGCTGTGTGGAGACCTCAGAGCCGCTTCCAGTGTCTGAAGGGGGCTACAGGGATGCTGGGGAGGGACTGTTCATTAGGGACTGTAGTGACAGGACAAGGGGGAATGGGTTCAAACTGAAACAGGGGAAGTTTAGATTGGCTATAAGGAAGAAATTCTTTACTGTGAGGGTGCTGAGGCACTGGAATGGATTGCCCAAGGAAGTTGTGAATGTTCCATCCCTGGCAGTGTTCAAGGCCACGCTGATGAAGCCTTGGGTGACATGGTTTACTGTGAGGTGTCCCTGCCCATGGCAGGGGGCTGGAACTGGAAGATCTTAAGGTCCTTTCCAACCCAAACTATTCTATGATTCTCTGATTTCTAAGTGACCACTGAGACAGAACCTCATGGATACCAGCTAGAATTGAAAGGGATGCTGTGTATCTTCACATCCAGCTTCTGCACTGGAGAGCAGCTTGTGGGTACCTGTGTCTGTGCAACCCTGTAACCACACAGACAGCAACCAAGCACAGTGTACCCCGGTGTTCTTAGCAGAATCACAGAATCCCAGACTGGTTTGTATTGGAAGGAATCTTAAAGCTCATCCAATTCCAGCCCCTGCCATGGTCAGGGACCCCTTCCACTGGAGCAGCTGCTCCAAGCCCCTGTGTCCAACCTGGCCTTGAGCACTGCCAGGGATGGGGCAGCCACAGCTTCTCTGGGCATCCTGTGCCAGCACCTCAGCCCTTTCTCACGGCTCATATAGAACAGCTTTGTCACTAGTTTACTAGAAGAGTAAAGCTGTTTTAATTTGATAATCTCCTTAACAGCTTGATTTCTTTAATTATATTTAAGCACTTAAGCTCCTCTTGAAATAATAGTTTGAAATATTTAAGAATAGCTATAATTCTGTATATTTGCACAGAATTACCTGTCCTGATCAAAAGTTGTATTTCAACAGTCTAAGAGAATTATAAACAAATACTAAAGAGCATAAAGTCAGTCAGGTTTATTGGGATGAGATGTGACACAAGTGAAAGGGGTGTCTGATGTCTAAAATTAATGTGAGCTGTACACTTCTCTCTACATCCTGCTATCTCTATCCATAAAATACAGATCCTAAACAACACACTTTCACAAATTTTTACTATTCTACTTTTTAAACACTGATGTCAGTGTTTAAATCACAAATGGGACTGAAATGTCGCATATTGCAATGCCCCATCCCTGGAAGTATTCAAGGTGGACAGGGCTTGGAGCAAGCTGCTCCAGTGGAAGGTGTCCCTGCCCATAGTAGGGGGTCGGAACTGGATGAGCTTTAAGGCCCCTTCCAACCCAAACCAGTCTGAGATCTATAAAGGAGGTTAGTTGTGCATCCCTATGCTCCCATACACCCATCACTAAAGCACAGCCACTTCCCCAAGGAGGCAAAACTTGAAATACTATAGCAGAAAAAAAGTACCTGAGGAGAACTGCCTCCAGATTGAGAGCATTCCCAGTGTTTCTTACTGCAAGGATGACCAAAAACTGGAATGATTTGTCCACAGTGACCATTAGCATCCATCCTTGGAGATACTAAAAACCCAGTTGCCACTGCCCTGGGCATCCTGCTCTGAGCCCCTTAGTTAGAGTGGATGGTCTCCAATCCAGGACCAAGCTGAGCTGAGCTGCTCTGTGATTCTGCCCCTTAGCCATACACCCAGAACAGGCTGCTGTCACAAACAGTGGAGGGAACTGGCCACTGCTCCAGTGACTGTCCCTGTGTGCTCATCCCTCATTAAGGTTACAATAGCTTTATAGGCAATCCAAGCACTCCATCCCTCTCTCAGAAAGCTTTTAGAGTGTGAATCAATTACAGATCCAGCTCCCAGTGCATCTTCTGAGCAGTCCAGAGATGGGCAGTACTCCATTACAACTTACTCCCTTTTCTTGCGCTCACATCAACTCTTTTGAAACTGCTCCCAGCTCCAAGTTCAACTTTTCCAGAATCTGAGCTTTTCAAAAGCCAATTCTTAAAAAACTAATTAGTTCCCCATAGGCTTTTCTTTCTTTTTTTTTTGACTTGGTAAATATTTCTGAGATGGTTTTTTGTATAATCAGTGTTAGCAGCTCATTAAAATTCACAGTATGTGCATCATTCTGAATGTGACATGGCTCAGCATGGATGCTCAAGCTGCTTAAAAAAAGGCAGAAAAGCCAAAGATAAGGATAAAATGAAAGCAAAAAAATAACCCTTTAAGCTGACACCACAGTTAAGAATTCACAACAGGGCAGGAACCTTCAACCCTGCTATTAGGGGAAAAGTCTAATTGCTCCATGCACTGACTGCCCTCTCCAGTCTGCAGTTTTGTGAAGAGGATCCTCTCACAGAGAGCTTTAAGGTGCTAACAAAGACGATTCTGCTATCAGGTAAAACTGGGTAAAGCTTCCACTCCAAGTAATATAAAGATTCTTCTTGAATTAATAATGAATGAAGCAATTTTAAAAGCCTTTAGTGAATGCAGCCAGAAACAAATAATGCTTAATCCAGGGCATTTTATGTGCCATTAAAATAAACACTTATAAAAAAGGGCATGTTATTGAGAAGAGAAGCTCTCAGCTGCTCACGTGCCAGATGCCTGTATCGGGGGACAGGCAGACAGACAACAGTACTCAGAAATTGGTCCTAATATTTCCTGAGCACTGTTGATGCCTGATGGGCCTCAAGGATGTTTTGGGTCTCAGTGAGCAAACACAAAACAAAGCAGTGGGTGGCTGCAAAGCTGCTGCTTCACTTTTAATTGGCCTTACTTTAGAAGAAGCTGTTCCCTGGGAGGGTGCTGAGGCGCTGGCACAGGGTGCCCAGAGAAGCTGTGGCTGCCCCATCCCTGGCAGTGCTCAAGGCCAGGTTGGACACAGGGGCTTGGAGCAGCTGCTCCAGTGGAAGGTGTCCCTGTCTGTGGCAGGGGTTGGAGCTGGAGGAGCTTTAAGGTCCCTTCCAGCACAAACCAGTCTGGGATTTTATGATATGTGCTCTATATTATATAGAATATATACCTCTGTGCAGCTACAGATTTTAATGACTGACATACTAGTCCAATTACTGAACAGTTTAGGATGTAGCATTGTTGTAACTGTGCATACAATAAGTTCTTTAACCACATTTGGCAGGACACCTTTGTGCACCAGGGGGAGGCTGCAGCCTCTCCCCTGCCTCCATGCAGGGCCAGCCCACAAATGAGGTTGACTGTGATTAAATCAGAACCTGGTGTCTGATGACAACCCCTACACTGGCCACCGCTCTAGGATTTAAGGGGCAAAGAGCCCCAGTGTGTAGGAACTGCCCATAGCACTGCAAAATGGGCTTGCGTCTTAGTGCCTGCATTAGAATTTAAATTACATTAAATACTGACTGAGGAAGAGCCTGCTATCAGGTGTAGGGTGAAAAGCTTCAATGCCCAAGGATCAGAAATCCTTGCAAATAACAACATACCAGCACAGGGAAAAACCCACAATGAGGATATACAGAGGGGTGTGCTTCATGTCGGAACAGAAAGAATCAAATGGAACTTTCTACGTTCAGGGAACCAAGGACTTTTGCAAGCTGCCAAGCACAAAAGCCAGGAGATGGATTGTGACTGTCCTTGATGGACCCTTCTTTATTCTGCAGCTTGCCCTATGACACACGCAGACTTCCAGCGTGGGATCAGTGTTGCTGCGGGGTTTGAGGTGCGTCGACACAGAGCAGTTGCTCTTCACTTGAAATACTCTAGTGTGAAGAACTTCAGACTGGCGTGAAATTACCACCAACACCCCCTGCTCCTGGGGACCACTCACATGCTTCCTCTGGACTTGTTTTCTGCTCCGAAAAATAACAGCCCACATAATATATTTGGTGTTTCCTGCTAAATCTTCTCAATAGATTTCAAATCCAAAGCACCGCTGTCAAATGGAGAGAGCTCTGTCGACCAAAATGCTGTTAAATTCAGCAGGCTAAAATGAAATTTAAAGAATAAAAAAATAGAGCTTTTTCTGCTCCATCATCTCACTACCAAAACTGAGATCTGAGGATGAAAAACTTGGAAGACAGCAGAGCTGCCTGGTGATGCATGAAGCAAAAGAAAACTGAGATCCCTTTATGTGAAATGTATCAGCACTGCAAGAACTGAAAGAACAGAGTTTTCTCTGAAAGGCTGAATGAATAAACATTAGGAATAAAAGACAGTGAGGTGTGGAGGTTAAGACTGGAGGTGTTTACTGCAAAGTGAAATTCAGCTTTTCTATACTGATTGGAGTCAATTCCTCTTTTTCTGTGAATAACTCTTAAATCAACAGTATACTTCTTTTTCTTTTGCACCTGAAAAACCCATTAATGCTTTGTTAGGTGGTCATAGAGAAACCAGAAAAAAAAGGAAACATAGAATCATAGGATCATGGAATGGTTTGGGTTGGAAGGGACCTCAAAGCTCCTCCAGCTCCAACCCCTGCCACAGGCAGGGACCCCTTCCACTGGAGCAGCTGCTCCAAGCCCCTGTGTCCAACCTGGCCTTGAGCACTGCCAGGGATGGGGCAGCCACAGCTTCTCTGGGCACCCTGTGCCAGCGCCTCAGCACCCTCCCAGGGAAGAGCTTCTGCCTAAGAGCTCAGCTCAGTCTCCCCTCGGGCAGGTTCAAGCCATTCCCCTTGGCCTGTCCCTACATCCCTTGTCCCAAGCCCCTCTTCCAGCTTTCCTGCAGCCCTTTTAGGCACTGGAGCTGCTCTCAGGTCTCCCCTTCAGGAGCCTTCTCTTGTCCAGGCTGAACAAGCTCAACTCACCTATATTTAAAGAAACCCAGAGGTGTGTATGACTTAGTAAACTGCTATTTCTGTGAAGCAGTAGGCAATGACCCTGCACATCGTTTCTGAGTCATATAGACCAACAGGATGTTTCAGATTTAAGCCCATACTTTTGTTACCTGCTACTGTGACAGTGACATGCACAGATCAAGGCAGATGGTCCCCATCAACCATCAAGGGAGGACAAACAGGAGGTCTCCGACACTATCTCTAAAGATGCTTTTGCTGGCAGAGCTAAAGCACAAGCAATTCTCCACTCGGAGAAAGGTCGTTTTTAGCAGTGGTTTGAGGGGAAAGAGAGAGGAGTAACGGTAGTGAATTAGCTTGGCTTTGCCAAATGCAAAGAACAAACATTCATCTTAGTACCCCTTGAAAAGAAGTATTTAAATAGCACATTATGCTTTCAGTGAACAGGAATTAAGTATGTGCTTAATGTGAAGCGAGGGCTGAAACAATGTGTTGAATTGGGACCACGGTGTTAACTGGTACAGCTTCCCCATTTGCTTTGTGTAATTCCTGTCAGTTGCAACAAAGAAAGGTTTCTAGCAGCTGCCACACATTTGGAAATGATGAAGAGCAAAGAAACCTCTGACTGAAGCCTCAGGTATGGTTCAAGTCACAATGTGCAGAGGCGATGAAATTCCAGAACCTGAGGCAGGTGGATGACAATGTTAGTGTTGAAAGGATTATTAGTGTGAGGGGTATTAATAGAGGATATACAAAGAGGCTTCTCTCAGCACTTCTGTGACTGAAGGAGATAAAGTTGCTTCTGTTCCCATCCCACTGTGGCTCCCATCCAGCCTGCAGGACTTCAGGAAGCGACATTGACACCCATGTCTCACACCAAGCCAGGTTTGCAGACACATAGGCTCCTAGCAGAAGGAAGGTGCTCCCACTCCCATCGTCATCCCTTTCTCAAAGGTCTCTAATACCATTTCTTCCCCAGCTCCTTTTAATGAATGGTAATAGAGAACACTTGATTAGAAGCCTTTCATCATTCCAGAACTAAGGGCTTTAGCTTTCTGATCTACTTTCCTTGCCAATGAAACTCCATTTTTAGCATCAACTCAAGGTCTGAATGTTACCCAAATTCAGACCATCTGTTTTAACTGCCTACAGGCTGAGAAGCTGATCCAAGCCAGGAAGAGTAAATGGAACCAGTGTGTGCATATATTAAGTATTCCCAACCCTCAGTGTATTAAATAACCTACTCAGTTTATTCCTGAGTCTACATAAACATCCCTGTTTCTTTGGGCAGTGCCTGCTGTTGTTGTAAGGAATATTTATGCTACCAGCTGCTATCAGAGCCCTTCAGCTAGGTCACCTTTCTGGTACAAGTACAGGAACAAACTGGCTACAACCCACCCCAAGTCCATCTAATCCCTTCATTTGGCTTTGGAAAGGGTTTGTACAGGCTCCCCCTGAGGAAGTCATTAGGGAATAACCTGCCTCTTGAATGCTAACTGTTAGAGAAGTGACAGAATGAGCATCTCCTCGGTGATCCTTCTTCATCCCAGGTGAAGTGACTACATGGACTCACTGTTAATAAAGAGATGGTTGACTGGTAATTTAATGAATCTCCATCAAATTCTCCACAGCACCTTGAATCAGTGAGTTCCCAATGAGATAACATCTTGCACTACAGAAATCCCTCTCAGGTTTAGGTGTCCCAGCTTCCCATTTCACCACACTTTCAGTTCTGGTAGTACAAGAAAAAGGTTTAACAGCATCAGACCTTCCTTCAGGATTTAGATTAGACATTAGGCAGAAGCTGTTCCCTGTGAGGGTGCTGAGGCGCTGGCACAGGGTGCCCAGAGAAGCTGTGGCTGCCCCATCCCTGGCAGTGCTCAAGGCCAGGTTGGACACAGGGGCTTGGAGCAGCTGCTCTATGGAAGGTGTCCCTGCCTCTGGCAGGGGTTGGAGCTGGAGGAGCTTTAAGGTTCCTTCCAACCCAAACCAGGCTGGGATGCTGTGGTTTCAGACACAATTCTTAGTCCTGTTATTACACAACACTCAGTATGAAATACGCGTTCATAAACCAGAACGAACTCAAAAAAGGCAACATTACCTGCAAAATCCCTCCTAAGTAACTGCTGACCACAGCTTTACAAAACATCAAATGAATCTGTGTCCCAAAGATAAGCCCCTGCTGCTAGCACAGATATGCATCTACCACAACACACACTCATCCCTCACAGCGTGGCTGAGGGATGTAATTTCGGCAGAATATCTAGGGAAGATGAGAGCATCCATGGAGGCATTATCAAATCAAATATGCCAGGGAAAAAGAAAACAGTAGTGTAAATGCAAGCCAGATAGTGCAGAAGTTGAATACCCAGCTGGGGAGCAGCCCAGCTCAAAACAAGGCAGAAAATAAGTATATTTAATGTAAAAGAATCCTAGCATGAAATTGGCTCTGTACTTCCCTGGACACAGCTGATTTGCTGTTCAAGCCTGCCGTTTGACAGCCTGTTTATAGATGCTCTTGCTTCAAAGCTGCTATGGTTCTGCTTGCAGCACGCTCTTTGAGGAGGCACCACAAGCCTCCTCACGTGGCAAGCTTCATCAGTGCCTCCCGTTCCTTCCAGGATTAGTATATTTAACAAGCTGACATTAACACACCAGACTGGCTTTATGGACATGGATTACTGAGACTGGGTCTGCAAAACACCCACAAAACCCCTCTGTATTTGCACAATATCATGCCAGCATTAACTAATTCATCCTCACAACACTCGTCCAGAACAGCTCTGAAAATACCTTGATATCTCTCATGGAAAAATCAAATGGAAAGTGGACCTGTCTATCCTGAGGCCACAGAACAAAGGCAGCTTTCAGCCTCCAGGAATGCTCCATCACTGGTTCTGTGTCACACATCTGCATTCAACTCATCAGACAGTATCTTTGACCCAGCAGCCCCAGGACCCTCTTCCCACCTTCCCACGGCACAGGTATTGAATACAGCACATGTGAAGTCTGTAACCTCTGCTGAAAAAGGCAACAGCAGCCTTGCATACCCAGAGGTACAAACTGGTGACAGGATAAAACCCAACAGGGCAGGAAACTGGCACCTGGGAGCAGCAGCTCACTCTGCTCTGGGGGGTTTGATGGGGTAACTACAGCAAGGCAGATACAATAGCTAAAGTGGCAGTGGAGCCATGAATTAAACCCCAAAAGATCTCGCTACCCCCATTCCCTGTACCAGAGCTGTTAATTCCCGGTTCATTTGTCACATGCAAAACCAAGAAAGGAATGAGTAATATTTGCTTTTGTTTTCATGGCATCATTGGAAGTGACAAGATCATTATTTCACTGGAGGTTCAAAGCAGCATTAGCATGATTACATTGGACTTGCACCTATTAGACAGAAGGACATGAGCTCCTCTGAGCTGTCAAATGCGACACACACAGTCTTGCAATGCATCTGAAACATCCCAGCTCAATTTTAGATGCTATTTTTCCTCCTTTGTGCAAACGAAAACATTGCACAGCAATTTACTTACAGTGTAACAAAGGATCTCTTGCACCTGGAAAGCTACATGCTAATTCCATGCTCTATTTTATCTCTTTCATGCAAAAACCTTTCAAAATCATATTCAATTGTATGGTACATAATGTTATTATTCTGTCCTTATTGTCCTAAAAGCAGAAGCTTACAGGCTGGAGTGAAATCTTCTTTTGACTCTACTGTGCCGGGCTAAAGGTTAGAGAGATAAAGCAGCTCTCAAAGAGCTTTTAATGCCCGTATGAGGCAGGAATAGTAAATCACTTGAAGCAGCATTGTTTCTGTTCCCATCCTCCATGAGATATTTCAGCTTCCACAGGCTGCAGAACCGCACAGTTTTGCACCACTAGGCAGGAAATGTCCCTTGACTGCTTAAACACAGCAACCAGAGAAAGCTCAGCCCCCTTCTGACTGTTTGATCCAAGAGCCATGTCCTTGTCCTTGTCCTTGGCTCTCTAACCTGAACTAAGTCATCTGAGGGTCTGACCACCCACCCTCGAGCCAGCTCCAGAGATAGGAGGGTGCTGGCCCTGATGCTCTGTCCAAAGCCAGGTCTTTTACTGGTAAGGAAGGAGCTGGGATACAGGTTTATCAAGTTGCAATTGCACTCTTATCTCTTCTGCATCTGGAGGAACCAATGGAGACAACAACCAGATATTAATGGTGATTTATGAACAGAAGCCCCTCCTCAAGCCCATACCTGATATGTCAACACTTAAAAAGGCTGCTGAAAAAGGGAAACGGCTGAAAAACCTATTTCACTGTCTCCACAGAGCTGCTCCTGCTGTAGCACCTTCCCATGTCCCTATTCCATAGGATCTACCAGCTTTATTCCTACAATTCCCTATTTCTGGGGCTGTGAATGTTGCACAGAGAGATGGGATCATCAGAGATGCTGCTGAGAGGCTATTTTTAGAGCAAGTCATCTGATGAGCTGTTCAGCACCTTATTTATTGCTGTCTCCAGCTGGGGAACTAAGCAGTGTCCAGATACCTCTGCTGCTAAAACCAGAACTCCGAAGCAGTGACCTCTGTTTTATAGCATTCTCCCTACTGACAGAGAGAAAAACACTAGCACATTATGCTGTCATAGCTAATAGCTGCTAATCAGGGTGAGTGACACACAACCCCTTCTGTACCCAAAGACGACAGAAGCCACATGACAAAGAAAACAGTGATGAAAGTCTGCATTCAGAGTCTTTTCCAGTCTAAAGAGTGGCCCCTTAAAAGTAATTTCCTATTTTGTTTTTATTGTCTTGGTTTGTCTGTTTAAGGCTTTACTTGAGCTTTACAACAAGTACAAGTCTCAGTGTTCCCTTGTTAGAAAATGGGGTTTTGAAGGGACATGAGGAGAAGAAAAGGGGGATAAACTGAAGCTATGCCATTGGAAACGTGGGATGCGTGTGTGGAGGCTCCAGAATCTATCAATGTGCAGAGATAGCACTGCAGGGACTGTGGCAGCAAGGGCAGCTCTTCCCAAAGGTGAATTCAGCAACTGAACGCTGGCTCAATCTGTTGCCATCTAATTCCTGGCAAAATAAATAGGAAAGATGTTTATCTCCAGGCATGTTCCACAACTCATCCAGCCCATGCTGAGTACTGATCTCTGCACAAGCCTGGAGCTACACACAGGCTGTGTTTACTCCACGTTTCTGTACCACTGCCTTGTAATATTAACATTATTAATGCAGTAACACTTAGGGGGCACTGCTGGGTGTTGGGTATATCCAGAACATATGGGACAGCTCCTGCTCCGAAGCAGCTACCACCTACTTAACGAAGGAGGCAAAGAAGAAAGGCCTAATTGCATTCCATAAATGGGGAACCGAGGTATAGAAAGCGGCAGTGATTTACTAGAGGTCACATTAACAGTCTACTGAATGTGCAGCCTCCTGTTGTTTTATTACAGGCTCAAACATCCTGTTAGACCCTCTGAATGTTAATCATTACCCAACTCTTCTATCTTCTTGCTGCTCTAATGAGATTATTGATGAATTGCTTAAAATGCACTCTACACAGAAGGAGTTTTTTAGGTGACAAGTTGCCTTTTACTAAATAAATCAATGGGAAAGTTGAGTTCTCTCATGCCAGTCTGGGAAAAAGAAGTTTGGCATTTACACACCCAATCAGTAGTAACTGAAATCCAATACATGAGTTTATTTGGTATTGTACCTGTTACAAACATGCCATAAGGCCTTTAGTACCTCAATGGTGCCACTGGGATAAAACCAGTCACTCCAGCAATTAATACTGCATTAAAGTATGCAACTTTACAGGTTCATTCCAAACCCCACCATAGCCAAAGCCAAAGGGAGGCCTCTCATGAAGTGCAACTGGATTGAGATGAAGCTCCAGCTGGGTTTTGCTCTGAACAAAAAGATTGGACATTTCCAAACATCAGCATCACTCCCATTGCAGGGCAGCCCAGTAAAGCCAGAGAATGTGGCTGCAGGAACACGACGTGTGTGTAAACCCAGAGAGACAAATCCAACAGGTAACACTGCAGCAGATCCACAAGTCAGTGTCACAAGTTTCAGGTCTTGTTCCTGTGCAGCCTGCTCCACTTAGTGCAGAATTCCTCATTGCACTGTCTCTAATAGTTTTGCAAATGAAGTTCTACATCTCCCCTGCAAAATCCTCCAAGACAATTTGATCTTCCTGATGGCATTTTAAGGCACCTTCTCTGAAGCCTTAAGCAATGAGGTAACTCTCAGTCTGCATGGAAGAATAAAACCTTACAAGCCAGACTATGAGCCAGACACTTCTTATTATCCTTTCCACACTGCACAGAAGGGCTTTCTCCCAGTGCTCTGGGTCACTGGGATCATGCATGAGGTATATGATTAATTTTCAGCTTTATTGTGCTAAGGGGTGGCAGGAGAAAAGCAAGAAAGATTTCTTTTTAGAGCACTGTTAAATGAGGCAGGAGATCTTGTCACTTAGCACGAGCTCGGAAACTATGTCTGCATAAAGCAGCAGCTACAAAGTTAATAGACATGAATAGCATTCTATTGATTTGAGGTATTCTGAGGGGTTTTAATGCAGGTAAAAAGCAGGAGAAGGATTCTGCTCGAGATGATTAAGCCTTAGCTAGGGAAGCCTGAAGCATTTGTACCAAAACCAAACATACACACAAAACCAAAACTGAAAATGCCATAGAAAACAGTCACTTGGTCTGAAACTAAGCCTTTCCCAAAACATAGAGTGTTATAGCCGGATGATGATCACCCTTCGCCCATGTGTTTGGCCATACTGTCCAGCCACTGAGCTTAGGAGAACAGATGAGACTTCCAGGAGCAAGCAGTTAATGTGCCATGAGTTCTGCTTTTACTCAGACCCTCACACCAATGAGTTCTTGGACTGGGGGTGGAAGTTCAGCTGATAAAAGAGATGGTTTGAAATATTTGGTTTTCTCTTTGGATGTAAATTATTCTTAGGCTCAACTCAATTCCCATAAAAGCTTTCTGTTAGTCATACACCAACAAAGGTAAAAATAAAGCTTCGACTGTAAATCATTTTGCTTTCCAATATTTGCTGCATCAACACTAGAACATCTCAAAGCACACAGATCCCAAACACCATCTGATAGCAACTAGAGGCCTCCCCATATTCTTCCCAAACAAGGAATGCCTCCCTTAGGACAGGTTTTGGTTTAGCATCCTTTCCCCATGTGCTGCAGAACTCCAGCGGGTTGCAGTGCCCAGGTCCTCTCCTCTGCTCCAAGGTACAGACAGGTCACATAAGCCTGCTTGCAGTGGGATTTCATGGAATGCATCATGTTCTCCAGCCACAGAGGTACCTCAGGAATTCCTAGCCCCTGGTGGTTTGTCCACAGCCTTCCAGTACCAGAGGTCTGTACACAAACCTGCTGTTACTTGGCTGCTTGCTTTTCCCCCTCCTCCAGATGAAAATTACTTCAATGAATATTGATATTAATACACACTTGTACACAAGCATGTAATAAACAGCTCACAGAACAAGGCCTGTAAATTCAGTCAGTGGCTGTGCTAATCATGTTCCTATCAGACTCCAGGGGCATTAGCTACAAACAAGCTTTCTGTTACATGATCATAACCCGCTGCAACCCACATCCAGCTTTCTGCAGGAGTTTTTACTTGCCTATCAACCATTTGTAGGAGAAAGCACTCACTTCCAGAGGGCAAACTGCAGGGGAGAAGAGCTTCCCATGGAGGTTACCACTGCATCTGCTCAACGCAGGGCATGACGTTTCCATTGCCAACATCTGGTGCTCTCTGGATATCAGAAGCTGTGCTGGGAGACAGGGGAACCGTGAGTGGGTTAGAATTAAGAGGCCCAACCACCTGGGATGCAACATGGGGATTGTGTCAGGCCGAACAGTAAATCAGAACTCAAAATCCTTGTTTCCTTGGCTGTAACACAGCATTCAGTGAGCCAGAATAGTCAGACTGGTGCCTGAGTCCCAGAGCAGTTTCAGTACCGTATGTTCCATGAGGGAATAACAGCCATGCTCCTTTTTACAGCACAGGTGAGTAGCTGTAAGGCAAAGCACTTTGGTTTTCTCTATAGAAGGACAGCATTGAAGCTTAACCTGAAGTTTAAAACTGCTGCAGAAAGCTTTTGCAATACACAAAGTAAAACCACAAACAGCGAATCACAGAGTAGTGATTTCTGTGCTGCAGAACCCATAGAACCTAAGCCAGCATCTTCCTCCATCTGTGCAAAACAGAATATTCTACCTTGGGTTCTGCTGGTATTATTTAACCTACAAATTACAGCTGTTAATGGAGATTGTTGAGTCAAACACAGAGGTTTGTCTGAAGATATTTCTTCTGGTCTCTTATTTGTGAGAATTCACCTTTTAGCAAAGCCAGATTCTGAATGAACCCCAAATTTCTGACTGCAGAGGGAACTGCTGGGGTTTCAAAGCGTAAAGCAGTCCCATTTGCACCTGGGTACAAGGGAATGAACCCCTTCACAAGCAGACATACAGTTTTCAGTTTGTTAGTGCTCATCTACACAGCGAGGTAGGTACTACATGAGCAAGAACGTGAGCTTCATGTACCCAGCAGCTGCCTGAGCTGGTATGGCTCTTCTGCAGCCCAAGTGCCTTGCTTTGGTTTAGGTGAATTCATGGCCAAAGCATGGTGCAAGCTGTCATCTCCAGGATGACAGCATCACGTGAACTGTTGCCTGCATGGTGGATTTCTAGTGTCTAACCTGGACACCCCTGTTGCTGCACACTCAGGGGACGATTAAAGGCTTTTGGTGCCATTGCACTTGTCTGAAGGAGGGGCTTCCCTCTTTTCTTTTCCCCTCTCTAGTTATGGTGACATGGTGCCCAAGACAATTGCTGGGAAGATATTTGGCTCCATTTGCTCGCTGAGTGGGGTGCTGGTCATTGCTCTGCCGGTTCCAGTCATTGTTTCCAACTTCAGCCGAATTTACCACCAGAACCAGAGAGCCGACAAGCGGAGAGCACAGAAGGTAAGAGACCCCCCACAGCCACCGAAGCTTAGGAGAGCTCAGCCCCTGCTGACACCATGGGCCTGTGAGACACCAGGGACAACAGAGCACTGCAGAGGGCAGCCTGCATGCGTTATCCATCCGCTCAACTTCACATGTTATACCTGCCTATAGTCCACTGTGAGGGTGCTGAGGTGCTGGCACAGGGTGCCCAAAGAAACTGGCTGCCCCAACCCTGGCCAGGTTGGACACAGGGGCTTGGAGCAGCTGCTCCAGTGGAAGGTTCCCCTGTCCATGGCAGGGGTTGGAGCTGAATGAGCTTTAAGGTCCCTTCCAACACAAACCATTCCATGACTCTGTGGCACTTATGCAGATGCAAGCCAGTTCACTGCATGCTCTGTCAACTGGTGCATTTTAAACATGAGAAGCAATGGGGTTTTTACTGCTCACCTTCGCTACAAACCAGTCTGAAATAAACATACACATACACCCATCTACCCTTCAATCATTACAGGAGCTGTTTATCTTTCTGGCTGCTTGGTTCCTGTTGCCTCTCTGGAGTTTTGAAAACATCCATCCACAAACATAGACTTATCAGCACACATACCCCCCTCAAAGCTGCAGACTGTAACGTAGACCAGACACTGGGAATACACAAAAGCCCCTGGTAACGTGAGGGGAGTACTGAAATCTGAACAGCTTTTACCAGTATAAGCTCAGTGATTCACTAAGTACAGCAGATTCATTGTACCTCTACTTCAGTCAGCTGAATTACACCACAACCAGACCCAGGTTTTTACAACAACTGCAAACTAAAGGTCTGGGGTTTTTATTCTGCCTGTGGAATGCTGCCTGCCAGAAATTCCAGACTCAGGGGAGCTGATGGAGGAGAGTAGTAGAAAGATGCGCTATTTCTGCTTCAGGCAAGCATCTGGGCCATGCCTACTCCCTGCATCTCAGGGAGCTGACAGCAGAGAGCTGAGATACAAGACCTACAAAACCACAACATTTGGCAGTCAAAACACAGAAGGAGAGTGGCAGAGACAGAATCATGCAGGAATGAGCTGAAGCCTCCGTAAGTCACTGCTGGGTTTTACACGTACCTGCGTTAGGTTTGGCCTCTTACGTGTGACACATCAAACTGCAGGAATCTGGGGAGGTGTTTCTGAGGGAGAGTTGTTTATTTGGTTAGTCATACAACATAATAGAGATGGTAAAGTCTAAAGTTATCATAATGGAAATCCACTCCGTGCCACCCACTGTTCAGTCAGCAGCCGGACAGTGGGAAACCAGTATGGATCATTACATTCATTTAATGAATTTAAATGATCTGCAGAGCAAGTTGCTTAATGCGAGGCTGCACGCAGGCATAAGGTTTAACTTGCAACAGGAGCATGCTGGGTGTCAATGCACAGGACGGACTGGAGTACTCCCACAGAGGTTTGTTAAGGGGATGGTGCACCAGCCCATTTAAATGACTGAAGACTCTGAGAGAAAGCACTTGTGCTGAAACAGCACAGAGCCACAGAGACTGAGCCTGCTTTACAGCGTAGCTTGGGCAGCAGATAAACACAGGCAAGATAGAATCATAGTATAGTTCGGGTTGGAAAGGACCTTAAGATCATCCAGTTCCAACCCCCTTGCCATGGGCAGGGACACCTCACACTAAACCATGCTACCCACAATTAACAAATAGGTTTGTTCATAGCCATGGATCACAACACAGAGAAGCTCCAGCACCAGCTTCTAGGTGTGTGCTCTCAGATGAGGCTGCCCTTCTCTCCAGGCAGCACAGCAAAGGTTCTTGTTCTGATTCACCTTCTCCTTTATCTGTTGGACAAGGAAATGTACCAGCACCTTTAATGCTGGCATGACTGATTGCAGCTTTTAGAAGGGTTGCTGTATTGACATACAGAGTGTATAATTTCCCCCCATTTGAATTTCTAATTCCCTTGATACTGGATTAATTTCTGGGCTAAGAAAGTTTTCTCAAGTCAGAAGTGTGAGTAATTTTCACATGATCATCACTGCCTGAATACTGAAGAGAAAGACAGAGACAGCAGCACATTAATGATGGTCTCTCTGGAGACGGTCAGGATGCACACAGAGATGTGTGCTCTGATACCACACTCCTTCCAGCATCATTCTCCAGGGAATTCAATCCCTTCTTCAAAAATAGGAAAGTTTTAGTAATAGTTAAGACTTTTCTCCCCATCTAAATAAAGATGCAAATGCATCTGCATGGCTGTTCCAGGAAGGTTGGAAAAAGCTCTTTGCAGACTCTCAGCCCCTGAATATGAAGAGCCCAGCAGCAGAAGCTCCTTATAAGCAGAGTTTAGAAGAAGCAGCTTTGAAGAAACAGCACAGGTGTCTTTACTCATATTCTAGTGTGCTAAATGAATGATGTTTCTCTCTTAAATCATTTGTAAGGTATGTTTTAGTATAAACACTTCACAAGAAGTTCTATTTAGCTCAAGAATCATAACTTCCATAAGGTACAAGTAGGTTTCAAGGTCAGGTTATAGACCACACTTATTTATTTGCTATGAACTCAGACTAAAGTCTTCCAATGAGAAGTAATACAGGGAAGAGTACTGTACAAGAGTCACACTGGCTGAATGTGACATTCCCAGGTTGGAAGGTGGAAGTGTGGCTGGGCTCTCCAGTGCATGGGGGATCTGAGGGGCTGCAGAAAAACAGGAGAAGGCAGCACAGCCCCAGTGTCCCTCTGGGTTATGATATTCTCTTAACTGTTGGGGTCCAGCAGGAAGAGGTTTTTAAACAGTGAGAATAAAATACCAGGAGGTAGCTATTACACAGCAGCATCAATCCTTCAACTAACTAAGGAGCAATGTTCCTTAAAAAGGAAAAACAAACCCAAGCTACCAGTGATCTTATCACTTGAGAGCTAAATTGTTCTGTGCCAAACCTGCACTGCAAGAGAATTAATTACAAGGAGATTTGGCAATCTTCTTTTATTGTGCTTTGTCATCAAATTCTGTCCTCTGGCATGCAGCAAGGACCAGGTCAAGCTGGATGGAAGAGGAATTGATCATTCTGACAAGGTTCACTTTAGTGAAATTGATGGGTTTTTTTTCCCCAAAGACTTTTCTTTCCTTTTCTGACTGATGTGCTAAGAATAGACCCTCCTGACTTTGAAATGATGCTGTTCTCCAGTGAATGTCACAGCCTTTGCTTTGAAGACAACTTGACACTTAAAACGTTTGACAATAGAATGACTTTGTAATTCAGATAATGCTGGAGTCTCTCACTGAGTTTGCAGCTAGATGCGATGTGAAGAAGGAGACATGTATCTGGTGCTGGTTTGAGGACTACACCTCCCACTTTGCAAGCCTGGAAAGAGAAAGCAGAGGCAGCTACTAACAGCTACTGAAATGCTTCTCCTTTAGCAGTGGTAGGAAGAGTAGCACAGGTCATTGTTCAGAATTTGGAGATGAGGGAATCCAACCCCAGACCTCATTATTCCCACCAGAACAGGACAGTAGAGAAATGCACAATGGAAAGACTGCCAGATAATTTTAGATCATTACAGCAGTATGATTCCAGAGATCCAGCGTCCCCTTTCCATGGGGAAACAAGAGCTGGCAGTAAGCCACCCAGGAGCTCCCAGAAACATGGGCTTGCTTCAATGGGCCCATGTCTGACAAAGAGCAATGTGCACTGGCAGCTTTGCAATAAGAAAAGATGCTGTAACAAGGTCAATGCAGCATTACAGGCTAAGCCTCCATCGTTGACAGCCCCATCTCCCTGCACACATGAACACACATGCAGATGAAGACATAAAGCCCTCAAAAGCATATTTAAAGCAGTTCAGAACAGCCTCAGAGGGCACAGGGAGGGCTGAACCTAGGCAGATCACTAGACCAGCCCCCTGAGGGGTTCAGTTTACCCAAGCTGTTCAGATCATCTCAGTTTGGGAGATAACAAATGCTCAGAAAGGTACAAATGAGCTGTGCCTCCTCCTCTCTGCACCACAGAGATGTCAGTGCTCAAAGGCTGTGAGAAAACCCTGCTTAAAGTGCATTTACAGTTTAATGGTCAGATCTGCTAAATGGGCCGAGATACTGAAGTGGTTGATAATCTCAGAGGGATTAGCATGGTTTTAGTGGTGCATTTCACAGGGGCTAAACTGAAACTGTCATCTACAAATGTAAAACTTCAGTAATCACAGTGCTGGGTTTTGGTCTGCAGTAAATATGATTTTGAGGACTACAGCTTCTTAGTCTGTTCAATTTACTTCATTTATTATCTGGTGGCCTTTGACTTGCTATAAGAACAGGCAATGTACTGCAAAAGCCTTGAAATAGACTTCTCATTTCATCCTCCAGGCTATAAGTTTCCAAGAAACACCCAGATTTAGGCAAGAAAAGGACTATCCAGGACAAAATCATTTTGTAGAGCTGCTCTCACGTAAAACCATAATATAGAGCTGAAAACTATAACACAGGCTATCAAAGAGTAGATAGTATAAATTAGGTGTAGATAGTATAAATCAGGTGAAGCAGAGGAGTGGACACATTGTCTGGTGAATGAATTAAAGCATTCAATCACAGAACCAATATCAGCAGAAGAAAGGAATGAAGGGAGAAGACCTATCTCTTCAGATGGAAGTCAATGAGAAGTAGATGGAGGAAGGTTATTCCAGACAGTGAGAGCTACTCCTGAGATGGTTGCACACAGGCAGCTATGACTGCAGGCTGATGAAGAGGTAACTATGGAGATGCTTAAAAGGGGCTTAAGCCAAAAGGAAGGAAGAGGAAGGACACAAACATCTTTCTGATTGTTCCATAAGAGGCACATTAGAAACAGTCTGTTCCAGACCCAGCCGTCACTCCCAGAGGCATGGAAAACAGGGCTGCAGTCAGCAGAGGGGATGGAGGGAAGACGATGATGAAGAGAATGCTTAATACTAGATTTATGTCACCGCTGTACCCATGAGAGAGGCGGCCCACGCGCCTGTCAATACCGAGGCCATTAGAATAATTGACTTGCTGCAGAGCAGGGGAGTCAGTCTGAAACGTTCCGGTGTGCAGCTGACACCCCAGTTTCGGAGGTGGGTTAGAGAACCTCCGAGCATGGAACACAACAGCCAGGAAAAGCGACTGGAGCAAAGCTGTGAGCTGGGTGAAGAGAGCTCAGCAACAGAACATGACTCAGGTCCCAGCAGGGGATGGGGTTGGGAACTTAAGGAGAGAGAGAAACAATAAGGTTAAAGTGGAGTTGGCTGACATTTAAAAAACGGGGTTTTTTCAACCACAATGAATCTGCATGGAATGTGGTTTTGTTGGTGTTGATATTTAACAGTTTTCAACAGGGAAAAAGCTTTTCTTTATTTATTATTTTTTTTAAGCTATTTCATTTTTGCTGGGGTAGATACCTCTTTCTCTTCCTCCTGTTTCCTGTTTGTCATATCCCCTAATACAGTTCACAAGGCAAACCAATAAACCAACCAGGAATCCTTTCTCTTTAATTTCATATTGTCCAGAAAAGCAAAATTACATTTTCTATCAGTTCAGCTACTTCAAATTCCCTGGGTCCCAAATTGCATAAGACAAGTAGATATCTCCTCTGAAAGGAAGGATTGAAACCAGTGAGCTAGAGGTTATAGGTTCAGCCTCCAAAGCAAGCCCGTATATTGAAATATTAAGCCTGTTGTCAACAGTAGCCCAATGCCCAGCTGAAATTACTTCCATACAAATCCAGAAGCCACTTGACATTTGCTTCATGCCTTGAGGCCCTTTCATGTCATGTCTCAGTCATTACCAGGTTACACCCTGCAGTGTTACAAACCTGACTAATCCATCCTCAGGGTCTCTCCTGTCACCTCAGCAAGAGGGTGTCCCTTTTTCTACCTGTTGTAAGTCCAGCTTGTATGTGGCAGCTTCTGTCCAGATGGCTCCATTAAGTAGCACAGTTGGTAGGATTTGTAATAGCTAATGCTGCCCACTCCATCCCAGATGTCTGATAAATGCAAGCCCAAACCGCCTTACAGGAGACCTGCTTGCCAAACATTCAGCCAGAAATGGTTGCGAAGCCCTATCCTACCTTTTGAACTGGGTTCTAGTGATCACTCTTTGCTGTTAACTTAATTAACTAGTTAATTTTACCACTCTGCATAAGTAATGCAGAATCAAGTGGGCTGGGTGCAGTTTGGATCCCATGCAGCTCCCAGGCTATAGAATGAATACAGCTCAAACACCCCTTCGCCAACTGCAATAGATGGTTATGTCTAGATTAATGGATATGGATATAGCCACTGGAAAAAACATAACTAGAAGTGGGTGTAAATGGTAGTAAAGCTTATTGTGCTTAGTAATTTGTACCACAGCAGTGATAAACAGATGAAAAACAACATTTGTCACTGACACACGTGGTGCTGGGATGGCAATGGGGGCTCTCAGCCCTCTGCTCACGTATAACAGGGAGATGGGAACACTGCAGTCTCCCAGCGCATCTCCCAGGGGCCCTGCAGAGCCCTGCTCACACACTGCCAGATGTCTTACAGAGCCCAGCTTGAGACTCTCAGAATCTCATCACTGCACCCCTCCCACTCCACCCAGCAGCAGTGGTCTGCAAAGGCTGATTCAGAGCAAGCCTTTGCTGTTTGAAGGTCATTAAAACCCCATCAAACAGTAACTGCTGGTTACATCTAGCACTGCATCAGGCTCTCAACCAGCCCGAGACACGTTCTGTCCAGGCACAAGCAGGAGCCTGCTGTCCTCTTTGGTCTCCCCACTACAGCCAGTCTCACTGCTTTGACAAACCGATGCTGCAGCAGCAGCGCCCTTCCAAACTTCCCCCTCTGTGACTCAGGTTTTTCATGCATAAAACTGGGATAAATCCACTTCTTTCCCTGGCTCAGTGGATTCTTGCAGGATTTTGTACACACACAAGGTCATAAAGTGAAACCATCCTATGGTAACACCATCCATAGCCAGGATTTTAAACCTCTGCTTTCGCACAAGCGATTCTTGCTGACTCACCAAACAAGGCAGCAAAGTGTCAGTGTGTGCTCCCCTGACCTGTCACGGGTAGCAAGTAGAGCAAGAGTAAATGCTGGCACAGAAGGGTTCATGAGCAAGCAAGGGAATTGAGGGCACACATAAAACTTACAGATAATTCTCAAAAACATATCTATCTGGGGAAATCACTGAGTGCTGCGCAGGAAGAGAAAGCACTTCAACCCACCAAACTGCTCCATAGGAAATAGTTCCTCACTTCTCTTTGTCACAGTGCAGCAGAACTCCTCTGTTTACTATGCAGACGCTGCCTGAGGTAATTCCAGCCACCTGCTCTCCTTGTGAGTGCAGCCACTTAGACCCAACTCAGCATTAACTTGGAACAAATACAATAATAAAGAGCAATTCCATGCATTGTCCATGAGTCCCGGTATGCAGGCACCAGCCTGTTTCTATTCACATCTGAAGCATCAGCTCTGTTAGCAACTGAGTTAGGACAATTAGGAGCCATTCTAGTGGGAACATGAAGGGATGCTGGAATGCACAAACAAGGGCCAGAGTGACGCAGCCATCACCGCTCTGCAGCTGAGAACGGCTCCAGTGCCAGGATAGCACCGCAGGCTTCTCCCACCACATCTGCACACAAACACAGAGCCAACTTGTTGTGGCTGTCAGCGTAAGGACATGAGCAGAACCACACAGTCCTCTAAGAGTCTTCAGTTATCACACGATCATAGGATGATTTGGGTTGGAAGGAACCTTAAAGCTCACCCCTTAAGGTGTTGAAAGGCTGCCCTAAGGATGCCCCAGAGCCTTCTCTTCTCCAGGCTGAACAAGCTCAGCTCTCTCAGCTTTAGGTACTGGAAGGCTGAAACCAACGAGGACCATGGGATGGGTTTGTGATGGACTTTTTTCCCCAGAAGCCTAATGCCAGAGATTTGTCCCTGGAGACCCCAGGAACAACAACTAAGAGCAGCTCCAGTAAGAAAGCTAACTGCACCACACAGCAACTCTATTGTCATCTGATGAGGTCTGAGCAATTCTCCTTTGCCAGCCAGCACCACTGCTGTCAATTCGAGTTGAAAGCTCATAGCACAAAGAAGCGGGATGGAACACAGCTCCGGGCCCTACCTGCCTAGAGAGCAACACTGCCCACACTCATGCTTAACCCCATTCAGTCCCCTTGCTGCCAGTAGGTACCTGCTTGTCAGAGACAACACATACATGCCCATCAGCTGGCAATGAGGCAGGAAAACACCCCTACCACTATCTCTTCCCTTTGGGCTTCATTCCATGGGGGAGAATGAAGGGCACGAGTTTTACAGGTTTGCCTATTGTTTTCCTTGAGTTTCATGCAAAGGTTTTGTGATCACTGTCCCCAAGCTCCCATTTTCACCATCTGCCTGATGAGGCATGAGCAGCGCTGTAAGAAGCAATTGCCTTCATTTCTATAGCTACCCACAGGCCTCCACACCATTCATTAGTGTTCATATATCAGGTCTGGTAAGTTGGCATGTGACACTAGATCAAATTCTGTTAATTTCTCCATCCCCTGCATACTTTGTAGCTATTAATTAGGGTGTGAGCTGGTTGAAAGGTGTTATAAAAGTGAGATCTGGAAACACAGATTAAAAAAGACAGCGCTAAATCACAGGCAGACAGATGCTCATCACACTTTGCTTCCAGCAAAACACAGAACCTGATTTTAGACTAAGGGAGAACACCAGCGTCTCTATTAATGATGCAGGAAAACATGGGGCTCTTTCCTTGAGAAGATGTTAAGTAACATGTTTCTAGACAAATTCTGACACCTTATTTTAATGCACATAATACTTCATTTCAAACAAACTACCAGATTCCCGCTGCAACTGGTATGGTGCCTCTTTGATCACACATCCCCAGGGAGATTTTGACCCAACCTCTAAAATGTGCTACACCATTAAGAATAGAAAAAACAGAAGGAATTTCTATTATTATTACTATTATTAGCATCATTATTATTATGGCTGCCCCATCCCTGGCAGTGCTCAAGGCCAGGTTGGGCAGGGTTTGGAGCAACCTCCTCTAGTGGAAGGTGTCCCTGCCCATGGCAGGGGGTGGAACTGGATGAGTCTGGAGATCCTTTCAATATAAACCAGTTTGGGATGCTATGATTATTATTATTACTTCAAGAGGCAAACTTCAGAAGCGAGGAGCATCAGCTCTGGCAGTCAGCTGGACCAGTAGCATGGGAACTTCAGCACAGAGGAAGCTTTGAGTTTCAGCCAAGATGCAGTAAGTGTATATAACATATTTCAATCAAGGAAGAACTGTCCATAAGGTCAGTTCTTCTAGAGACAAAGGTCTGACTGTAACCTTTACTGGGTGAATGGATAGATAGGTAAGTAAAAAAGGCATTAGAAATAACAAGGGATAAAAATATGAAATGGTCTCCAAAAAAAGCTTACTACTTAAATGTCAAGCAAAAGAATAAAGCGAGAATTGTCAAACTCTATTCTATTCTTTCCTGTAGAATGCAGCAAACACCAGAAAGGGAATGCTCTATGTAGAAAGAAACCGTCAATACAATGACAACTGAGTAAAACTGGCACCAAATACATGCAGCCTGGAATTCAGAAGAGATTTTCTAGCTGGAAGAATGGAGCTCTAAAATAAATGCCCAGTAGGAGTAGGAGCTTCGCTAAGCTTAAGCCAGACCTTGTGAAGTTCAAGACAGAAATGGACAAAAGGAAGTTGTCAGTAGGAGGGGACCAGGCTCCAGAGGCTTCCTGACCCTCCTGCATTCCTGAGTTTTGCATATTACACCACTTCAGTCAAAGTTCTGTGCTTAACCAGCCTGGATATCTGTGACTGGTAGAGAAGCCGAGACCCATTAAACTCCATATTCTGTGCATTGTTCTATAAATAGACTGAACATCATGTCCTTTAGTGTTGGAAAAGATTAAATGATATAGTGCATTTGAAATGATGTTCTGTTGCTTTAATGGTGCCAAGGGTAAGGTAGGATTGAAAGGAGAGCCACAGAGGAGGGGAGGGGAATTTTTCATCTCTGCAAAGTAATGAAGAGGCCCAAAATAAGATCAAGGTCTGACTGTAAGTGGTTCTATCAAATTATATAGGAATATAATGAGTCCTACACTATCTCATTTCCATATGCAGCTCTACAACATCTTCCCCCAAAGCAAAAATGACAGAGTATTTAAGCTTGGCTCCAAAGGTTTGAGAGGAAGGGAAGTCCGAATGCGCATGCTCTGATTCTTAGGGAGAAAAAGGTGAAAATGACAGACGAATAATGTGCAGAAATGAACTTTCCTAACAGTGCTGTAACTCGGCTGGCTGCCTGTTACAATAGCCAGATGGAACCATGGCTTGCAGAATAACAACCAACACTTATTATATGGGCCATTTGCTTTTCAAAGAGCCATTATTTCACTCAGCGTTCAAACACGTGTAATAACCCTGAGTCCTAATTTGGCAGCTCAGCCCATTGCCAGGCTTTGTTAGATTTGGCAGATCAGCTTCCCAGAGCCCTAAGTAGGACAGATGAGAGCGTTGCCCGATTGCACTGACTGCACTTAGTGTCTTGTCCACTCCATTATTTCTGAATGCTTTTCTAGATATGAACAGTTTTCCTTTCTCTTCTCCGCAAGGAAAAACTACCACAACAGGCCAGGGAGCTGAGCGAGTTTCCACCAGATGCAGGTTTCATCCATTCCCTTTCCAAGTTACATATGTGCACTGAGTTCCCACTCAGAAGTACACATGGAAGTCTTGCTGAATTCCTTTCTGAGTTTTATGCTAAAATTAGTCAAAGGTACCATAGACAAGATCATTGTAGGAAGGTGAGAAAAGAAGCCAGGTTGGATGGAGCTTGGAACAACCTGGTCTAGTGGAAGGTGTCCTTGCCTGTGGAAGGAGGCTGGAACTGGATTAAATTTAAGGTCCCTTCCAATTCAAACCATTCTGGGATTACTACAAGAAAATACTTTTCTCATTCCATACTCTAAACCCCGTTCTTAAAGCTGCAGAACCCCCTGTTTAACTGTATAATCTGCTTGTTATCTCTTCCATATCCTAAAAGCAACCACATTCCTTCCATTCAGAATTCAAGTCCAGAGCCCAGCCTAAAGAAAAGAAGGCTCAAAGAGATCTTATTAAGGGAGGGTACAAAGAAGATGGGGCCAAGTGCTTTTCAGTGCTGCCCAGTGACAGGCTCAGAAGTAATTGACTCAAACTGAGCCATAGGAGGCTCTGTCTGAACATCAGGAAACAGTTTTCAGTGTGAGGGTGAGCAAGCACTGGCACAGGCTGCCCAGGGAGGTTGTGGCGTTTTTATACTTGGAGATACTCAAAAGCCACCTGGGCACAGCCCTGGGGAACTGGTTCTAGGTGGTCCTGCTTGAGCAGGAGGGCTGGACCAGATGACCTCAACCATTCTGTGATGGATAATGCCAATAATGGCTCCAATTCAAGGAGGGAGCAGGAGTGGACATAGGACCCATACCTGTAGTACTTGGCATACATGTAATCCGCTCATCTCCTTGCTCAAGCACACAAGATCCAGAAAGCTGAAGATGTTTGGCAAACATGAAATTATGGCATAGGTTATAACTTAATAGTTTATTATACCACATAAATTAAGAGTGAACATTATCTCCGTAAGAACTAGATGAAAATCATTAATAAATAATAATTAGCTGTTTCCTGGGCCTGCCATCTGGTAAGCAATTTTCCCAGCCAGCTCCTTGCACTTCCCCAAGACAGAGTCTTCTTTCTCCTCTGTCTGTTCCCTTTGGGAAATTCAGACACCCAGGATGCTGACAGCCACTTACACCATCCTCCCTGTTGGACCTCAGCATTCCACATGGACAGGGCTTCACTGACCCTCCTGCTTATTCTGATTCTTAAGCAGTAAGGAGCTAGACATTACTGAGACCTGCCTTCCATCCTGCCTCAGAAACATGTGGGCTCTAAGATCACCAAATTAATCATTCTAACCTGTAAGTGGCTGTCATTAGTATTATTATTTTCATCATATAAATTATCTTCCAGATTAGGTCATATGCATTTTGAGATCCTGCGGTTTCCTAGCAACTCCTCTCACCACTCCACATGCAGACACAATGTGCCAGCTTCTTTTCCTTTTTTAGACTCTCCATGCAGGGGTTATATTCAGTAACAGTGATCTCAGGCCTGGCCCTAATGACCTTTAGTCTGTCACAGTTGTGGATGAGATGCAGAAGACAGATATCACAGATATCCCCCCTCAAAAGACATCTGCACCAAACAGACAGGAAAACGTGGTCCTCCACTTGTCTGTCTTCTGTCCTGCAGGCCAGGAGTCCTGAGCTCTGCAGGACAGGGATGACAAGAGCATATCCACATGTGTCACTGGCACAATTTGGAAGAGCTCATCAGCCTAATTCTAGCTTCTGACAGTGATATATGTGACTGCACATAGTATGGTTCCATGCAAAATCCTGCTGCTCCAAAGCTTGCATGGGGAGTCCCGAGTTCAAGGCTTTTGCCTCTGTAATTTACCCCTGGGAAGAGGCAGCTTTTCCTGCTTCCACACTGTACCAAGCCTTACATTGCTGCCAAGTGCCCTTCATGTCATCAGTCCACTTTGCTCAGTCCCACAGAACAGCATCAAACCTGCTGCAGATGTCTGAGGGGAGCATTTTGCTGCTTGAGCCCTTCATTACTGCCAGTACTGCATCCCACATCCCCATACCACAGGTACCTAAATATCACATAAAGCTTGTGACACTCCATGACTATGCTTTACAAATAACACACATTTACACACAGACTTCCCCATGGAAACATGAACTCCAGTTTGAGAGTTCTTTCCAGGCTGATGGAAGCCAAACCAACTTAGGCACCAATTTTAATTAACTTCTCTAGCTGAGTTAATCAAGGTATGTACCAAATCTAATCACAATGGGGCACAGAGCTGGGCCATGTGACTAACCCAGACTATCTTTTGTGGATGGAGAATAGGCTTCACTTCTGGCCTGCCCCAGTGACATTAGTGAAAATAACAATGGCTGTTCTAAACTCCAAAACCACAGGGCTTCATTATTTAGATAGTGGCCCTGTTTCAAAGGAGAAAAGAGAACAGACCTCAGAAATGAACCATCTTCAGTCCACATGGAGTACAGCTATTAATATTTGATCCCCTGCTAGCCTGGAGGCAGAGGGAATAAAGTTCATTACAAAAGCCTGAGACTGAATCCACTTTAACAACTGGCTGAACTGACGATGAGGATGGAACCCTTCCTGCTGTAGGTGAGAAGTCAGGGACTCTGGCAACTCCTTCAGCAAAGGAGCTGATACTTCATCAAGCACAGTAAGAACTGGAAGCCTTCTGTGGTTGCCATCAGAGCCTCACTGTAAAGACCATCACTGATTCCAATACCCAGTCCTGATCACAGAAGAGAGGGGATCATTGCAGAAAGTAAGGAACAGAAACACAAAGGCATACATTTGCAAACAGAAGTAATTTAATGGAAATGTAATTAATGGGAACAGAGAGGCAATGCATGGAGTATCCTCAGTCTCTTATTCCCTGTTCTCTCCCCTTAACTCATATTCAGTAGTAGTAGTCTCTAGGGTCTTTGTTCCAGAGGACAGTCTCAGCCCAGTCCTATCTGGGGCCTAGAGCAACACAGCAGCTGGGAAAGGCTTCAGAAAACCTGAAGCTTCAGTTTCACTGTCCTGTTGTATCCCCAGCCTTACAAATACACCTCATGTCCCTACATAGAGCCCTGGGAGATACCTCAACCCCAGCACAGAGCAAAGCTTCACCAGAGATTTCACTCTCTTCTCACTGCCATTGGAGTCTCAACGATAAAATGGGACAATGAAATCCAGGTGAGGTATAGAAAAGAAAGTCAATTTTGGATGTCCCCATTTTGGGTGTCAAAGGAAGATGTATTTTTCAGACTGGTCATGCTCCGTGTCACCCAATTAAAGCTGCAAACTGGGATCCTGTACGTGTCACTGCTGAGAAACTGTCTGCTTAAGCAGAAGCTCTTAAGGTTAAACAAATCTTTCAGCTATTGAGGGCCAGAACCACTCACACGTGTACAATAATAGAGCTCCTGGAATTATTACACTCTCTGGACCCACTGCAGGTATTTGCCTCTTGGTTTTACTCTTCCTACAGTGTCTACCCATCAGCACCTCTAATTAGAAAGGAAAATCACGAGTTCCATGTTATTTAAAAGATTATGCAGCATTTTAAGCTACAGCACAATGTAATTATTTTTTAATAGCCACAGCTATTTCATGTATTTACTTTTAATGGTGTTTGAGTCATAAATTAATAGTAGAAAAGAAAAAGGCAAATCAGCACTTGACAGAGAAGCTGGCACAGACTGCTCTTAAAAGAAAAACTGCAACGCTAACAACAGAGTGATCAAAAAGGAAAAGGGACTCGATAGTTTTCCTTGTTTCCTTTATTCTGGACTGCTTTTTATCATCTGACTTGGCCCCTTGGAAGTCAAGGAGGTCAGGGACAAGTAAAAATGAGAAGAGTTGAATCACAGCATCCCAGCCTGGTTTGGGTTGGAAAGGACCTCAAAGCTCCCTCAGTTCCAACCCCTTCCACTGGAGCAGCTGCTCCAAGCCTGTGTCCAACCTGGCCTTGAGCACTGCCAGGGTTGGGGCAGCCACAGCTTCTCTGGGCACCCTGTGCCAGCGCCTCAGCACACACCAGGAATATGTCCAGGATAAGTGTCCCTGGTCACTGTGCATCTCACCTCCCAAAAATTATTAACTTTCAATTAAAAACGTTAAAAAATAGTCTTTTAAAAGACAATGAACTTTTGCAAGGATAAACAAATCTGCAGGACCCCATTTCTTGTCTCTGGAAGGGCTGTTAACACTCTGTGACAGATTACATGCTTCAGACAGATGTACTCAACTGACTCCTGGGGCCAGAACTGTTCCCCACAGCACCTTGTCCTGGCTGTGCACCCCTCATATTTCACCCCCAGGCTTTTTTAGCAGAGCAAGAACCTGAATTTTCCCTCTTCCCGGTATTGCCAGCACAGGACCAGGCGCTCAGAGCTCCAGGCTCTAACTTCAGCTTGTTTTCTGTCCACAGAAAGCCCGGCTTGCGAGGATTCGAGTGGCCAAGACGGGCAGCTCCAATGCCTACCTTCACAGCAAGCGCAACGGCCTGCTCAATGAAGCCCTTGAGCTGACGGTATGTGCAGCACCACTGCCTCCTTCCACAGAGCTTGAGATGTTCCCTATTCCCACTCCTGTCCCTGGGCTCCTTCCCTCTCTCTCTTTTGCCACCTAAGTGCTCATTACGCAGCGCAGCAGCCTCCCACAAGGAATGGTGCTGTGCTTCTGTGACACTCATGTGCTGTATGGGAGAGCTGGAATCCAGCTGCAAGATGGGATCGAGGAAGCGGCTTCCTGTACTCCTCCTGGAGACAGGGAAGGATCTGGCCTTCCAGCAAGTGCCATGTTCACAGTTCCCTCAGATCCCTATGCAGCCTAGGCACTGCCTATCACTGTCCACTCTCTTCCAACATACAGTGGAACATATTCAAGAGCCTCTCTCTCTACTACAGACTCTCTGGTCATGCCCAACAGCAAAATATTCCCTAGTTCTTCTTCCAGGCAGTTTGGTGGTGGGTTCTTTTTTAACAGAAAGGCCTTTGAAGGTTAATACTAGTTATTCATGAGAAGAAAAGTTCTAGTGCATTCAACTGCTCAGCAGAACCAGCTGAAACAAGAGGAGGTTATTACGTGAAGCCTGATCCACACCAGAGCAGGTATTAGCACATCTCATGGATTTAAGTTCAAATAAATCAGCCTCTTGTGCACTTGTGGAGCAAAGAGTGAGATGAAGAGCACGTAAGGGAGTCATCAGAGACGCCCAGCCCTTGTTCATGCATCCTTACTCAGGGCCTCATCCTTCAAATGTACACTATTTTCCCCTTGCATTTCTAAAATCAAAGGATTTTCAACTCATGGTGAAAGCTGCTCACTAGGACCTGAGCCCACTCCTACCCCAGTTCAGTGGGTGCAGCACCCAGAGGGAAATGGGGCAGCACCATGTTTTGCATGCAGGATGCTCCTCAGTGCAGACCAAGGCACAGGAACCTTGCCATTTACAACTGAAAGAGCTTTTAACCCGACTCTAAAAAAGCACTTCACATGAAGTAGAGACTTGGAAGGTAGGATGCCCAGAGCAGTTTCTGTTCTCCCCTCCAAAACAAGTTTGCTCCTCCTGCCTGCACATCTCACGTTGTCTCCTGCTCTGCAAGTGGCAGCAACACCCCAAAAAATCTGTTTCTTGAACCATATGTTGCTGTTGAGCAGTTCAAGAAACGTTTCTTTACCAAGAAGCAAGCAGGAAGACTGGTCCCACCTCATCCAGAGCCTTCTCCCCAGGAAGGAAAGGCTCAGGACGGGATGACAGCTCAGCTGAGATTTTGCTGCTCCATTACCCAGGAACATGTAAAAAATGTGACTACAGATTTAGTTCAGATCTCTAGTTTTTAAAAACACCAGCAGGGACACTCAGTTTGCGCTGATCTTCCAGCCTGTCAGCCCAACAAGAATCTCCTCACTTCTCTTGTCAACCAAAGCTCCCTGCCAGGACCACTCAGGGAGAAGCAGCTGACGCACCGATGCTCAAGTCCAAAATGCATGAGGTTGAGAGAAGTATTTGGCAGAGTAGGTTTGTTTCCTGGCACTTGCCAGTGGAAGAAGGGGTCATTTTGCTGGCTACAAAGCTACTGGAGACACAGGGAGAGAAACAAAAGCATTCCTAAAGAGGTTCTAGAGGATTTAGTGTGAGGTGTCCCTGCCCATGGCAGGGAGGTTGGAACTGGATGATCTTAACATCCTTTCCAACCCTAACTATTCTATGATTCTATGATTTTTGTACCCATTAATAACTGAACTTAGATATATATTAGCACCTACAACAGGCACTTTCCCAATCTCTTCTGGGTGCTTAGATCTGGTGAGTCGATAGCTCTAAATGCTGACATGACCCTCCCACAGCCCAGTGAGAGCCACAAATCCAGCTTTGAAAAGTGCTGAACATTGTGTACAGTATTCTGTAAGAAAAGGCATTTCCTGTAGAAACAGTCAAAAGCAAAGGGCATGGGGAAGGAAGAATTACCACCCACCTGTGACAGACAGCAGTGTAATTCACTAAAACAAGAACCTTGCTGAAGCCATGCCTGGTACCTGCACAGCTACCTGAGAACAAGCAGCATACCTGAATCAAGAACTGAGATGTGTCTCTCCACCCACAGGTAGTGGCATTAATTACAGGGCATCTCTTGTTGTAAAGGTACACGAGACCATTTTAACTCCACAAGGCAAGATTTTATGTCCTTTCATTTTAGGGCAGGAGAACAAACTATTCTTAAAGAGCACAAGATGTGATTGACAGCACAGTATAGCCAGCCAATTTTGTTAAGCTGTAAACACACATAATAGAGTGCGACTTCTGCAGTCACTATATTAGTGACCAGAAATATTATCTACATAGTGTGCATATCCATCAGTCAGATTAGTATCAGACTGCTTCATCACTCAGGTACGCATCCCGTTTTGATACCTTGCCCAGGACTCATGCTATCTGTAATGGACTTTCACACAGACAGGCTGCCATAGGGCTGTTACCCAGCACTACTTCCAACTGCAATTACTACATGGCCATCAGTAGATATTATTGCTTTCATCAGTAGCAATCCCACAGTACTGTGATCAATGTAGAACTGACTTAGAGGAGCCCTGCAGATTGCCCTGCAGTCTGAGGGTTCACCCAAGGAAACAACTGCCCCAGAACATGCCCTGGCTGTGGCTCTGCAGTCAAACTAACAAATTGGGAAATAAGGACTGCTCAGGAGTCTGGAACATGTGCCAGGAATGTCCTTTCATTAGCACCAGAATGAATACACTGACACCATCTTTCAAGGGAACAGCATGTCTTCAGCCTGTAGCCTTGCCTTAGAATAAAGAAAACCAAAGAGAATTCATCCAAGGACAGCAGCAGGAAGGAGTTCTGCTCCTAGCACAAATACAGACTCCATCTTCAGAAACATGTGGATTTGTGGCATTTTGCATTTGCCATCTAGAGAGGAAGTACTCAGACAGTTTTCTTCTCATTTAGAGAGATTTTTAGTGGGCTTTATATCAGAAGTGCTCAAGGGATGTTGAGCTTCTTCCCATGGCAGCAGCCTACAATATCATCTTAGCATTAATCTCCTTGTACAGCTAGCTGAGATACCCTTTTAGCTAAAATGCAAGGAGATAGATATCCTAAGAACAGTAGGTTGAGAGGCCTTGGGCCTTTTCACAAGCAGATTCTGCTCAGCCGCAGATGAGGGTTATAGCCATTCTCATGGGAATGGCGAGTGGAACCACTGAACCAGTTCATCTCAGTTCACCAGTGTCCGATTTCACATGCCAAAGCACTAAGCAGAAGAGGAAAAGTGGAAGTACTTTGGATTTCAGAACTGACACTACAGTGTGTTTCAGCCTCCCTCCAAGCAACCAGCAGTTCACTGAATGTCTTCCAAGAACAAACTGAATGGCAGCTGGCATCAGATCCTTGCAAAATTGGCATCCCAGCTCATAAAGCAAACCATCTCCTCTCCTCCCCCCCCCCCCCCCCCCCCACCAGCTTTTTCATTACAGCCAGACTCCTCTAATGAAGACACAGGTTTTGTTTGTCTGCAATAATGTAGGTACCATTGATGCAATCTCTATAGGTACACATTCCTCAACAGCACTATCAAAATCCAAGCAGTTCTGTGATGTTGGCACTCTCACTGTCCCAGGGCAGCAGTTCTGTAGATCTCATTCTTAATTCACGCAGAGGATGTTCTCAGTGGTTGCATACCCTTTGTTTCTGAAAACACTGAGCTGACTGAAGAAAAACCAAAAGGAAGACAAGGTACAACTCACAGTCACTGACCCTATACTTTATTCCTGGTCACTGCCATCCCTTGATCCATTCCCATCAGCAGCAAGCTAAGCCTTGTGATGGAAATCAGTGGGAGGCTTAGGTCTTCTGCCAGAGGTACAGAAGCTCTATCTTAGCTTTCAGACTCTATTTAGATGTCCTCTCAAGCAAATCCTCATTAAAAGACACCATTTGCAATATGTGTTCTTTCTCTCTCTCCTTTTCCAGTGTTTTAGTGCAGCCTCATATCGGCTTTAGGGCTTGCAAGGATCTCCATGGGAATTCCTTCACCATAGAGTCAGTAATGTCAGCAGGGTATGAGCAGGACCTGTGGGTGCATTAACTCACCAACAGGACTGTTAATAAGAAAAATGAAACCGATTTATTTTTTAGGCCACTTCTAAACATACTCCTGGGAATACTCATCTTCCAAAACAACAGCAAAAAAATCCATAACCTGCCTAAGAAGCATTCTCATAGGAATCTATTAATGCTATATACATTCAGTCAGCTTCCTTAACATACCACTTCAGCTGTGTTTTGGCATCTGGCAGAGACAGAAATATTCCTTCACTTAAGGATCACAGAACCAGCCTGGAAATGGCATCCAGAACACACATCTGCAGTGAATCACCAGGACACAAGGGCATATTTAAGAGCAAGGCTTTAAGTATGGATGAATTTTACCCTCTTGAGAGCAACAGTCTGTCTTGGCACTTCTGCCAAGATGCTCTGCTGTGTCTCCCATCTCACTCATTTTCTCTCTTGAGCAGTAAGATACTGCTGTTTAGTGTCTAAGCAGAAACTGAAGCCATGCACATCCTGCCTTTCAGATTTAAGCACAGCAGAAGACACCAGGCACCCCTTCCTTATGAAGCACAAAGAAACATCTTGCAACACCCTAATTGCTCTTTTAACGCATGTAATTGTCTTTGAAAATGGAAGTCACCAAAGACCCAGATTAGAAAAACCAAACTGAATTTCAAGATCAGGAGCTGAAGTCTTAGTAGTGAGAGAACATCCTTCAAACCCCAGCTCTTAAATCTGCCACCACAGACCAGAGAAAGGGAGAAAAGTTATCCTGACTCTCCAGTAGCCCACAAACAACCCCAACTGCTTCTTTGCCTTCCATTTCTGAGGTGTACCTGATCATCAGATCATGGAGCAAGCAACATGCTATATTGTGAGGAATGTAAGCATCTCATTCCACTGATAGAGTGTGGAAATAAAAGATAGAGTAATACAAAGTACCGGATTTGTGCCCCCAAACCAAGTTGACTGAATTGCTCTATTACTGTGTTGAGGGATGTTCGATGCCATGCTTTCTGCATAAGCTAAACATTACGCACACACTGAACTCAAGCTCCTAATCTCTTCCCAACTATTACAGCTATTTTGAGCAGACCAGAAGCAGATCAAGTCCTTCAGCTTAACAAAAGCCCAGAAATTTGTTTAAGATCTGTAGCTTTTCCTGACCACTAAAAACACCCCAATCTGAGCAGTCTCTTCCCCAAATCACCATATAGACACATACCTGATGTTGAAGCCAAGAAGAGACAAGCAAAAGCATCCCAGCAAGTCTTTCCAAGCCAGAGTCCCTGAAGAGAAATACTAAAAGCAGCTCCTAATGGAGATCCCTCCTTTTAAGAGTTGTTCAACTTAAACACTTGCAGCTGTAGCCAGTCCTTTGCCAGGTGGTCCAAGCTGCCTGCGTGACTCTAAGCACACCCTATTCTCTCAATTAGCATATGAATTTGTTAGCCACATTTCAGCAGTTTGAGGACACAAAGGAAAGAGGGGAAAGCTGGTCCCCCACTTGGACACGTGTTGCTGTACAACAAGTCAAGGACCTGGCTTGTGAGGTGCTTGTACAGCTTTGTCTTGTTCTGGTTTTGTGCTAAGTGATGCACAAAGGATTCCTGTACAGTTTGTAGGGCTCTTAGGCACTGTGTTCCTAAAACACAAACCACAGTAAGCCATCCTCCTGAGCAAAAGCCTCAATCCATAAGAAACTAAGGAAGATGAGACCTTCTTTCTCCAGGGTACTACTGCCACATTTCATGTGAACGTTAACCCTTTGACGTGGCTGCACAATGCTTCTTCATTTGAAGTATGTTTGAAGAGGATGATTTTATAGAATTATATAGACATAATTCTAACTTACATAGCATCTGTCCCTCCCTTCTCCCTGCTTTTCTGAGGGCTTGGCCACAGGAGGGGTTACACACCTTCAGTTTGCACCAAACCCAGTCCTCAGGACCTGCTACAAACTCCCCATCAACAACCCTATACACTGAGGCAGGCAAAGCACAGCCTCCTTTTAACACACTGCAGGTACAAAGTGTGGCAAACAACTGGTGATATCCATGGAGAAGAGAGAGAGAGCTCGGACTCCTGTCTCTAGAAACACCATTACAAGTCTAAAGCATGAAGCTCAGGTCCACATTTTGGGTCTGGCATGCAGCTGTGACACAGGAGGCTTTGGAGATAACACATACAAGTTCCAACAGGCCCAGAACTGCACAGCCCTGAAGGTCAGAGCCAAGCTTTCAGCTAAGGGAAAGCAAGACAGCTTGTGTTTTGCCTCCTAAGAGAGACAAAAGATCAGGGTACATCTGTTGGCATTCAAAGGTCATGTCAGGCTTAAAAGCCTTCCTGTTTTTTGGATAAAAATCAAACAGCACAGTTTCTATTTGGTTTTGCTGTTTCACCTCCTGCTTCCCGAGCCTTGACATCGTATATCAACAGCACATCCCAGGTTTCCTCCTCAGCTACAATAGGGCTAGAACCACCCTGGGTTTGAATCAAAGCTGAGTTTCTCAGCTGAGTTTACAAGCCAGATCATTAAGGAAGAAAAGGCAACCTGAGAGTCATGAGCAAAACCTGAGAGCTGCACCACTGACATTGCGATCGTTCCCCCTATGAAAGCTAACGTTAGAAGTGCTGTTTGCTTGCTTGGTTTTACACCTGCTTTGGGTTTTGTATTCCCCTCCCTTTTTCTGGCTCTTCAGGGATCCACTGAAGATGAGCAGCACACGACTAAAGGCACCTCCTTAATTGAAAGCCAACATCACCACCTGCTGCACTGCCTGGAAAAAACAACCGTAAGTACCAACACAATCCTTCTACATCCTACTAACTCCTTGTGCCTGGCCCAGGCTTCCGATGGGCAAGGTGTACACACAATATGGTCTGAAGTAGTCCTCAGACATACTCAGTAGACCTTAAAACTATGCCAGAGGGGGCTGATGCTCAAGCTCCTGATGCTGTGGATTAAATGCACTTCTATTTCATTGTCCTCTTAAAAAGTAATAATAATTCATGTGCAAAGGGATCACAATGTGATTATCTGCTACTCCACAGTCACCTGCACCAGCACCAAGTCGATAGTGAGCTGCTCAGTCAAGTTCACTTCAACACAAATAATTGTTCAGTGTGGGGTTAGGGAGATCCTATAAACACCGTGTACCTTAAGTTCTTCAGTGTTTCTAAAATAGAACTGAGCTGTATTTGTCTTGTGCTGTCAGTCACACATCACATACTTGTCACCTGTGCTAAGTAGCAATAAAGAACAGTTCTGCTGCTTTGAACGGAGGAAGATGCTGTCAGTGACTCCAAACTACAACCTGGTCACCAGTGCCCTTTGTATGTCAGATGAACTCTCTTAATGGGCCTAAAGGCTGCACATACCTTTTCTCAGTACAGTTCTGATTACAAGAGCAGGTAATTCATCTCAAAGCCAGTCAAGCAGTTTCTGTAACAGGACTGCTCTGTATCATACAAGGCATTGGGAGTGAGAATTGTGTCTTTCATTATGAAGTGATGTTGTTTGTAAGTCTCTAAAACATTTTACGTCTTTATTTGAGACTTATGTTTTAGTTCCAGGTTTATATAAAAGGTTCTGCAGTAAAGGAATACATTATGAGGTGTCCCTGCCCACGGCAGGGGGGTTGGAACAAGATGATCTTAAGGTCCTTTCCAACCCTAACTATTCTATGATTTTATGATCATCTATACCATGATTCATTATAGAAAGAATGAAGGGAAGTTAACACTTCAAATATTCATGCCTTTTTCTATCTGCATCCATCATCAAATGTACTTTTGATTTCTGACTTGCAAGAGCTTTCTTTAAGATAAATCGCCTTCACTTCCATAGTTTGGCTTGTGCTGGAATAACACCACTTAGGCTTCAGCGATACACTGGAAGATGACTGGTTAATTACAGTGACCTGCTGAGTGCAGCTGGTTTGTCACAATGAGCTCGAGAGGTCACAATTCCACAGACCGTGAACTGGTTCTTCCTGTATCAATGACTACTGAATTCATTTTATAAGCCTCGTCTTGCCTTGATTTCTACCAGTTTTGGATGTTACATAACAAGCAGATATTTCACAATCTGACTCTTCAGTTTAGAACTTTATGCTTAAAACCATTACGATTGTGACCCATATTTTACAAGCATAAGTTCATTTGCAAACTTTAACAAATAGGCTGAAGCAGAAGCTGCCTCCTGGTCTGCCCTTGTAAGGCCCCCACTTTGTACAAGTTCTGACCTCTGTGCAGACAGGTGGACATCTCTGGGAGCTGCAGGAGTTGCTCCATTGCTAATGAGCCCATTATGTGCTAGGAGTAACACAGCCAAAGCACATCCTCATTTGTGGATGCATTAGCCCACCACACTAACAAGGCTGGATCACCTCCAGCACACAAACCTACTCAGTGAGTATTGTGGTTGAAGATGTCCCAGATGTTGCTCTTTTCAGCAAAGAATGGCAATAACAGTGATACTTTGAATTTTCATTTAAAACCTACAGGGAGAATCTGCACAGTATTTAATGTGTTTTCCCCCACATTTTTCAGACAGTTCTTACCATGATGTTGCATCAATTCACACAGGTTTAGATTCTGGTCTGGAATTATCAATCCAGATAGTTTCAATCAGCTTGTGTGGAAATGCTGTAGTTCACATAATTGATTAAAATATATTGAACAGTTCTCCTCCCAAAATTCAAATTAAAGGCATTTTTCAACTCTGAAGAGTCATTTTGTGACCAAGTTGCAGGAATGGAATGAGGAATGTACCATGGTTGCAAACTTGTTTCAATGGGCAATTCACCTTTTCTTAAACTAGGCAGAAGGATGCTAAAAGTATGTTTATTGTCATGGTATCTGTGGTCATCACTAGCATGCAGCCTTACAACCCAGTGGCTGTGAACAGCTCCCAAATCTGGTGTGTCGGATTATAAAGTGACCCTAAAGTACTTCTAGTTGCCCTAACTGAGACTACTTTGTCCCATTAACACAACAGATGGAGTTTGTTCAAACAAAAGGAGTTGTTCTCCACTCGTTCCAACTCTCAGACTGAGTATGGACATTTACATGCTATGTTTTCTCCAAGTGCCAAGGACATTGGATCCAATCCTTCAGCCCAAACCTTTCTTCTCTGTTTTCACAGAGTACGATCACAACCCATAACCATTGGGGACCCAATGGCAATACAATTCCAATTCACTATTTGTGAATCAGCAGCTGAAATTCTCCTTTGCCTTCGGCTCCCAAAAGATCAAAGCAATATAATTGTTACCCTTTTTGTTTTATTTCCAAAAGTATAACATTAAAAAGCATATGTGTGAGGAGGAAGGAAGAAAGGGGTCTGATTCAGGCAAGGTTTGGTAAAGGGAAGGTGCTGTTGCCCATTCAAACTTGAGCAAACCGGCTGGAATGCTGAGGCAGTAGATGCAGTGCTGGGACTAAACTTCTGAATGCTGGTATGGACAATCAATGGTGTTTTTATCTTTTGTTGGCATGTTGTCCTGTAGGGATTGTCCTATCTTGTGGATGATCCCCTGTTATCTGTACGAACTTCCACCATCAAGGTACTTCCTTTTAATTCAATGTTTTCTCTATGGTCTCTGTGACGTGTCTGGAGAGTGTTTGCTTCCTTTCTCGGTCCTGGTCTTGTCTTTGAGAGTTTGTGCACGTGGCTCTTTTTGGCTACCCACTGCTCTTGTTTCCTGTGAGTTGTTATTGTTCCACTGAACACTGATGCCTGCCTTCACCATGGTTGCTTTTGTTTCCCATGCTTTCTGATGAGAGGGACTGGATAAAGTATGTTCACTAGGATTACTTGGGTGTTCATCCACACACATACGAGTTCTTTCTGTCAGGATTTTGTAGCACAAAACCTCTTTACAGATTCAGTGTTCTGAATTTCCTTCCCCTCCACACTTCCCACTCTCACCTGCCGGGTTTATTCCCACTCAGCTGATAGCATCCAACAAACTGCAGGTATGCTTTGAACCCAACAGCCAATACAAGCAACATCCTGCAGTTAAGCAGTAAGCAAGAAGGTCATTCAAATAAAACCCAGTCCTGGAGCCAGGCACAAAGAAAAAGGAGCATGAATCTCCTCTTGGGTTTCATAACCATCTGGTTATAACCATTGCAGACTCAGAAGCCAGTTCTGGAATCCAGACACAGAAGTGAAATTTGAACACAATGTATTAACTATCTCAGACTATATAAGCAAGGCAGCACTGACAAGACTACCATGCCTCTGTCATAGCAACAGCTTCTTTTATTCCCCTGCTGATGCAGGAGAGCAAAATCTTCTCTTGGTTCACTGAGTGAAAGGGCAGAGTCATTTCTTTTTTAAGATCAGCCTAGTGCAAACATTTTCAGGCAGAGAACATCTCCCACAGCCACGGGGCTGACACGTCCCACCCGCATAGCAAAAGGTGCCGTTGAAAACAAGCTGCTGTGGCACAGACAGTAATGGCACTGTTTCTTCCCCCGCCAGAACCACGAGTTCATAGACGAGCAACTGTTCGAGCAGAACTGCATGGAGAGCTCAATGCAGAACTATCCTTCCTCTCGGAGCCCCTCCTTGTCAAGTCACCACGGCCTGACCACCTCCTGCTGCTCTCGCCGTAACAAGAAGACCACTCACCTTCCCAACTCCAGTGTGCCGGCCACCCGCCTGCGGAGCATGCAGGAGCTCAGCACCATCCACATCCAGTGCAGCGAGCAGCCCTCCCTTACAACAAGGTACAGTAAGTAGGCTCTTGCTGCTAACTACTGCATGCAAACCTCTGATGCACATGATCCAACTGGCTGTTCTTGCAGGCCTCTTCTCCAGCCAGGGAGAGGGGTCCAGTGCTGGGAGCATCTTTGCTTCTCTCTCTCATGACAACCCAAGGAAAATGGCTCCTAGCTGTTCCTGGGAAGAGCCAGGTCAAAGCTAGACTCTAGTGCAGCTCTCCTCTGGCCAGACTGGACACAGAAAAGTGAATTCCAGCCGATCCTGCCTTAGAAGTGCTAATCACACATGCAGGAGTCAGCAGCTCCCAGCTGCGAGCCACCCACCAAAGCTGGTGCAGGACCACTTCCCAGCCCACCTCCCAAACAGCCCAAACCTTTACTGGAGCAGAGACAACTGGCTAATGAGTGTCTGTCTGCAGAAGCTGCTAGAGAGCTGTACACACAGACATGGTCCACAGCAGGGTCACACCACTGACTTTCACTGCCCTGAAGTCTGAGTCACAACTGTAAGCATCAAGCAGCACTGGGAAGCAAATAAAGAGGAATTTCACAATGGTGTCTTAGTAGCTCTCACCTAAAAAGCCATCAGCAACACAGGTGAAGGAGTAGCTCTTAATAGAAAAGCCTGAAATTTTCATTCTATATATAGCTTGATGAAAAAAATGTGTCATTTTTTCACCATACCTTCCTTGTACATATTAAATTACTTTCTAAATCCCCCTCAGCCCATTAAGCTTCTTGTACAGTAGGCTTTGAGCTTCCCATTCTTCTCCCCACTCCTATCAAAGGGCTCTAGAAACCGAAACGAAGCTGCCTTTAGGGCAGCAAGTGATTACTTTGTGCCAGGCTGAAGTCAGAATGGTGTTTCAGAGAAAGAATTATGAATGAATACACACAAAACAAGTCTCTAGCTACTGCAGTTTCAAGATGACAATGGCTTAAACCAGCACTTGTAATTCAGGGGAATGTCAACTATTCTGCGTGTGAGCAACCTGGACTAGTGGAAGGTGTCCCTGCCCATAGCAGGGGGTTGGAACTGGATGAGCTTTACAGTCCCATCTAACACAAACCAGTCTGGGATTCTGTGATTTCAGTGGGTCAGATGTCAGTGATATTTTACATGTCAATGCTGTTCATTATTTCACTTGCTTACCAAACTGTAAGAATGGAGAGAGGAAGAAAAGCTTTTGAACTGTTTTTCATGTGGAATGCAACTAACTGGGTGTACTGGTTACCACTGGCAGAACCACCCAGTCCCTAAGACTGCCCCACTCTCAGCTTGTGACTGAGGCAACCGGGGAGCAGAATGGGTTCTGCAGTGTTCTTGGGATGCTTGAGCGATCCAGAAACATCCTCTTGGTGAGTCACTCTGAGATAACAACAGCAATAGCTTCCCAACTGGGAGCTTTACATTTAAAAAGGACAGGCCTTGTGTTTAAAATGAACATGTTGGGCTGGTAACAGCAGACTCCTGTAGCTGTGCAGATGCACAGAAACCAAGCTATCATTTTCCCCTCTGTAATTAATTATAGGATGCAATTGATGCAGATCTAATAAGAATGCTCCCAGCTGCCAGATCACTGAAACTACTGCAGAGAGATGGAAAAAAATAGAAAGATCAAGGGTCAGTGCATTTGAAAGAGACATTTGAAATTCAAGGAAGACAACACCTCTTTCTCAGAAAGAGCTACCTGTGCTCTGACAAGATGCAGTGCACAGGACAGTACCTTTAGAGGCCCTCTTAAGTAAACTAGAATTATGCAAGAATGAAACTGAAACATAGAACGATTTACCCTGTGAAAAGCTGTATCCTAACTTTGGGGAATACTAAAGCAGCTTAGTGTTATCTGGGTAGAAATGATGCCTTGAAGGGACTGGGGGGAACATTTAAGTGGAGCCTCCTGAATATTTCAGTACCCTTAGTTCAGAGGAATAAGATGCTCATTAAGAACAAGTCCCATTCGCATCCTCTCTGCTGTCTGGTTCCAAAAAGTACAAAAGCCAAACACTAAATTTGTTTTCTAGTCGTTCCAGTCTCAACATGAAATCAGATGATGGGCTGAGACCGAACTGCAAAACTGCCCAGATAACAACAGCCATCATCAGCATCCCCACGCCGCCGGCACTCACGCCAGAAGGTGAGAGCAGACCTCCACCCAGCAGTCCTGGCCACGCCACGAACATTCCCACCACCACCACAAGCAACATAGTCAAGGTCTCTGCCTTGTAAGACGTCTCATGCACAGAAGGAGGCTGGAAGACCAGTGCCCCTCTCCCTCCACACCTCCATGTTCCTTTCTTGCTGCAAATTGTGCCTGGATGGACCAACCTGACATTTTGTCATCAAATTAGCAATGGAGACCTAACGAGGCAGCTTTCTCCAGACTCGTGTCATGCTGTGGACTGAGGAAGGATTAGGAAAGGGAGGAAGAGGCTGGTTAAAGGAAAAACCTGCACTGAGAGCAGGTTGTGCCATGGTACAGGGCAAAAATCACCTGCAGAGACTGGAGGGAAAAAAATCATCATGGCAACAAGAGAGTCAATAAAGAAAATGGGAATATAACACTGTGTATCGCAGCACCTTTTTAAAGGTTTTTAATGGATAATATTTATTCATGAGGAAATGACTGAACAGGTGAAAAACAATGGATTTTGTGAATTTTTTTTCTTCATGGAGCAGAACCTTTAAACCAACCAAAATTTCACATTTTGGTTTTTTTTCTTTTATAGGAAAAGCTATAGACAAAGAAGCCACCTGGCACAGAAACCTATTCCATTCCCGTGTGTGTGTGCGTGCGAGTGTGCAGCACAACCCCTGAGTTACACAGAGCAGAGCATGTGCCCATGATTGGCTGCACAGTGCCAGCACACCCATGTGCACACACACACACACACACCTACTCCACCCTGGATGGCATTCTTTATTTAGCCAATTTTGTATCCGCCTTTTAAGTCAATACAGTGCAATTGCAAACAGTGTGTTTGTCTGCTAATTATTGTCTGTGAAAACATATTTGTGCAACAAAAAAAACCAACAAGAAAACAAAAAAAGACAAGCTTTAGTAGAGTTTTAGTCCCACAGGGGGATCTGCTTCCTGATTTTGTTATCACTTACTTGTAAGAGTGTGACTAGATTACCAGTTCTGTATTTTTAAACAGGAAAACAATAAAAACCAAGGTAGGATTCTTTTTTAATCCTGGACACACAAATGGCAAAGAATGAGAAAGCACCGAGCTCAACTGTCAGCTCAGACTGACAGAGGTTTCTTGTAATTTATGCCCATGGGGTTTCATTTTTGGTTTCTCTAGATCAATTTCTTTGCTAGCACTGGATATACAACCTATTGTAAATAGTAGCCAAATAATTTCTGGATCTATACTTGATAATAATTAACCCCAGGGCCAAATATCTTGCATGGACAGAGAGGTATTTGGCTTTTTCACAGTCTTAGGGCTCCAGCTGCCTCCAACGGCTTTCTGGGTTGCATTGATTCTGGGGGTAGACTAGGTTTGCAGTTTTATTTCTCCAGTCCCAGCACAAGAGCTATAGCGCGCATCCATTGAGAAGGGGGAGCATTGCTGGAGTTTGGAAAACACCTGATCAAGTGTGGGACAGACAGCATTTTCTTTCTGCAGTTCTACACTTAGTTTGGGAGAAGTCACACACTTCTAGTGAACCAAAACCTGCAGCAACACCATGTGGTACTGCCAAGGAGCTGACACTTCTCGCTAAGCTGGGGTCAGTCCCGCACCTCTTTCTGAGATCTTTCTAGGGATGATTTACTGTAAGGAAATAGTTCTGAAACACAACTGATTTCCAACCCCACTGAGTAACATTTTCCTTCCATTCTGCCTTTCTAAAGTCCCCTTTTCATATCAGGTAGGACCCACGAAGGGCAGAGTGAGGAACACCATCACCCAGCTTTCCATCTCCCATACACTTTGGCTAATTATTGTGGTCATGCACAAACACCTCTTCAAGGCCCTACATGCACCCAGGAAGAGTGATGCACCCAACAGCTTGTAGATAATAAGTGAATATTTTTAAGTGTCCTGTTTCTGAACAGTGATTTTACCAACACTGGAGTTAAAAGAACTACATGAAGCATGTTTTAGGCTGATTCAGCAAAGGGATGGCTTTTTTTTAACATCTGTCATAATCTATCCTGATGTAATATTTATAGACACATGTACATGCATACACATATAAATAAATAGACACATACCTGTATAGATAGATAAACAGACCTACATGCTGACTTAAACATACAAGCTAGCAATGTGCTTTATTAGCACTCCTAACCTAGTCTAGAGAACAGGCTCGGATGGCTGATGCATTCACTCAATAGCCTCCTTGGAAACCTACCACATCCTAGGAATATTAGGGCTATGGCTAAGCCTTCAATAGCTGCACCAGCTTATAGTCATTTATTCCAGTGCTGTAATATGTTATCCAAAACAGTGCTGTTTTAAATGATTAAAACACTTGCCCTTTGCTGCTTCCTGTAGGAGGTTATACTACAGTTAATCTTACCACGATTGAGTTTTTCTTGATGTTTTAATTTATTCTTTGCTTTAATTTCATTATTTGTCATCACCTGCTCCTCATCTGAACACCCTCATTCCTGTAGATCAGAGGCCTTGCTCTCCACCACTCACCACCTTGCAACCTCATGAACACTGGCACAGAACGAGAGTTAAATGTGACCGTGCTGACTGGGCACAGTGCTCCTTCCAGTGTGCAGAAGTACATGATTACAAAGAGCCAGAGACTCACCATGGACTCTCAGCGCTGCCTTTCTTATTCCTGATTTACTGTGGAGTGGTAAACAAAACCACTTCATCTCTCCGCACCCCTTTGTCTGTAAATAGCAATCAAGGCAGCCCTTGCCTGGAGCACTATTGGTGTGTTTAATTGCCATCAATCCAGATGCTTTTTGGAAAGAAAAGGGAAAAAATATATATTTTTGAGAGGAAGATAAATAAAGGAGGAAAACCAGACCCTGGCTGCTTGGGCTCAGGTTGTCAAGGCAGCCATGGCATTTGTTCTCTTCCACAGAAGAGGAATTGTTATCCTTGCTCAAAAATATATGGCTTGCCTCTTCTACCATTAACTTAGCAGGTGCTGCCCCATGCAGTCAGTACCTCAGCACAGACTCTCAGAAGATAAAGACAGACAAAATTAAGGCAGTCTGAGCTTAGAGGAACAGGGCTAAAAATATTTTTAATGAAGGCATTAGCTCCCTTTATACACTGATTTGAAGTAGACTGAGTAATGCTTCTGAAAGCTCTTGAAAATATGCTAGTACAAAACCTCCTTGCATTGCCCAACACAGCTACATCCTCATTATGAGAGCACTGTGCATTCATGGAAACAGCAAAGACAAGAATCTCTCGCCACTGGATCAGTGGTTGATAGGGCATAACACAGCATCCTTCAAACAGAACAGAGGGAAGAAGGGAAAAGCATGGGAGCTGCACTACAGCCTCTTATTCCCACAATGACGGAAGGCAATTAGCTTTACTAAACTGCAAGGCTCTTTATAACAGTGAAACAGCAACTTATAAACCATCTTAGCAACTTAAAAAACTAACTTAGCAACCATCCCAAAGGATGTTGTAGTGAGGTAATCGGTCTCTTCTCCTAAGTAACAAGCAGTAAGACAAGAGGAAACGGCCTCAAGCTGCACCAGGGGAGGTTTAGATTCGGTATTAGGAACAATTCCTTCCCCAAAGGGTGCTCAGGCACTGGAACAGGCTTCCCAGGGCAGTGGTGGAGTCAGCATCCCTGGAAGGGTTCCTGAACCGTGTAGATAAGGCTCTTAGTGACATGGGTTAGTGGTGGCCTTGGCAGTGCTGGGGAATGGGTGGACTTAATGATCTTAAAGGTCTTTTCCAACCTAATTGATTCTATGATTCTGAGATAAGTCACTCCCAAAAAGTTCCTTGGCCAAAACTTTAACTGAAGGGATTCGGGCCGGTCTCTGAGGACTGCCAAGTGCTGCCCTGCCTGATCAGCACCCCTTTGCCCTTCCCCAGGGCCACACACATGCAATGACACGGATATACAAACCAGCACGTAGCCCTGCAATCCTGCTCAGTCCTGATGCACATGCAAGGAAGGGGGCTTCTCCAGCTGTGGGCTACATCCAGGTGGAAAAGCATCCAGCAACTTAGGCTCTAGTCCTGACACCTTTCCGAAAGACAGGTGGTATAAAACAGCCTGATCAGCAAGACTGCTCAACAGAGCGTCTCTAGTACATTGGCAGTTCCTTTCAAAAGCCTTCCCCCTCCCTCTAATTCCTTAACACTTTTTATAGAGAAGTTCATTAAGAATAAATAAAAACAGATCATTTGTACAAAAAGCAAGTGGAAGGAGATTATTTTTCCAGTCTTTCAGAAAGCAATATTAAAAACATCACAGGAGCAAGACATTTTGTTCCCTTTTCAAAACCTTTTCTGAAGGAAACCTATTTCACAGATTTTCAGCATATTCTAGTAGTAGAATTACTCTCTCCACACCTGGCATTAGGCTGCTAATTGAAGGAATCACACCCAATTGGCAAAGAATAATGAGAAATAGCTTCTACATCCAGGCTTTGACTTCAACCTAGTCCTTCTGAAACCCACCTTTTATTATCATTTTCCTTAAAAGATCTTAAGGACACCTACAAAGACGAGGCCACAGAAAGAACTAAGAAAAGCAATCCCTCCTCTGCCTGCACAAGATCCTTCACTGCAATAGACTGTGCTACTTTCTCTAGATGAGAGTTAAAATTCTCCAAGGAAAGGACTTTGCTTCCCTGGAGAGCTTATTCCAGGCTGATAGATCTTAATGCTAAGTATTTTTCCCCTGCTGTCCAGTCATAATTTCTTCCTTATTTTTCCTCTCTTGCTCCCATTGTACACCCTCAGCACATTGTAAATTAGCTGCCTACCAACAGAAGAATTCTTATCCTGGAGACTACTTTTGGTTGTCAAATAGTTATCATTGTTAAAAGTGAACCGGGAAAAGGTGAAGTAAGTAACAAACACAGCTTTAGCATGCAATAAAGATACAGGGAATTCAAAATACATCTTTCTTTACAGTTGGCCAGAAATACCAAATTTGAATCAATGCTGCTTGTTTAACCTGAAATAGTCAATAATACAAACTGCAAGGCAGCATTTCTCATTCTAGTTTAGACAGCTTCAGGTGTGTGCATGAAAATCAGATTAATCCCAGCTAAAGCAAGCAAGGTTTCCTCAAATAGTTTGCTTTTTTAAGTAAAGAGGTTGTAAACATGTTGTATCTTACATGTATTATACAGCAAATTCAGTGAATTAAAAATCACCTTTTATTTATGGGTTGCACCATCCCTTGGATCCTGTAATATTTTGTCTATGGCAGAGTTACAAAGTCAGCATTCATGGATGGCTTGTGAATATCAGAAGCTTTGAACTGAAGACTTTATTTTGCTTTTAAAGTAAATGGTATAGGTCATTAATATGCCTTTTCCATATAATTTACCAATCAAATGTATCTTAGTTAAGAAAAAAAAAAACACTTATTTTTCTCCAACACTTTCAGCAGCTGCACTAGATACATGATTTCAGAGCTCGAGTTTTTAGGCTTCACATTTACGGATGCCAGAAACAACCTTCATAAAGGTTTAGTCTTTCTAAAACTTTAAAAGCCAACAGAAGGCAGTGTGCATGCTGATTAGAGCTAGGAGTCAGCATCTGTGTTCTAGCAGCCTGTGTTCTACTCCTGTATTGATGAATCACTAAGTGACCTGGAAGAAGTCATTTCACCTCTCTGCCAATAACCCAAGCTGCAGAGAATTTAATACCTCCTCCTTCAGTAAGTGAAGCTCAATTCATGAACACCTACAAAACACCATAAAATACAGGGGAAAGCATACCAGAAAAGTACTGCTACTCACGTTCAGAATGCAAAACTGTGCCAGAAAAACTTCAGGTGGAACAGTCGAAAGACCAGGTGACAAAGAGCTTGTGAAAATTCCTTCTCGAGTTTCCCTCTCAGTCAGTAGTCTGTTACTGTGTGTATACGTGTGCATGTGTTTCTTTTCATTCTGATTTAAACTAGTGCTAGTCACAGAAGTCACACAGCTGTCTGGGTGAGAAGTTACCAACCACACCAAATGCTCTTCTCTGTTCTGTTGCAACTATGAGTGGGGGCTCCCTCTGGCTCCTCGGACCAATGAAGTATCTTACACAACATGTGTGATGGTCTATTTTTGATAAATCAGTGAGGCATTCCAATGCAATGGTGTTTTCTTTAGAAGTTTTATGTTAGGAGAAGCTCTCAACCTTATTATTTTCTATTTTCGTACTATAAATGGGCTTTGCTTACAAACATCAGAGGACAGATACAAAATGTACTGTATACAACTGCAGGTAGCTTCATTTGAGAACAACTTTCTAGAAGAACCAAGTTTCCTGTTGTCTTCTTTTGGAATTGTAGTGCATATGTTGAAACTTGTATATCATTTACAGTATTGAGTCTTGTGCCACTGCTGTACCTGATGTATCCAATCTGGATTAAACAGAGTATGTGCCACAAATACCAAGATGCTGCTGTAGATTTCTTATCAAAAACAAAATTCTGGGAGGTTCTTTTTGGAGAACTCTGGGTTTTGGCCTAAGCCACTCGAGGTGCATTTAAACAGTATTAACTCCTACTTAAGCAACCGTGAATAAAAGCAGCAGGATGTCAGAGATGTTACAGGAGGGCACTAATGCAGATACCTAAGCGCATCTCCTACAGTGTCCTCCTTCTGAACATCAAGAGCTGCAACAAAATTCATCTTGGAAACTAAATCCTACCTCTTGGCCTTCTCAAACTGTGCAGGCAAAACCTAGGTAAGCCCTCTCCCCGGGGCGGTTTGTGACACAGAAGGAGGAAGGCAGAAGACAGTGCAGAGGGAACCATACTTCTAACAAGATATTACATTCAAAAAGCACATCTTGTGCCTTTCTTTTAAAGGGGCAATCTCATCTTGGCAATTCAGTTTAGACCAAAGTCTTGCATCTTGTGCTGCAGACAGGGCCAGCTTGTTTCAACCACAAAACAGAAACTGTCCTTTAGGAGGTATTAATTCAAATTTTCAAAATTCATTAAGCTGACATTCACATTTCCTATTAGGTGGCCTCTAACACGCACAGAATTAGAGCTGAACAGACAAGGTGACAGGACACTTTCCTCTCTTGCAGTAAAGGATGACACCCACGAGGGGCCAGCATCACCGCGCTGCAGAACACAACACAGCGCAAGCAGCCCCCTGCTAGCCAGGCTTGGGCTGCATTTCTGTGCCACTCCTGAGCTAGATCAATCTTAAAGTTCTCGTGCACAGTGAGGGGAGCCTGAACTGCGTGGTTTAAAGTTCAGACCCACCACTCCACAAGAAGGGTGGAAGTGCTGTGAGGGACACCATGGGATTTGCATAAGGAATTATGCAGGAACATCATGAAATCTCAGGCAGCGAGTGATTTATGCAAGCTGAGTGAAAACATACCCTGTTCCTCAACATGAATTTCAAAGTTGTTGAAGGTGAGCAACCATGCATTCCTGAAGACACCCATTTCATCAAATTAAAGCAGCAAGTCACAGTGGAAGTACAGTTCAGGGTAGGCAGGAGGCTTTTACTAAGAAAATTCCAGCCTTCTGCTGAAAAAAACCCCCACATAAATAAACTGTATCTGCTCTCCAAAACTTTGAGAAATCAAAGAAACTAAAAGATATTCCATCTCTCTGATCCCAAACAACTAAAGCCAGAAGATGAAGTTTCAGAATCAGCACAGAGTTAACCAAGGCTCAGTACCCAGAAGCAAGCAGCACTCTCCTCGTCCTGCTTCGGGACACCTACATACAGAGCAGTGCAAGCCACAAGAAATGCCAATTAGTTTTAGTCCTGACAGGTAATTTCATTTCTAATTAAAGCTTCCCTGTAAGTGTGGCAAGTCTGATACTGCTGTACCCACAGGGACAGACCAATTATGACTGCTGCACGTTTTCTACATAATTAAACCATCCTTTACTGCACTGTGTGCCATACACCCACCTATACAAATGTTATTTACACAGTGTTAATCAACCAGACTGAAATTAACAATACACACATTCAGGTGAAGCTTTCACTCTGCCTCCTAAGTGGTACAGAATCAGTGCCTGGTGTTTATAAGAGAACAATGGAAAATGAAATTATCTCCAGCTATAAACACACCATGTAGCCTTTACCATGAATTCATCTTTACCTTAAAGTCACATGGAAAACAAGTCAAGCAAATAAAACTGGCCCTGGTATTTTCTCCTTACTGAAGTTTCTTAGGTGTAAATGGCTGCCTTTTCTCTTTCCTGGTTTACTTTGCATTGTTAAGATTGCAACTGAACATCCAGCTCTTTCATTTCCTTTTATTGAAAACCTCATAACACCAGCACTGGAATGCATGTAAGACATTTACCTAGACAAAAGACAAGGTTTCTTCAAACATAAACCACATCCATTTGTCAATGTACTCCTAGACCAGAAGTTGTTTCCACAGATAGTGTCCCCTTATTGTACCAACCAGCCACCCCAATGGCAGCGTGAACACATCAATCGCTTTTCAGCAGTTCCTGAAAATAGACTGCGTTGGCATGATAGGCACTCATCCACCTGAACTGTCTGTAACTTTCCGTGTACTGAGACACTGCAGCATAGTAGTTTTGCCATGCCTGGTAATAAGTTTTCCAGTAGCTTTTGTAATCCCAATCCTCAGCAGGAACATCATCATCCCGAGAGCTGCAGGAGGAGTCATCTTCAGTTGTTCTCGTCCCAGGACTAGTGAAGTTATGATCACGGCTCTGCTTTTGTTTAGCATTTTGTTTCAGAACTTTCTTTTTCACTTGATTTTGCTTTGGGAGTTGTGACAGCTTCTGAGGCCTCTCTGGTGTAGGGCAGAAACCTGCACGACCCTGACGCACTAAGGGAACAGCATTCACACCCTTCTCCCGGGTATCTGACAAATCTTCGAAGCCAGAGTTCTCTTCCCTACTACTGGAAGAAGCTGTGGAACTGTAAGAATCATCACTGTCACCAGACACACTACTATTTGCTACCATCTCTGGATAAGGTCCCACCTCTTTCCATTCTACATCACCATTTTTGGGGAGCTCACATTGCTCTCCTGGGCCCGAGTAGCTTCTTAAAATTTCTACCTCCCTATCCAACCCTTCTTTGATGAAATATTCATAGTCTTCAACAAACTCTGAGAAGCTCCAGGGATGGTTGGGTGTGTTTTTGAAAGAAGACAAGCATGGAATTCTGGGAAGATTTTTTTTTAAGTCCTCCTCATCTGCAGCCTGAACATTATATTGTCCATCCATTTTGGAGATGGTTTTGACTTGATTCCTCTGCTCTGTACTCAGAGTTTGGGGTTTTCTACTACCGCCTCTGTCTGTATTTGCAGAATTTGTGCACTTTATCTGCTTTTGCTTTGGAGCCTTTTTTGGCCTTTCTACAGAAGAATTATCACCTGGAAGGTTAGAGAGAGGCTGGTGCACCTCTGAAAAACTATTTCGGACAGGCTTCCGTGCTGGCTCCTCTGGTTTAAGACTCACAGTGTCAGAATTCACTGAAGCATCTGTATGTATAACAGGTTTGACTTCTACCTCCCCATCTTCAAACTGATCCATCATTCCAGGAGGGATGGGCTCTGCTCAAAAGAGAACAAGCAGGCACTCAGTTAAGGTATCCTTCCCTCCAGAACTCAGATGAGCACCACAGGAAAGCAACACAAAACAGATGTTAAGACACATTAAGTTAGAGCTAGAAACTGACCCCTTCCATCCCTGTAAAAGCTCAAATAGCCAGAACTTTTCTTCATGGAAGCCATCAAGAAGTTGATCAAGACAAACAGCACTGCATTACTTCTCACCCACTTGTCATATCCTACTTCAGCAGGTAAAAAATGAGAACTCATGCAAAGCAGCAAATGCTTCATTTCCAGCTGAACAGCTTCTGGCAAAGCAAGGGTAGCAAATGTTCTGCTCATTCAATCATTCCATCCTTCCCCTATGGTATCCTACAGCCTGAGAAAGGCTTAATACTAGATTTGTGGAAATCCAAGTAGCTATGTAGTTGCTTAAGCAGCAGCTGGATGAGAGCTCCTCTCCCTGTTCACAGGCATGCACCAAGTTCATTTCCTAATCCATCACCCAACTGCGGGCAGTTACACAAGGAGTCAAGCACAGAGGACGAAAAATCTCTGCTAAAATTAATGTGGACTTGTCTGAAGCTCTGAGCAGTGGAAAACAACTAACAGAAAGCTGCATTCATAGGACAGAACATACCCGGTAGAGGAAGAAGCTGAAGATTACACTTTCGAGCAATCTTCATCATCATGTTCTCTTCCTCTCCACGGCAGCAGTATGTTACAGATAAACCTAAAGTTCCTGTGATACAAGAACAGAGTGTAGTTACCTATCCAGAGCCTGTGAACCAGTAATGCATGCTCAAGAAACCCATGTGTGTTCTTACCAAAGCGCCCAGCTCTGCCAATACGATGCATGTACGTTTCCCAGTCTAGAGGCACATCCAGGTTAACAACCAAATTCACCTTCTCAGCATCAATTCCACGAGATGTCTTGAGAAAATGAGGAAAGAAAGGGATGGATAATTGGATATGCTGAGCATAATGATCTTTATTTAAGTACAATGCACCTAAGAGTAACTGCTCATGTAATAACTTCCAGTTGTTAATAAAGCACCTACAATTTTCCAGCCAGTTTACAGTATTACATATAAAATAAGGATATTGCATTGGACCATGAAAACTAGGGATCATTTTTTCTTATGTCTTCAAATCTAATTCTCTGAAATAACTTTATCTGCAATACTCATGTACGCTATAAAGCGCCAACTCACCAAGTCTGTGGAAATGAGAACTCTACAGTGGAACTGCTTTAACTTCGCCATAGCATCAAGTCGTTGATTTTGATTCATATTGCCTAGAAAGACAAAAATGAGAAGCAGAAAACATTCTTCAGTTTCATACCCCTCAAATTCTGGAAAATATTGCTTTGTACAACCATAAATGAGATCAGGAAAAAGGTTGAGAGAAACTTCCTCAAACACCAGTCCCAACTATGAAGCTTCATATGCTATTCTTAGTTATTTAACCAGAGGCCACGTAAACCAAGATTTAAGCCTCATTTTCCTATTTTAGGTTATGTTTATGCACAACTTCAATAGAATCTGAAAGTTTTGAATAGACTTACCTGAAATGCACTCAGCAGGAAAGCCTCTGGATGTCAGTATTTCAGCTAAATGTTGAGCCCTGGCAGAATATACACAATGAAAATGAAAAATCACAAGATCATAGAATGGCTTGGGTTGAAAGGGACCTTAACTGTAAATAAAACTGCAAAGCTAACCACCTCTGTGGTTGTGTCTTCACAACAGGCTACACTTTACAGCCAAGGACAACAGTCTAAAACTGACAATTTCATCTTTATGTCTACAATAGTCACCCTACAGATGAAAAGGGACAAAAGGACATCACAGCATATATCATGAGGTATTTTCAGTGCTAAAGCATTCCTTTATTTTCAGTATTTCATATTGCAATTTCAGATCTGAAATCTGTATTCTGCTTCGAGACCATACAGAAGGCCTATGTAGGTTTATCCATGACTGGACATTACAATCACTGCTTTCAGACATGCTTTTTTAAAGATTTAATATTAAATTGATTACCTGCTGTGCAAATTTGAAAAGACCAAGGCTTGATTAAATGGAATCTTGCTGAACAACTCTTGTAGGTGTTGGGTTTTTTCCTCAAATGTTTTATGTGGAAGTGGATGGGAATTCACAATTTTGTAATACTGCTTCAGCCCTGAGCGTGGAGCAAAACAACATATCAGGTTAAGGGTTTTCATAAAGAATATGTGCAGTGCTACTCTGCTGCCAACAAGTGTCACAAGGATATAGAGGTGCCAAATAAGAAACTACAGGACAGGGGTTTCTTAACAGAATGAAATATGTTTTGAACTGATAGAAAAAAAAACAACATCCATCCTTGATGCTTTAAATACATCAATACTAGAAATAAATACTTCATAAGTGTATCAACTCAATTGTGAAGGGAAACTGTGAAGAATCCCAACATTTGAAGGAATGTATTTTGGTTTTAGTGTATTCTTCTTAATCTACTGATAACAGTATCACTATAAATGAACTTGTACTTACCAATGAGACTCGGATCAGCAGGGTTCAACCTCACAAATGTTGGCTCTCTCATGTACCTGGTCAAAGCATTAGCTAACGATTCAGGGTAAGTAGCTGAAACAGCAAGCACCTGTTTATTTTCTGGTAGTGAAGAGTAAATCCAACTGGAAGACAAAGAAATGGGAATGACTAACAAATATGGATCCAATCTACTGATGAATGCATGGGGTAAGTCTTTTCTTACTTGATTTGTTCCTGAAAGCTGCCTTCTTCTAGCAGCTTGTCTGCTTCATCGAGAATGAAAAGCCGGATACTGGCTGTATTCAAGTAGTCCAACTCTATGAGCTGTTTTATTCGACCTACATGTTAAGAAATAAGTAAAAAAATAAGTAGTAAATAAAAAATAAGTAATAAGTAAAAAAAAAGTAAAAGGAACTTCACAAATATTAACTGAAAGGTTCTAACTATGATCTTTGCAACTTTTTACAATTAATTTTAATAAATCTAATATATATATATATAATAATCTCTCCCCAAAAAAACCCGGTCTAAATGCTTCTGGTACTTAAGCCTTTGAGACTATCCCCTACTACTAAAATAACCTCAACCCAGATCTGAAAAGCACCAATTATTGTACAGTGAACTCTCACACGATATCTTAAGTACAATAAAGCTCAACCATACCCGGGGAGCCAACTGCTATGTGGCACTTCTTTAGCCTGACTTTGTCCTGGTTCAAAGGAGTCCCTCCAATGAAGACATGGCATTCCAAGCCTTCCATTTTTATTCCTATGGTTGTGATTACAGCATGAATCTGCACAGCAATCTCTCGTGTCGGAGCCAAAATCAGAATCTGTAAGGGACAAACAATAAACCCCAAAGCTTCAGAACGGCTCCAGAGATGAAAGCTGTGATGATCTCAAACAACATTGTCCCACAGGCGATAACAGCGTTTTCCCAGGCGCGATTCCCCTTCCCAAAGCAAAGCTCGCTCCCTCACCGGTACCACGGCTCACCTGCGTAGCGCTGCTCTCCAGCAGCACTGCATCCAAGGCGATGGTGGAGAACACGCACGTTTTACCCGTGCCAGACTTGGCCTGCACGATGAGATCTGGAAAGAACGGACACAGACATCACCGTAAGCCGCAGGGTACCCCCGGCCCTCACCCGGCCCTCCCCCTGCCGCCCCGCTCACCCAAGCCGCAGCGCCCCAGCGGGATGGCCTTCAGCTGGACCGGTGACGGCCTGTGGAACCCAGCCGCCGCCAGCCCCGCCAGCACCGGCTCCGACAGCAGCAGCGACCCGAAGTCGGAGGGGCCTCCGGGCACCAGAACATCGCGCGTTCGGAACCGGCCTTCAGCCTCCACCGGCGTCTCTGTGAGCGCCGCCATCTTGGGGGTGGTGAGCAACGCCCGGCGCGCAGCCGCGCCGCGCAGGCGCACTGGGAGAAATCGCCACGTCCCTGCCCCGTGATGCCAGAGGGCGCCGGGAGCGCTTGAGGGCCCCGGGAGCGCTTGGGCTCCGTGAGAACGGCGGAGGGGGGAGCAGGGTCTGGTTTTATGTGTTATTGCCATCAATATTAACAGTTATTTCCTGATTATTCCTTATAAATGAGGCTGTGAGTCTACGCTGTGTGTCTCAATAATACTTACCTACGTAGAAAGGATTAATAATGGTGTTTATGAAGCTGTCCTTTAGGTGGGTAAAGCTCTGCAGCTCACCAGCCTTCATGAGGCCACTAGGCCGTTTCTGTTACGGACAGCACAGCAGTGAGATGTTCATTTGTTTTATGAACAGCGTAGGACAAAACCTCTGAGTGGAAATGATGGGAGATGGAGACCATGCCACAGGCTCCATGAGCACAAACTGGAGCGTGGATGGGCACTGAAGCAGAGCTCAGGGCATGGCAGAGGGTGGATGAGGCCCAGGCAGGGGGAATGGCGGCCTCTGGCCAGCAGCAGCTGGACAGGAGAGGATGGTGAGGAGAAAAGAACGGGCAAAGGGGAAAAGAGCATCAAAAGCTGGGTTAGCAAAAGGGACCGGGTTGGCACCAAGCAAGAGTAGGGCCTGCAGGACGAAGAACAGTTTGAGCTTGGAGAGATTACCTCTGCCAAGTAAGGGCAAGAACTGTGCCTCAAAGCAAAGGTAACAAACAGGATAGCAGTCTGCAAGCATGCTGTTCGTTCCAATTCTTGTTTAATTTTTAAGTGGATATTATCACTGATCCTCAAGGGGAGGGGAATCTCCAACACGAGATAATGATCTCTGGATACATCTGGGAAAGGAGACAGGCACAGACACCTGGACATAACAAACATTTGATTAAATACAGCCTCTCTTAACCCTTTTAAATTGATGTGATTTAAACAGACAACGAAGAGCAGCCAGGAGTGGCTGTTCCCACGGGGATAGGGCAGTGAAGAGGTGATGAAACAGCCCAAAACAGCCATTGCAATCAGCTGCTTCCCCTCTCTTATTTTTCCCACCTATTCCCTGAAGAAATGACACTGCACACATGGTGCAGGGCAACCGAGGTGATTTGAAGACAGACATTATTGCCTGTGATGTGCTGGTAATGAGATGTTCAGACCCATCTCCCTAATTCAGAAAGATGCTGCAGTTCCTAGGGATTTGTTTGATTTTCCATGGGATGCTGGAGGGGTGGATTCCAAACCACCTCAATGTCTGTATGCTGAGAAACCCTTCAACATTCATTGTCTGTCTCCCTTTGCTTTTGGCTCTTACTCATGGGGCTGTGTCGGATTTAGGGCAAGCTCCTGCAGCTGTATCAGTTGATCTCATGGAAGGTTTTGTTATTCCCTTAACCCTTACTCCCAATGAAGATCTTAACTCATTTTAAACTCGCTGTGTGTTGTGTACTCTGTCATGAGTCAGTGTATAAATAGCAATCCTCAGGCCTCATTTTACCTCAATGACTCTCAAGTACTGAATTCACAGTGTCGAGGTTCACATGTCACCCCAGCCAAGAGGAATTTGCAGTTTTGCCATGACATTGCTTTGCTTTCACTTGCAGTAAGATCCAATGGATGTATTCCTGCTTAAAACAGGAAAGCCTTTGGAAACCTTGACAACCTGCAAGCAGAGTAGGTCCTGGGAAGGATTTAGGTTAGTGAAAGAAGCACATAAGACCTCCTTCTGAGCTGTGATATTAAGAAAATAACTGGTTCTTATGAAGGGATAGAAAGTCTCTAGTTTGGAGTCATAAACTAAACTCTAAATTTTGGAATAAAAAGAAAACTTGCTAAGGAAAACTCTTGCTCCCATATCTACTGAGTGTATATTTCGTCCCCCCACAACAGGGCTCACCACTTCTTTGTCCCTTGACCAGTACCTAGTTCCAGGACTAAGTAGTCACTGCAGATTTATCCATCTCCTCTTTCTGTGGAACTTACTCTTCATTCACAACAGTTAAACTTGTTGTAACTCTGACAGACTGGGATAAACTGCTCACAGAGAATTTGTATTGGCTTCCAGTACATACATACTGTGTATGTATTTTAAGAATACATTCATTGTAGATCTGAACATTGCTACCTGCCTTGTCCTATTCCTTTAGCTTCAAAGGATTTGTCTTTCATATCTGCCAGGAGGTGGAATTATTCAGGACAATTCTTGGTTTACATCATATTTCTAGGATATTTTTGAAGTGAGATAATCTCATCCGCCTCTCCCAGATGTGTTCAGATTAAGACCAGGACCTTTCTCTGTTCTCTGCAGCACGTGTGAGTCACTCTTTGGAGTGTGGTATGTACTTGTGTTTACACTGCCATGGAAACTCTGTTTGTCCTCTGTACAGTAAAGCACATTACAGTGAAAGGGCCATTGATATCAGCATAGACAGTGATTTCATATTCACCAGCAAAAACTGACTCCAAGCACACTGCTCATTCATTTTTCCTTAGAAAAAAAGCTGGATAGCAAGTTACCAATGAATGGCAAGTCTTCTTTGTTGCTTCAGTAATCGGTGGAGCCTTGGATTTGTTCCAGCAAGCCTGGTGCATGGAGTTATTATAAATGATGATGATGATGATGGGGTCTTACATCTATCTAAGGCTCATTTCCATGCCCTTCTGCTGAATGGATTTAGTTCCTTGTCAGGCACATCCTTCAGAAGGATCCAGAAGAACTCCACAGATTTCAGATGAAATCTGAAGTATGGAGGGGGGGGTCATCACAGCTGCTTGGGCAGATGCAGCTTCAGATGAAGAGAAAGCAGACATCAGCATTTTGGGGTAGCTATTTCAGGTATACCAGTGAGAAGTGTCAGTAGTTTGGCCCTGTTGTTTTCCTCCAGATAAACATCAGTTCATTTTAATCTGAGATATGCTTTTATACCAAGGTTTCCTCAGTGATCTTTCAGCTCATACGAACAGGATCTAGGTCACCAAAATGCAGCCAGCCGAGATGTAATCCGATAGTTCTTTAACACAAGACAGCACAGCGAAGGAACAAGGAGGTTACTCCTGGCACTCCAGTGCAAGCAGAAGAATGTCAAGAGCTGGAATTTGGCTGGAGCACAGTTAAAAGTTTTTACTTTGGGGATGTGGGCATAGTGAGGTAGGGGCATGTCAGGAAGCTTAAGGCCACAAGTCAGAGACTGAGACACTAAATTAGGCTTAATGGAAGAAATGGTCACATTCTCAGGGGCAATTTATCTCTTTATATACAAATATAAAACGAGAATTAAAGTTTTGACCTTCTTACCTATGGATGTAAGCTGGATGTTTATGCCCCAGTGGATTTAAATAAAGATGGATGTGATTTGGGTCATGCTGCAGCCTAAGTGGGAAGACATTGCAAAAGGTTTGTCTCAGTGTGCAAGAAAGTAAAAAATGAAAGAAAATTCAGCAATAACCACGCTTGTTAGTTCAGCAAAGAACAGTCACGTGAAAGCCCTGAGAAAGGAGATCAATGAACTGAAAGACAACAAATGAGCTAAGCCTTCGGCTGCAAAGGGATGGATGTTTCCTCAGTTGGGAAGGAATGAGGCAGTTCATGTCAGTGGAATACACTGCTCCGAAGGCGTATTCTATTTTTGCCCAAAGATCTCGGTTTTCATTTTCTCCTAAAATAAGCCATGTAGCTTTCTGCTTGAGGGTGTTTGACTCTCAGCCCTGTACTTTCTTGGAGACCTGATTTTCCACTGCACTGCACCATCTGCTCGTGGTTTACATCACGACAGAGCGGAAGGAGTGCAGGGCCTGGCATGAAGTGCTGGTGGTGCTTTGAACCAGGGGTCTAGCAGAAGAGCAAAATGTTGCTTAGTAGGGAAATCCTACAAGAAAAAATATTTCATATCTTTCTCTCCTCTTGCAAGTTCCCAGGAGTTTGGAGCACAGGAATACCCAGGTCTTTTCTTTATTCCATGCTCAGGAACTCCTTTATCAGCCTTGCAGGACACGAGCAGCCCTGGAGGCCGAAAAACAGATCAAAAAGATGACCTTAAACAGAAGCCAAACGGAGGCTAAAAACTCTTCCCTGTTCATCTGCCAGCAGATCACACAGTTCAATGACTTGCAAGTGTTGCAGGAGCTTTCTGGAACACAGCATCTGCCAATTGCCGCCAATGTGCAGTTGGCCTCCTAAATGGTAGTTGTGCTTGACAATATAATATTGTTTAACTTTGATTTGATGCCTCAAATAACCACATGTCTCTTTTGTGTCTCTTTTGTGTTGGAATAGTAGAAGCGCTGTGAAAAGCATCAGTTAAAACCAATTCAGGAATGATATCATTTAAAAAATGGTGTAAAGAAAAGGTTGGGGAGAGCATCCTGTGCCAGGGATAATCCCTGGTATGGTTTCATGCAGTTCTTCAAGATGCCAGAGCCGTAGTGCTTTGTCTAGACACGGTAACCCCAGGAGAACAGAAGTAATTCCCTCTTGATGCCCTAACAAATGTAAAAGGATACCTAAAAATACGGTCCTTCAGAGCTGGCTTGGATAAATTAAGCTCACAGTTTTCAGCTCAAACCAGCTGAACCAAGGTCCACGAATTACAAATGTGAAGAGAAAATGCCATCGTGTATTAGTTTTGGTGCCACACCATGGGGAAGAAGTATATATATTGCTTTACGAAACAGAGACAATACAGCAAATTATAACCTCCTGGTACCAGAACCAGAAAAGAAATAAAGGTCTCCAGCCACTCAGGCAACACAGAAATCTGTACCTTGAGACTGGGGCTTGTCCTGAAAGTGGACCCTTGTCTGGGGTGCAGATACAGAGAAGGGAAGTTGGGTCCTTCCCTGTGTGTCAGTGATGGGCAGAGGCAGGCGTTCTGCGAGTGTTCTCCCCATGGTGCCATCTCTTTGATTTTTTACCACTGACTGGCTGCTCCAACCTGCCATATGATACTTGACATGCTTGGGTAGGCTTGGGACATGCATACCCCGACCCTGGGCCGCAGGGGAGCAACCAGCTGGCCAACAGCTCCAGCCAGGCTTCCAGAGAAGAACCGTAGCTGGGTTAGTTGGCTTGGACTTTAAGGGAGACTCAAGACTGGCAAATATCCCACTAGCATCACAGCATAAACACTGGAAGGGATTAACTTTTTCATAGGGTCATTTCTCTTACACATTAATATATTTAGTGTCCCACGTCCTGCAGATCCTTGAGGAAAGATGTGATTTTCATGTTTCCTAAATAGCTAGGAAATGGACACCCTGAAATGAGGCAGGAAATTTTGAGCAGTAATAAAAGGTATGCAGGAAAGATCAAAAAATGTTAACTCTGGAGCGTTTCCCTAACAGCCAGGAAAGGGCACATCACAAATTTCTTGTTTAAATTGGATTTTGACACAAAGGTCAGCTTTCAAGGCTGATTTCCACAAATAAACACAGCCCTATTACTGACTATAAGAAATGATTTCCTTCCAAAAATAAAGACCTGGAAAGGCAAAGATTTTAGTCAGTCTTTGTCAATACTCAAATATATGGGGGAAAAGGAAGGAATTACGTTTTCCACCCCAAATATCGAAACACAAAATAGCATTTCTCGTCCTACCAAGATCTTGAGCATTGCAGACTGATTTGGACAAACCTGGCTAACTCGTGACGGGGGACTCAGCAGTTAGCATCTAAACAACACATTTTTGCATTATAAACTGAGAATAACACGAGTGTGAATATACATGTGTATGTATATATAAATATATACACGTACATATATATAGGAGCATCACTGAAAACATCCAAACCCTTTAAGATTCAGTGCAAAGTCTGATGATAGAAAAGTGCTTGTATTTTCTTCCTGCCTTGTCCGTCCATCTGTTTGGCTTCCTGTGGTGACAAGCGGGATTAGAGGTTGTTGATCCTGCCCTTAGAGGAGAGCACCTCGCGCAGGGACAGCATCCCCGCATCCCCAGGAAGCTCGCGTGGAGCCCAGTACACTGCTGGGAAACACAGTAAGGGAGAACCGGCTCTTGGGGAATCAAACCTCGATAAATGCAGTCCCAGAGGAGAGTTCTCAGCACCTGTTCCCCGCATTGCCCGGACAAGGGTTGGTTGTGCTGCGGGCAGCCTGCCCCGGGTTCAGCGCTCCCGGGGGCTCCCGGAGCATCCCCCGGGGCGCACGCAGCCGAGGCCGTGCGGGTTAATGAACCGCGCTGGGGGGGGGGGGGGGGGGGGGGGGGACGACGGGGAGAAGGGGGGGGCGGTCTCTGCAGGGCGAGCACAGGACCGCGGCCGCGGTGAACTGAACTTCGGATCCCGGAGGAGCGCGGATCCCGGCGCTGCCGCCGGGCTCCGACAACACCGCCCCCCGGTGCCGCCCCCCGGCGATCCCCCCCCCCCCCCACCCGCGGCGGGGCCGCGCCGAGCCGGGCCATGGAGCAGCACCTGCGGAGGCTGCGGCAGGAGCTGGTAAGGGGGTGCGGGAGGGAGCGGGGGGTCCCGCAGCCGCGGACACCCGCGGTGCCTGCGCGGAGCCGCAGCCCGGCGGGGCTCGGTCCTTTGTGGCAGGGAGCATCCGGACACAGCCCGACTGCACCGGCCGGGAGGCCGGGGGGGGGGGGTCCCGGTCCGCTCGGGTGAGCAGCGCTGCGCAGGGCGGGCGGCAGAGCCGGGGTACGGGGAGCGCTCGGGAACCGGGGGAGCCTCTGCAGACATCTCCGGTAATAACAACTTTACAGGAACCAACACGATGCAGAGCGCGCGCCGCTTCCCGTACCCCCCGAGTACTTGTTCAATAGCAAACCCTTTGTCATAAATCAACAGTGTTTTCTCCCTCTCCTGCTCCTCGCTCCCTGAACTTGCATGGGCTTGTCCAGGAGCCAGAAGGTGTTGCTACACTGGGGCAGGCTAGGGGCGGATTAGGAAAAGGGAACTGAGACTTCCCTAAATAGGGTTCCACCGCTTGGTGGGTCTGGCTGGGGAGTCGTGCCTTGTTCGGATACATAGATAATGAGAACAAAAGGGGAGGACAAGGCAGAGCAAAAGCGGGTGGGTGAAGTTTCTGCCTGCACAAAAGCTTGCCGGTTTAGGACCTACAAGGATGTTGATTTCAGATGATCTTTGTGCCAACTGGAGTTTTATAAATACGGTAGTGCTGTCCTGCCTGCATCACAGCAGGCGTTCCGTGTGTAAGCAACACCATTTGAGTCAACACAGACACACAAAGCTGTGGCTGTGCCCAGGGCAGGACCAGGCCCCCACTGGGGACACATATGTCCAGCTGATGGGACAGATCTCATGGAGCAGAGGCTCGGACAGCAGCATTTTATCCCCAGTTAAAGTGCCAGCAGAGTGACATTTAACCTGCCAGCATTACCAGCGCTCCTGAGCAAACAGAGGAGCTGGAAGAGACACTAAAACAAAGGAAAATGAGTCACTCGTGTACTGTACACCAGGGTGATGGATGAGATGCAAACTGTAAACTGGGATGCTTAGAGTGTGTACATGTGTACTTCCATGTGCTATCCCTGGAAGTGTTCAAGGCCAAATTGGACAGGGACCTTAAAGCCCATCCAGCTCCAACCCCTGCCACAGGCAGGGACCCCTTCCACTGGAGCAGCTGCTCCAAGCCCCTGTGTCCAACCTGGCCTTGAGCACTGCCAGGGATGGGGCAGCCACAGCTTCTCTGGGCACCCTGTGCCAGCGCCTCAGCACCCTCACAGGGAACAGCTTCTGCCTCAGAGCTCAGCTCAGTCTCCCCTCTCTTGGGCAGGTTCAAGCCATTCCCTTGTCTTCTCATTTCATACCCTTGCTATAATGCAGTAATGAGGTTTTTTCAAATTGTAAAAATGCAACAAGTTTTATTGTACCCATAAAGCAAGACCTCAACCAAGCAAAATAATGAAGTATATGCTTGGCTTGGAAAAGTGGGAAGGAGCCACTGCCACCTTCTGCACTTGTGACAGCTGAGAGCAGCCTACATCTTCATACGTTTGGTTTTTACAAGTCACATTCTTTCCTTCCTCCACCCCCCGAGTTTTATTACTGCAACATGAAAACTTCCTTTGACAACAGGTTCTCAGGGTATCAGAGTGCAGCCTGGGCGCTGCTGTGAGTGCAGGCATGCCAGGACAGCCTGGAGAGGGACAGCGGGGAGACCCTGTGCTTTACAGCAGATTGGTAACCTTCAGTAGGAACCCAAGTGAGCTGCAGGTTGCATTTAGTGAAGATAGGAGGACTGTATTAATTACAACAAGCATAAAGGATATCCTGAACAATAATGGCTTTAAAAATAGATCCTGTCAGGATAGCCTGGAATTAAAATAGATTAATGTTTCTTTAAAGACCAGCAAGCAGTGCGGGAGACAGCTGGGACCATCTGCATGGAATGGTGAGTGGGAAGTGAGCCTCCTGACCCTGCTTCTTTACCACTTTCTCCATTACTGGGCAGGTCATGCCTCCAGACATAAAATGCACCATAACCAAGACTCATGCTAGAGGAATGATGAGAAGGACTTGGCCAGATTGAGACAATGAGCCACCTGTGTGCAGCAAAACGGGAGTCCAGTTCCAGGGCATCACTGAATTCAGAAACAGTGGTTTGTTTGCATTATGGCCAAGGAGCAGCTCTGGTTGGGTGGTATAAGTGCTGAGCACCCAAGGGGTGTCATGCAGGGAAGTCCTGCAGAAGTGCCCTGTTTGAGGAGCCAGCCTTGCTAAGGCTGGACCGTGTAACACGTGGGAGCTGGAGGCTGTTCAGGCAGCAGTAGTTCAGTTGGTCTTGATGTAAACCAGGCTCTGAATGGTTTTGAGGAGGGGATTTTCTCACTGAAGAGTGGGTGTTGGCATAGCTCCCGGTTCCCAAGGAAAGGTTATCTTCAGGTGGAGCTCTGTCCCCCACTAGAGTGGGATTTGAGGATTCCAGCTCTGGTTTTTCGTTCTGCTTTGTGTGTTAAACCCACATTTACATAACTGTGCTTATGCTGCTGGTATGCCCAGACATTCTTACAGCTGGTCTTTGCCTTACCTCTGGGAAAGCTTTGCTGTGACTCCCAAGGATGAATCTGAGCCTTTTTATTCAATGAGCTCTCCCCTGTTCCAGTCGCATGTTTTCCATTGTAAGCTGATAACTTCTGGCATGTGTGATGTCCCTGTGATTGGAATTCATTCAGAAGCTTCCACATGCAAATACTTTACAGCCAGGAGAGCCTCAGCTGACACAGCCATTCATCCCAAGGGGATGTGGGCTTGGGGGCAGCTCTGCAGTCAGATGGATTGCTGAAGCCAGGGTCCTCAGCACCAACGCCAGCCTGTGGAGCAGTTTTGGACAAGCCATGCCAGCTCTCTCTATGTAGAAAACACAGCAAACCTTGTTCACCTCCTCTGGAAACCACTGGAGATTTATGGACGTAGTGTGGTTTGTGAGAATACGCAGTGCTGCTTTGTAGTTCTGATGTACTTCACTCCTGTCATCTGTCCTTCACCTCACAGCTGTGAAGCGTGCCACAGAGCTTGTGACTCTTCCATTAATGACATTAATTACAATACCAAAAGTCCTCTTGACTTTAGTCTGGATTCAGGGTCTGCAAACATCCTTCTGAGGCACAGAAGTGCAGTGTCTGCTTTCTGAGTTACAGAATGTTATCTCAGCTGAAAGATCAGATTTAACAAGAATTGTCTTGCTCGGGGATTAGCAGAGAGGAATTTCATTTCCATGCCTCATGCTGCAGATGGCATTACCTCCATAAATGTTCTGACTCGGGGATTGTTTGCATTTATACATAGCAACATCAGCACGTGTACCATGGGATTGGCGTTGGGAGGCTCTTCTGCAGCAGGAATAAATCATGTATTATCTAGCCAGGGACTGGTGAGTTCATGGGCAGATTTGTATGGCTGTAGTGGGCAAGGGGTCACTGTCAAGTTAGCTGTAACTGCAGTTTGCATGTTTTGGTCTTTCTTGAGGAATCCAGGATATTTCTGGGTTTTCTGTTGCTTTTGCTAGGAGGAAAACCATTAAAGTAGGGATTTAAAACCAATCTCATGAGTCTGTCTTGAGCTTCTGAATGTTCTCCCTGTACATTCATCCAAAATGCATCAAATTATTGAGTCTGATAAAGTCTGACTCCCTTCTTACACTAAATTATGTCCTGGTAGATAATGTTTCTTGCTATGAATATCTTGCAGGAATAGAACATTTGGTCTGAGTGAAAAATACAGCAATTATTTTTACTCTTTGTCTCACACTGGATCCTATTCTGGTAACTGTGTCATGCTCAAAAAGGAGTCTGCTGTGTTTTCATCATTGCTGTTTCTAAAGGGGCAGCTCTTGTAATTTGCAGTGTGCACGAGTGACAGCCTCCAGGTCTAACATCACTGCTCACAACTCCAGCCGGTGGAAACATCCAGCTCCATTTGTGTCCCTGCTGATAAAGTGGACTCTTTAAGAGTGGTTTCACCCATCCCTGCTTAGAAACTTGGGTGGTTATCTCAGCATCTCATTCCTTGCTTGTGCCTTAAGGGAAGGTGCAAAGGAGTAGCTTGGCAGCAGATGTCCTGTCACATATAACCTGGGGAGAGAAAAAGCAGTTGTGGCCTTTGTCTGCTTGTTTATTTCCAGAGAAGACTCCTGAAGATGATGGTGGATTTTTTTAGGCTCCCAATTGCACATATTCAGGAATGTTAAAAACCAGATCCCCAAGGAAGCAGACTGCTGGGCTGAAAGCCAACACGTTTAACCATCATCTTCAATGGTCAGTCTGTGCATCAAGGCTTGTTAGTCTCTCTTATCCTTGGGATGTGAAGTGAAAGTCTGAAGGCTGGCCTTGTTTTTGGTCCATTTATGTCCTGGTTGTAGAGAATTGGTTTTCTAATTTGCCTTTAAACATAGCAAATGTGTTTGGGAAGCACAGAACAGTATCACTGTAATGGAAAGGAAGGCAATTGAGTAAGGAGGATGGTTAATTGAGCAACACAAACCATGGCTTTCATGGTTAACATCTGCTTAAGGTCTATTTAAACTATTGAGAGAAAAGAAGTTGGTTAAGTGTCATCATCCTCCTTTCAGCTAAATTATGAGCTGGTCTTTAACATCCTCATTTACACCTAAAATACTCGGGGAGGACAAGAAGTAAAAATGAGACTTGACATTCTTGTGATAAAATGCAAAGACAAAAAGAAGATGACAGGCCCTTGGCATCCATCAGGGGAAAGAAGAGAAAGGGGCAACATGAAGCAGGAAAGCAGCTCTCTGAGCCCTGCAGCATGCTCTGCAGAGTTATGCCCAGCCACAATTGCAGGCTTGCTGAAGATTAATCTAGTGAGTGACCCAAAGGGAAACACAGAAACAATACAATCAGCTCAGCAGTTCTGAAATAAGTTTGGTCTCTCTTATGTCATCCTCTTTAAATACCAATTGTTTGTTGCTGGTTCTGTTGCCTATCAGCACTATTATTAAGTACTGCTATTTGCCATTTGTTCTTTCCTGTCCTCTTAGTAATAACTTCCTCTTTTTGCTTGTCTTTTACCTAAGCTGGACATCTGTCTTCCTCCTCATCACAACAAACACAGTCGGAACTCTTCTTTCCTCAGTGCTCAGCTGAAAGCCATGGTGCATTAGTTGGGTTTTTCCTTTTCCCCTTCAGCATCCCCAAGCAGCTGCAGCCCTGGGCAGGCCAGATGTGCAGATGGGCTGGGAGTGCAGACAGCTGTGGCTCAAGGGAAATGATGGGAACTGAATCCTGAGAAGTCTCTGAAGTTAGATACTAATTGAGAAACATTAGTTCCCCGGGTGGGTTAGAGAAGTTACATATTTACTTGGGAAGTGACAAGCAAAATGTCCCTTATTTGCACATCTCAGGTATTTGGGGTTGAATTCGATAAAATACCAGTGTCTGGTAGAGGCTGTTCCATGTTCCAAGTTGTCCTCCTGCTGTGTTAATCAGTGCTGCAAGATCACTGAGGTATAAACTGTGTAAACCCATTGTGGTTGGAGTCTGGGAATAGGTATGTTGAGGCAGTCACTGAAAAGGCTTGGCTTGCAAAGCAGGCGATGCCTGTGCTACTCAGAATGTAGATTTCCAATGTAGAAAGCTTCAGTTTCTGAACTCTGACAGTTTTGCAAGATGCTTCCTGTTTGATTTCCCCTCTCATGGTGAATATTCCTTGATGATCACTTGAAAGTGCTCGAAAAGCTTTTGAATTTTACCCTCAATTTTCAAGGTCTGGGGTGACTGTCATTGAAGCAAGCTTTGCTTTGAAGAGGCATTTAGCCAGAGCTGCCTCGTTTGTGCCTTCACAGAAGGGCTGATCTGGAGGTAATGCCTTATTGCTGGAGAAAGGAACATGTAACATCACGTGCTGAATCCCAGCCACTAACATAGAACACGCACATCACAACTGGGCTTAGCCCTGTGTGTGCCTGTCTTGCTATAAAAGGCACGTGTTGGCTTGTTCAGAATCGGGCTAGCATGTTTTCCTGCCAATTTTTAGGGTCTGCAAGAGTTTCAGGAATAATAATAATGAGATCCGATTTGAGGCATGTGATTTTTAAGTGTTGTATAGAAATCTGAACATCTGCAAGTTGTCATAGTCCTAACAGGGCTTTTCTTGGAAGCAGACGTGCCAAACAACCACTTGAAGCACAAAATTAGACACCAGAGTCCCTTGAAATGCTGATATTTGTGAACAGACACCAGCAGATATAAGAAGGAAGGATGCTGCTGAGCAGTATCTGTGCTAGACCAAAGGTTTTGCAGTGAACACAGTTGCCCCTGTGCCCTGGTCTGCAGCTCCTCTGAACATAGGGTGCATTCAACAGCAAGTTTGGGTTTTACAACTCAAACACACACAGGACAGCACATCTCCTGATGCCCCGTGGTGGCCAGCTTACATAATGCCACTTGCATAACCCCAGCAAGTACAGTCAGGGTCTCTCTCTGTGCCAGATTAAGGCTCTCTGGGGTTTTACATCACATTCCCGCTCTGTTTGGAATTGACTTCATCACAAATTCCAGCTTTCTTGTAGGACAGGCCAAGGGGAATGGCTTGAACCTGCCCGAGGGGAGACTGAGATGAGCTCTTAGGCAGAAGCTGTTCCCTGTGAGGGTGCTGAGGCGCTGGCACAGGGTGCCCAGAGAAGCTGTGGCTGCCCCATCCCTGGCAGTGCTCAAGGCCAGGTTGGACACAGGGGTTGGAGCAGCTGCTCCAGTGGAAGGGGTCCCTGCCTGTGGCAGGGGTTGGAGCTGGATGAGCTTTAAGGTCCCTTCCAACCCAAACCAGGTTGAGATTCTATGAAATAGCTCCTTTGTCCAGAAACAAAAGTGCTGGATTCTGAGCTTTTGGGGCTCAAGTCTTTTCTTGTCGGGGAGCCTGGTTCTGCCTGTGAGAAAGAACTGCGCTGACAATTAATTCTGCCTATGAGAAGCTAATGCTTGGTAGATCCTTGCTGGCTGAGGCATGCACTGTAATGCTACCAGCCATCATGGGCAGTTAATTGAATCAAGGAGGTGAACAGTGGAGCCGGCAGCATATGCTGAGGGTTTGATGAGCCCAATCATTACCGCAGGACCCTCGTCACTCACCACGGCACAATTACAGCCCTGTGCCAGCTGGGGGATTTAATGGGAAGCGGCCAATGAGGGGCCAAGCTGGCTCCAAATCCAGCTTTTTGCAAAGCCCCAGATAAACCAGACTCGCATTAAGAAGGCGAGAAAGGTTAGGACGAGAAGCATTACAGCAAATCTGGAGAGGTAAGGTGATAGTTTTGTCTGAGGCTCGTCGAGCATATGGCCCCAGGTTTTGAAGGGGTAACCCAAGAGCTGGGCTAGGCTGTAAGTGGGGCATTATTTGCATGTCTGCAGAAGTAGAGGTTTCTTTGCTGATGTTAAACAAGCTGGAGACACATAATTGGGAAGATTTTCTGTACCTTCATAGCTTGTGTGCTCATTCCGGGTGATAAATAAGTTTCTTGGGGGTGAAGCTCTGAAAACCAATTGTAACCTGGTGGCTGATTTTAGGTTCTGGGTTTTGAAAAGGAGATTTGTGGTCAGAAACTGCTGAGGAGCTTTCAACTTACAGAGCTAGGTTGCTACAGAGGGGGGGGGTTGATGACTGCTCTTTCTCACTGGTCAGATCCATGCACAGAAATGGAAACAGAGCAAGTAATTGAACTGACTTAGTTAGAATGAAGGAGATGTAAATAAGTGTGATAATGTAAAGCTGAACACAAGATGCATTTTTGCTTTCTCACCCAAAGCTTGAGATACATTATTATGCAGCAATTGTGACAAGCCTTTTAAACTCTTTATGGACAGCAGAGGCTGAAGGCTTTCCTAGACAGTGGTAATCTCTTTGGCAAACCGCCTTACATGAGAGCAACATGGCTTCACCTCCAGCCCTGCTGTTCTTCCTCTCCTTCCCATTCCCTGCTGCCCCTCTCTGCTTAGAAAACAAGTGGCAGCTGTTGGAAAGTATAACCCATTTGGTTTATGATGCTGCTTTGGGAATATGATCCAGATCCTGCATGAGAGCACACAAGCAACAGAGCGAAAGAGCAGTGAGTTTAGAAGGTCTGGAAAATAACTGATCTCAAGTCTAGTAAAGGAACTTAAATCTTTACAGCAAGGCTCGGGGATAAAGCAGAACTACTCAAGATCCTGGTGTGGAAATCAAAGAGATTGATATTTAATGTAAGTAATTCTAGAGTTTGTTGGTTGTTTTGCACAAGATTAAGGGCAATGAAATATCTTTGATTATCCTGCAGCGAGAGGTGCCTGTAATGAGGGTGTCGAGATCTGAGTCCATTATTCTATAGTAACAATGCAATTCTTGTTGGGGTTACTTCTCATTTACTTAAGCACTTGAGGTAAAGAAACGAGGCTCTCCACGGAAAGCACTTGTGTTCACTGTTCTGACTTCAGTTGGTTGCAGGCACAAAAGACACAAAGGAGAGTGCTAAAACTGGCAGCAACCAAAACCATTCATAGTTCTACACCTTGGCCTCTGCCAAGCAATTAATGGAAACAAATTGTTTTTGTTGTCAGGTCACAAACCCCACTCGTGCCAGCTCCTCTTATTCCTAGAGGGAAACTCCTAGAAAAGCCTAAGAAAAATCAATTGCTGTTCCATGAAATGGATGTAGTACAGGTAGGAAGCATCTAAAACGTAGCGGGTAGGAAGAGGCGATGTTTCAGCACGCTGCTCAGCCCAGCTCTCCTGCCTTTGGGTCGGGGTTTTCTTGCTCTCTCCTGGCAGCACTGACTCTATCCCTGCTTCCCTCCACAGCTATCCATGAAGGAGGTTGGAGATGGGCTGCATGAGCAGATGAACTGCATGATGGGTGCACTGCAGGAGCTGAAGCTCCTCCAGGTGCAGACAGCTCTGGAGCAGCTGGACATCTCAGGGAGCCGAAGCCCTGCCTCTGGCACTGAGCAGCACCAGTGCTGCCGAAGCAGCAGAGACGTGCCCAGGGCCCAGCAGGATGAGCAGCCACGTGGGGAGGAACCGGAGGACCCCAGCCCCTCATCCCTTGCCTGTACTGTGCAGCAGTCAGTGGGTTTGTGCCGTCCCACTGCACTCCCAGAGGTTGGCCACCTTGGAGACACCCTGTCCTCCTTCAGGAGCCTCTGTGGCGAGGATGCTTATCCCCCTAAAGGACCTTCCTCTGTGTCGAGCAGAGCACAGCACATCCGCCCAAGAACATGCGAGCCCGGTCGCCAGGGCACAGCTGGGGGGTGGCCAGCATGCCAGGAGTGCCTGGGGTGTGATGATGGCCACGACTGGACATCCTCCCTCATGTCCCAGAGCAGGAATCGGCAGCCACTGGTCCTGGGGGATAACATCTTTGCAGACTTGGTTGGGAACTGGTTGGATCTGCCAGAGCTGGATAAAAAGGGGGAGAAGAGCGAAGTGTCCCTGTCCATGAGCAGATCCCAGGAGCTCTGCAGGAAGTTCTCCCTCACAGCCAACATCTTCAAGAAGTTCCTGAGGAGCGTTCGGCCAGACCGAGACAAGCTGCTCAAGGAGAAACCTTGCTGGTTGCCACCTGAAGACAAACAGCCCGAGATTTCCAAGAGACCCAAAAAGATGAACAAGCTCAAGGGGACATTTTACTTCCCACTGCATGGGAACATCCAGAACCATCACAGCAAAGCAGAGAGGTGCCCAAAGGCAGAAAGCAATAGCGAGAAAGCCCGAATCGGCACTAAGAAAGTCCACGATACCATAACCTACACCCAGTCTGGGTTTGACATCAATACAGCTGTTTGGGTCTGAGCCTGGTGGTGTTCTCTGCTCTGCCAAGCAATTGTTTCACACTGGAGAGGAGCCGGAGGCCGTACACGACTCCTCAGGAGACCTCTGAGCTCTCAACATAGACTGAGATGAGAAGAGCCCTCTGCAAAGCACCGCATGGGCTTCGGTCACCTGCAAGTGGCATTGTCCAGAGGACTGAGGGACTGATACTGCAAAAAGAACCCAAATCTCGAGCAGCTTTAGGGTGAGTGGTGCCCCAGCCAACCCGCTCCTGGTTTATGAGCACCACTTCAGGCCCATTCCATCATCTCCGAGACAGCTGCAGCACAAAACTCACTGTGTGCATGTGTGTGTACGTGTGCAAATTATATAGTTTTTTAAAGAAGATCTATTCCTGCCTGTGTGCACTTCAAGCTGGGTTAGTAGCCAGGCACCTGAAGCACTTGTTAAATGGGAAGAAAGCAGTTGGAATTTGTAAGACTCGAGCAATTGCTAATGGGGAAGGGGGGACCCCCAGTTTTGGTGCATTTCAGCTGTGGGGTTTGCCCCTTGAACTGCATCTCCCTTGTGCTCCCAGCGTATCCCCTTCCCCTGCCAGTGAAACCAATAGGACTCAAAGATCCTTTTATGGAAGCTGGTGGCTCCAAGCTGTGATTTTACCTCTCCCCCCTTGCCCTTCTCCCCACAGGTCACACCAGATGCCGTATTGCAAGAGTGTATTGTTGAGGTTGCACCAAGATATGAAATTGCAACAGATGTTTGTATTTGTTGTTTCCTATTGCTGTTGTGTACGAACCTCTTGACAGAGCCTCCTTCCTCGCTGTCCGACTCGCCAGCAGTTACCAATAAAGCCACATGGGTCTCCAGCATGCTGTAGAGCATGGGGTGACCACAGTCCTGCTTTTCTCCAGCACAGAAGCCTCTCTGTGTTCCCCATCACGAGCCCAAAGGGTCAGGCTGGCAGGGGATGGAGCAGAGAGCACGCTGTTGGTGTCAGCCTGTTCCCAGCCGGGGCTTGGGGAGCAGCCAGGAGAGTTTCCATTCAAGGAGAGGTTATAAATCATAGCAGGGAGAAGAGCTGCAGCCAGAGGTCCCTGCCAGGGTCCCAGAGCTGCTCCAGAGGAGCCACAACCCATGCACATCCCTGAGGGCCTTTGGGTAGCACTTGGATATCCATTGCATGGTAATGCTTCAATGTCACAGTGCGGGGAGCAGCAGAGGGAGAAATGTTGGGGGGGGGGGGGAAAGGGGCTCAGGGCTGTGCAGTCCCTGGCTTACGGATGGGGATTCCACGGGCCCTGCCATGGTCCTCTCCTCACCATCCCTGCAGTTAAACCCAGCCGAGGCAATTCCCTGCCAGCTCCAGGAGCCACAATCCTGAGAGCACAAAGCCTATGGACTGCAGCTCCCCCCTTCCCTTAGCCTGGAGTCTCACCAAATGCTCTGTGTGCAGCAGTGTTATGTTGCACAAACCTGTTCCCCTCACTCCAAGCTTGGGAAGGGGCTTATGTGTGAGCAGCAGTAGTAGCTTTTTGAACCATGCAATCCTATTCCTGTTGTAACTCCCCAAGACAGAGGCCGCTGGAGCACAGGCATGAAGGGAGGTGGGGTTTTTTTTTCCCCTTGCAAATTAAATATAGGCACAAGACAAGCCCCATTTCTGCCCATACAAGGAGAGGAGTGAGTGGGTCAGCATCGCTCAGCACATTGCAGGAACCTGATTTACAAGCTTTTGTTTTGCCTCCTCACACGCTGCAGGTCTGGTTGGTTTCCCCCTTCATTTCTTCACATGTTAAAAGGCTGTTTCTAACCCGCTTTGTTTTCCTCCTCTTTTGTCAATAGTTCATCCTGTTTGTTAAAATACATCCCCCCCTGCTCCCACCGACCTTCCCATAGGGTCAGCAAAGAGAAGGAGCTTTCTATGAGTCACAGCACAAGAACAACAGATTCCCCACACCAACCTGAATCCCCAGCAAGCACAGCCTCACCCCAGCATTTCCCTGCCCTCCAGCACCCCCAGCCCCACATCCTGGCTGTACCTGCCTGCCATTGAAGACTGAGCCCCATGGAGAAAGAAGCACCACGGCGACTGGAGAGAGGCTATGCCCCACACCAGGGGCTTTTTAAGCTTATCACAGGGCATTGCCCTCAGCTGTGATGGGAGGGGAACAAGCAAGAGCCCAGGCTGAGCACAGTGAGGTTATGGTCACAGCAGCACTTGGGCTGAGAAATGAAGGGTGCAGCTGGTTATCTCCCCAAGGCCACCTATTATCCAGCAAACAGGAAGTGTTTATGCAGGATCATGGAGATCTAGAGCCTAAAATGCAGGTTGGGAATCTGCTCTGTGGGAAAAGCAGTTCTGAGGGATTGCTCCCTGATTCTTCCTGTTGGTGACACCTCATCCAGCCCCCAGCACCTTGCAGAGGCCACGAAACCCAGGCCTTTATCAACACAGAATCAGCCTGGTTTGGGTAGGAAGGGACCTTAAAGCTCCTCCAGCTCCAAGCAAGTACCCCTTCCACTGGAGCAGCTGCTCCAAGCCCCTGTGTCCAACCTGGCCTTGAGCACTGCCAGGGATGGGGCAGCCACAGCTTCTCTGGGCACCCTGTGCCAGCGCCTCAGCACCCTCCCAGGGAACAGCTTCTGCCTAAGAGCTAACAGAGCTCAGGGTGCTGTGCCCACACTGGTGCTCCCTCAAACACCGATCCCTCCCCTCACTCCCATGGAGCTGCTCCCGAGCTGGGGCTCTCACCAGGAGCCAACAGAGGTTTCCCTTGAGAAGGAGCCCTTCTGGCCCCTTGTGCTCCCAGCACAATCCTGCCTGATTTAATGTCCAGAGCAGGATCTGCTCCTGGACCACAGCAGGACTTGTGAATCACCATTTCACTTCTCCAGGGACTGTTCCTGAAATGATAATGGCTTTTTCTCCTCTTTTCTTTTCCATGAAACTGTCATGAAATAGTTCCCTGTTATTAAGTACGAAACCCAACTAATTAGCACAATGACAGCCTCTAATGAGGCCCTGGCTGCGTTCTGCATCTTTAATAGGAGCCGTTAATACCAAACACAGGACAATAATTAGAGGCACACGTCCCCCCATGAACCTGCCCATGGAAGGCAAATGAAGCTTGGGCATTCCAGTTTGTTAGAAACCTGTTCCTGAGGGATGCTCGACCCAGATGGGATCAAAAGCACCGGAGTGAATTTGACGCCAGTAACACTCATTCAAACACCAGGGATTAATAAACTGGCACAAGAGGAGCTGCTCTTCCCCGTGCCCTGGGGATTTGCAGCCAAGGGGAGGAGGGTGGTGCTGGTGCCAGCTCTGCCTTTGGCACACAGCCCTCCTCCAGTGCAGGAGGGCAGAAGGAAGGGGCAGGACAGACACCCCTGCAATGGAGAGGTGCTGGACCTGGTCATACAGCTTAATGTCTAGAGAGGATTTGGCTCTTAACATTAATAGGGTGTTTTTCCGGGAGCTGCTCCTCATGCGCCTCCCTTGGCTTTCCCTGCCCCGCTCACATCCTGCTCTTCCAGCCAGATGGCCTCCAGAAGGCTCCCAAATGTGCCTGTAATTAAAAAGCCTTTATTTTCAAAACCATTTCACAGCTTATTCTTGTGACAATGGGATGGGGCTTCTTAGGCTAATGCTGGGCAAGAGGGAAGGAAAACACAGGCTGCCTGCTGCCTGTTGTGTTTCCAGTCCCATTGACAGGGGTTATATCTACTGCATAACTGCTGAAGCCAAGGCTACCCTGCACCCTGCAAACCTGCAGCATCGCTGAAGCCTCCCCAAGACCGGGGCTTGTCTTCCCTAATGATGCTCAGCTCAGTCTCCATTAACCACCCGTGCGCTTTGACTGGAGAATGAGCAAAGTTAACAGTTTCCCCTCAGTTCCCCTCATACTGAGTCTGGCAGGAAGGAAACCGATGGTCACATCCACAGGGTGCCCAGAGAAGCTGTGGCTGCCCCATCCCTGGCAGTGCTCAAGGCCAGGTTGGACACAGGGGCTTGGAGCAGCTGCTCCAGTGGAAGGGGTCCCTGAACCAGTGGCAGGGATTGGAGCTGGAGGAGCTTTAAGGTCCCTTCCAACCCAAACCAGGCTGGGATTCTGTGACCCTCCCTGAACCAAGATCCCTTTTATTCAAAGTCCAACACTGGTTTATTCACTCCAGCACATTCCAAACCACCTCCATTATATTATTAATCATCAGCAGAATCTCTTCTACTTCTTCAAGCAGCGTTGCTACAAGGACGGCGCCTCTTCAGCATCCCTGTCTCTGCAGAGGGATGCTGTGTTTTATTCCTCTTTCCTTTTGCTCAAGTCCATTTGTTTCCATGTGGCATTTCTAACCAAGGAACCGTCCCCCTCTTCCAGCTGGCAGGCACTCTATGTGCTGGTGCTACAGCACAAATAAACCTCAGTGTCCCTGGGCCAGGCTGGGCTCTGGCATGGTCTGAGGAGCCCGTTCACCCCCTCAGCCGGCTGGGGCTCAGCTGGAGGGGGTCGGTCCTCCAGCAGCTTCTCATCCGTGTTTTCCAGGAGCGTTTCCTGCAGTGAGAGCCTCGGAGCTGGCTCAGGTTTCCTGCCTCAGCAGAGCAGGAAAGGGGAAAATCAATATCCCAGAAAGAAGAACCGCCTGATTCAGTGTCGGTGCTCACCTTGGGCAGGCTGGAGGTTAATGCGGAAAGCACTTTCCGACATGCTATAAATCATAGACTCATAGAATGGTTTGGGTTGGAAGGGACCTTGAAGGTTATAAATGCATGCTTACATCCCACCAGGGCCCGCAGGACACAAGTGCCGGGACCTGGAGGGGAAGCTGAAGGGTCCCTGCTCACACTCGTGCCATCCTTTACATTAACCCCATCCAGCGATGCAGGGGGACAGGGCTGGATGTGGCCACAGCACAGGGAGGGCTCCGGGCTGCCCTGGCTCGGGGGCTGTCACCTCCTCCATGGGGCCTGCACAGAGCAGAGCCGGGTGCTCACGGCACAGGGATGCTTTACCCCGGCTTTACCTTGCGGCTTCTGTGCCGGCTCCGGCTCCGGCTCCCCCTGCTCTGTCAATGTGGAGGGCAATGAGCTCCCTCATTACCAACCTAAGCAGGCAGCGCAGGGGGGACCTCCCCGAGGGGCTGCAGGGAGGGATGTGACATTTGGAACCTGGGGATAACGAACGTGACGTTCTGACAGCTCTAATGAATCCCGTGCTGAGACAGGGACAGCCGCTGCCCAGGCAGAGCCGGGCTGGGGGCTGCAGGAGCAGAGGGGCCGGCACCTCCAAAGGGGCTGCAAGCAGAGGGAAGCAGCAGGAGGAAGCTCCGGGACTGAGATAAGCGGTTGCCTGATGAAGCATTTGCTTTATTCTGAAGCGCTTTTGCTAACAGCAACCTCCTGGTCCGGATGCTGCTGCCCAGAGGAGCTGTGGCTGCCCCATCCCTGGCAGTGTTGGACACAGGGGCTTGGAGCAGCTGCTCTAGTGGAAGATGTCCCTGCATGGAGCTGGATGAGCTTTAAGGTCCCTTCAACACAAACTGTTCTGTGGCTCTGTGATCCCATGAAGAGCTTCCTCAGAGCACTGAGTGTCTGCAGGGAGCAGGACCATTGCAGGGTATCTTTCCCCTCTGGCACCATGCAATGAGCTCGCAGTTCTCTTGGTGCCTCGGCACAGGCTGTGGCATCCAGCAGTGTAAATGGCACAGAACAAGCTCTCTGAGCACATCCACGTTACCTGCTCACACTCTGCCTGTTCACTCAGCTCCAGCCCAGCCCCTGCAAGCTCGCACCCACAGGCAGGCAGGCAGCCAGGCCTTTGTGTGTGCAGCTGCCCGAGCTGCCTGTGCTCGTGCCAGTTGTGTGGAAGCAATTCATGGGCGGCTTTGTCCCCAGTTTCCTGTGCCCTGAATCCAGCTCCACCAGTGAAAAGGAGAGATGGGGTCCTCCGGAGTTAAAAGAACTCAGGAGGGGATCTCTCTATTTACCGTTTGTCTGGGTTTCAAACACGAGCAGTGCTGGTAGGAGGAGAATCTGAGCTTTACACAGAATATATCACTGTTTGCCTTTTTAAGGTGTCTCCTAAGATGAATGGGAGCAAACACTCTGTTTGCAGCTACAGAGTCTTGGGAAATCCACCAGAGATAAGATGTTATTGCCAGGAAAAGCTGAGCAAAAGCCCTCCTTCTGCAGAGCTTTTATGGGGCTCTGAATCACTCAGAGATGAACAGGATAAGATGCTCTTACAGCAAAACCAGTGGTTCCTTACAAACAAGTGTGCTGTGTGCTGGGGATGTTGTTGGCATCCCACCCGGGCAGGGCTCCGTGTGCTGCTGCCCTTCTCTGTGTGTTTGAATCTCACCCTGTCACTCCTGCAGCGTGGCAGAGGTACATCTCCCCGTATCCCTACTGGAGGGGATTATGTTCCCAGCAGGGGCTCGGGGTTTTTTGCCATAATATGATTTCATGTGACAAGTGTGATTAGATGTGACACGTCTCTGCAGCAATTCACTACCTCGGAAGATCACAAACAAGCTTTGACTAACCCGGAATGCAGAGAGCCCCATCTCCGTGGAACAAATAAGCACCAAGTTAAGGACTTTTCAGTGCTTTCCTTTGGGAGGCCTTGCTAAGTCAGGAACATGAAACTATAAATTCATTATTTAGATCCCAGGCCTGCAAGAAGAACCATCTGGACAGATGCCTTCACCCTTCCCAGAGCCCCCTTGGAGTTGATAGCACTCCATGCAGAAAGAGTTCATCTTAATGGATCGAGGCTTCAGTTCCTGCCCTGGAACAAGCAGGAATAGAACAGAAAGGACTCTTAGCACTTGGGTTCCTCCATTTACAACCCCCAGCACTGCATTGAGATGTATTTTAATACAGTATTAAAGTGGATAGTCAATTCTATCTCTTAGTTCATGGGCTTCAAGGTGCATCATCGCCGGTGTCCCCCACATAACACAGGGATGGAGACTGTGGGGAAAGAAACCCTTGTTCCTGGAGGAAGCACTGAAGGAAGCAGGCAGAGGCTTTGGAGGTCCTGGAAAACCTCAGTGTTGGCAAGAGCAAAGCAACACTGAGGAGCCCTTCCAGGGCAAGAGACAAGAGGGAAAGAGTTAAAAGCTGTCTCCAGGCAGGAGAACAAAACGGCTCTTGCACTCATCTTGCTCACTCCGCTCATCTAATTACGTTATTTAACAGGATACCCTCTCATTGATTTTAATTACTCACATCGTTTGGGAAGTAATTCACGGTACATCCCTGCAGGGCATGAGGCTGAGCTGGGAACAATGTGCTCGAGTCTTCCTCGCTGCATGAAAGGAGAGGATGAGGAGGATGAGGCTCGGCCCCGCAGGCTTGGACCGGGGGGGGGGGAACACGACACAAGACCACGGTGGTCCTTGGGCACTAGTGGCACCAGCAGAGCCGGGCACGCTGCAGTCGGGTACTGCCACAATGGGCACTGATGCAGCCCCTTTCCTGCCCCTGCTCCTCCCCGGCTCCCCCGTGCCCATGGGGTGGATGCGGTGATGCCGCAGCTGCCGCTGAATGCGCCTGAGGCTGCTCCTTGCATCCCGCCGGCCCCGGCTCCCCCCTTGCAGAGCAGCTGCGGATTCAATTGTCCCTTTGATACCAACGGGTTCTTGCCAGGGACCCTGCGCCCATGTCTGTGACAGGGGGAGATGCTCCCTCAAACCACCCCTGCAGCAAAGAGCCGCTGCCCATCCCTGCGCTGCGTTAACCCGGCCTTCCCCATCCCCGCTGACCACTGAAGACAGTTCCAGCCTAAGCCCTGCTGCCGTTGTAATGCATAGTTTAACCGTGATTGCACACAGTTCGGCCAAAGGAGGCTGTGCACCCCCAGCACGCACTTGTTCCCTTCCTTCCCGACTGCATTAGGATGCACACAATCCCAGAGGAATGTTTAATTAATATTATGAAGCAACAATGGGATGATTAAGCAAGTCTGGGCAGCTGCTATTTATACACAGGACATGTGGCACTTGTTGGGGGCGAGCGTGTCAGCGAAGAATCACTCCATGAACCTCTCTGTGCTGTTTTATTGCTTGTTGTCATTGTCTGAGGCCTTTTCTCCTCTTTGTGCTTGCTCAGGCAGAGAGAGAGAAACAGAGACTGAGCTTGTTCTGCTTAATTATAGAGTGAAAGCTTCCAACCAAAGGGCCTCTCACCCACCCCTTCTGCTCTTCCCCAGCCACAAGGTCTCCAGGAACAACCCAGCAGAAGCTTTGGGCAATGGATGCCTTAAAACTGGTCCAGGAATCGCATCCGGGAGGACACTGCAGGATGGGAAATACCCAGAGGTGGAGGGGCTTGGCCAGGAGCAACCACTCGGGTCCCCATTGCATGGCAGTGGGATGGGGCACAGCAGGGGCTTGGTGCAGCCATGGGGAGGGTCCAGAGCCAGCCCCGTGGAACTGAACACACTCTTCAAATGGTGAAGTGATGCTCCCATTGCACAGCACCTTCACAGTGCTGGCTTTGAGGGCATTTGTTATTGGGAAAAGCTTTCTCCTCTGGTCGTGGGCAGCCTGTGTGCAACCTGAAGTAATTGAATTTGCCTTGGGTTGAGCTCTTCGTGCAGCTGCTAAAAATAAATGCTCCATTTCTTGCGCTTCCCAAAGAGCAGCGACCAAAGCAACTGATGAAAAATGAAAGGGAAGGGAAGCGGCAGCACCCGAGTGCCATTGGGAATGCACAACTCATCAGAGGAGGAACTGAGCACCCAGAGCTCCTGTGGTGGGACTCAGGATGCGGGGCACCCAGTGCAGCCCCTCCCCCTATAATAACCCCCTTCCAGGAGCCTTTTGGGCTCCATCCCTGTGGAGGAGACACTGAGGAGCCTTTTTCCTCCTTCCCAAGGGCAGCGGCTTCGCCTCCGGCTGCTCTGACTCATCCTTATTCACCACCTCACACTGGGTCCATTACTTCAGTGCTGGCCCCGCTCTAGGAGCTTATCTCATCCCAAATCCTTCCTCAATGCTGTGTCAGAAGGAGAAGGCCAAGAGGGGCCTCTAATCACACTCTGCATCAGGTACTGAGTCAAAGGGAGCACCCGGAGCTCCAGGTCCTGCTCCTGGTATGAAACCTGCAGCAATTTGCAATGAACCGCAGCAAACACCAACCATGAGAGGGGCTTTCTGCTCTGTTGTCCTCTCAGCATGGCGTGGAGATAATGAGTCTTCATGTCAGAACCAAAGCAGTGCATTTAGATCTGAAAACTGAACTCTAAACATGTGTTACCATTTGCTCCTGTGAGATACAGGAGGATGAGCATCCCCCAGTGCTGGAGTCCTAAGGAAAATGGCAGTTTTCTCTTGTTTCTATTGAAATCTATGCATGTTTCTAACAGGATTTGGGACAAGAGGCTTCTGCTTGCCCTTTAGGTTGTCTGCTGTTTCTGCAGTAGACAACATCAAAATCAGTTGACCAAGGTGCATGTTCTAGGACAGAAACCCCCCAGTACGTGAGCATTGGCTTTGCTGTGTTACAGAGGATGCTCCAGCTCAGTTTGTCTTTGCTGTCGTACTCTGGGTTTAGCTGAGGTTTGTCACAGCCCTTTGTTCCGTGGCTGTGCTGTGCCCTGCATCCCATCACTGGAGCATGAGACAGCCACTATCAGGTCTCTCTCATTTCAAACATCATCCATCAGAAAGGCTGAGCCTGCAGGAGCTCTGCTGCAGTCATATTTAATAACAGAAATGCTCCAGAGCAGAGCTGCTCCAGCCCTCGCAGCAGCTCCATGGCCTCCTCTGGGCTCACTCCAACAGCTCCAGGTCCCTCTTGTGTTGGGAGCCCCGGAGCTGAACTCAACTCTTCCACCATTCACTCAAATGAGTAGCAAGAAACTTGATCTCTATTTAAAACACTTGTGGAGAAAACAAGACATAAGGAGACAAACCCGTTGTTGACTTGCATTGAGCTGAGGAGCTCAGCTCCTGGGGGCTGCGGGTCCCTGTGGGGTTGGTCTGAAGGACACCCGGGGGGTTCTCAGCCTTCTTGGCAGCATCCCATGAGCAGAGGTGGTCCCATGCAGCTCAAGGTGATGGCCACCGGAGCGGCCCCAGCTCCATAAAGCCGCAGTGTGCTCAGCCCAGAGCCGCTCTGTACCCCATGAATTGGTCCTTTGTTGGGTGCTCACTGTGGCAGTGGGGAGCAGCTCCGGCCGCACACCCCCCACTCCTGCCCCCGGCCACGTGCTGGGGCCGTATCCCAGTGTGCTCATGGCACGGGAATGCTGCCAGCACCCGGAGCATCCTCCGCTCCGCAGCACAACGGGCTCCTTATCCACCCCTGAGCTCAAGGAGCCACTGAGGCCTCAGACCGCGGTACCACACAAAGAAAATGCCACGGATGTTTGAGCCCTGGGACTGCGGGAGCGGTGCTGCGGGGGGGACGCAATCCCTTTGTCCCAAAGGGGATGGTGCAATGGGGATTTAGGCACAGCCGGGGGGCACCTCTGGGTCTGGCACAGGGCTGCAGCTCCAGCTCTGTCACTGACTGGTCTCCCCTTCAGGAGCCTTCACTTCTCCAGGCTGAGCTACACTACAATATCATCAGCCCCCCACAACACCAAGAACATGCTGGCAGCAGCAAACCCCACGTGCACCGGCACCGGTGGCCCCACTGAGGATGATGTGATGTTTCCTTCCACAGCTCCTGCTTTGCTGCTGCAATCACAGCTCTGCAGTCAGGCAGCGACCAATCCAACCCCAGCGAGGCTGGGATTTAAACCTGCCTTTAGATAACACAGCAAACAGATAAACACAGGCTGAGCAGTGCGAGAGCAGCGTGTTTGTACAGGCAGCAGCGAATCGCTTTGGCTCAAACTCCCGGCTCCAACCAACACAAATAGGAGCTGGGTGGCTTTGAGCACTTGCAGGGCTTCATTGGCATTTTAAATGTGCTCCTCTCCTCGAAGCAAGATGTTACTTTGCTTGGTTGGCTGCTGCTCAAAAGCAAGCAGCTACTGGAAGGGCTTCGTTGTGCCCTTTCTTTAGGCCATTCTTGAGTAAAGTCATTTTCATCCCAGTAAAACATTAAGCACCAAGTGCTCCAGGACACATCCGCTTGGACATTAAACTGCAGCATCTGCTCAAGTGTATCCAACGGCAGAATTTGGGCTATTGTGCTAAAATCCATTAAAGAGAACCTTACCCAGGGAGAGGAGGGATTCATTGCGCAGGGCACAAAGGGAAGTGTGATGAGAGGTGTCCTCCTCACCCGGGGGGAAGCAGTAGGGACGGGGCTGCACCGCACCAACCCCAGCGCCTCCGGTTGCTGTTGTCCGACACCACCATCTAGTGGCACAGCCAGCAGCCTTGGGAAGTGTTTCCCCCTCCCTTTGACCCCTTCCTGCATCTCTTACACCGGATTTACTCCTCCTTTTGCAACCTGGAGAGCACCGCAGGCTCAGGAAGCCGTTCCTGCCTCTCCTGGGACGCCAACACCGGCTGCAAAGCTCCCTCACGCTCCAGTTGTGCAGGAGATGGGATGATGGAGCACGCATCAGGGAGCACCTCGGGCACCCAAACTGGAGGTGGATTCCGCTTTCACCAGCCCAACCGGTTACACGGTGGGAGCAGCCTGACCGGGAGATGCTGCAGATGTAACGGTCACATCACCTACACACGGCATCCGCCTCGCTTTGCCACCGACACCTCCATCCCCGTTCTGCCTCCCTGTGCGCGTACCCGATGATCCCGGAGCGCGGCTCGCACGGTAGCGCTGGTCCCTCTGCCGCCGCTCGGTGCTGCCACCTCGTGGACAAAGAGCGGTACTGCAGCGTGAGGAGGCGCCGCTCGGCTCCGCTCTGCCTCCTGCCGGTACCGGCGCTGCGCTGCTCCGTTATCGCACAGGATAACGCCGCGGTGCTTGTCGGTGTCCCGGTACCCACGGTGGGCTGCGGCGGACAGCAAAGGCACAGCAGAGGCAGGAACAGTGAAGGCCCTCAGTGTATTGACCCACTAGGATGATGGTTTCTGCTGGCACAGATGCAGCACTGCCTCCATACAGAGGTGTTTGGCTTTGTACGTTAAACTTGCTCCTGTCATTGTGTTGCTGGGAAGTGCTAACTGCACAATAGTGTTTGTGGGACCTGAAGCAGGACGAGTGCAATGCTGTGATCTGTCTCAACCAACCCTGACATGTTCAGGAGGCTTCACCTTGCCTTGGGCAGGTTCTGTTCCACTGACACAAGCAACAGAACCATGCTGAGAGGTAATGCTTGGACTGGTGCGATGGAGCTAGAAACAGGACAAGGAAGGTGAAGGGCTATGAAAGGGATTGAAAAAAAAAGCATGAGCCTCAATGGAGATTAACAACTTTAATTTCCTTTCATGGTTCATAGAACCAATAAATGAATGAGTGGAAATACACTGCAACAGAGTTCCAATACTGCCTAAAACTCAAGTTCAGACTTGCACATTACCCAGCTCTACACACTGCAGTCCCCTGTGAGCACACTGCTTCTAACTAAACTGTGAGAGATGCTAAGGCCACGTGCTCTTCTTAGGGTAACTGGGGTGTAGTTACACAAAGGATTAAGTTAGCTCTCATAGCAACATACAAAGAGCCCTTAAAGAAAAGGCTCTACAAAGTAAACTTTGCTAATCACCATCAGTGGAGAAAGAGGAGCTTTTGTCCTCCCATGTGCCTGCCCTGTGGTGAGGATGTGCATTTTCTTTTACAGTACTTTTTCCTGGTACTTCAACCCAAAGCAATGGGAGTGCTTCAGCCCTAAACAAACCCAGCTGCCTGAAGCTACTGGAGCAAGAAACCTGCTGGACATAACTGGGCCCCAGCTCTGCTCAGTCTGCACACACGGAAGGGAGTGGGGAGGAGCTCTGTGGCCCTGCTTGTAGGCACCACGTTTGAGCAACCCCTTTGCAATGGCTGTTGTTGCCAAGCTGGCAGGAGGTGAGGCCAGGCACCTCCTTGACCAGAAAGGCAGGAAAATGTGAAGGAGAAGGAAAGAAACCTCCCATTTTCAAGTAATTAATGATGAAATCATAAGAACACCATCGCATTCCACCTAAAACATTCTTGTATTTCTTGCTTCACACAGGAAGAGGGAGCAAGCACAAAGGTTTGACTCAAGGAAGCTCAGCTTTTGTCCAGCTGAGCTTTGTGTGGTTTGTAATGGTACTTACAGCCAGCTGTTTGCATATAGGTTGGTTTGTTTCAAGACTAGGTACACAGATGCTTTGTTATCTCCCTTCCATCCTGCCATGAGAACTGCTCATAGCAACAGTCTCACTCACTACAGAAGGTAACTCACATTTCAGAACCCCTGTTTTTACGTCTGACGAGGCAGTATTGGTGAAGGAAATGCCCACTGATGCTTATAAAGTGCATTTTCCTCTCGAGAACAGGTCTGACAGGCTGCTCGAGTGCCTCTTCAATCCCAGGCAGCACAACTCTACCCTGCTGAAAGCTGTGCCGAGCAAGGGCTGGGTCACAGAGAAAGCAGCCAGGTTGTGTAACAGGAATGAGGAGTCATCCTCTCTGTGCAGGAGAAGCAAAGCAGCTGGCAGAAGGCGCAGCATCCAAACATCAGCTGCATGGGTGATGCCCATGCAGCTTCCTGCAGCTCCACTCCTGTGCCTCTGCCAAAGGCAAGTACTGCTCTCAATTGCTCTGTGGCTGCCTGCTCGCAGAGGTTCCAGTAGGAAGGTCAGGTTCTTGCTGCCACATCTGGTTGTAGGCACTGGTCAGTCAGTCTGGGCAGTCACAGGCCTGCCAAGGCTGTCTATGGAAACCTAGCGTACAAGGAGGAACTCCAACACTGTCATTCAAAGCTACCTTCAGCCTAATGGAGTCAAACATGGAATTAAGAGGATGCTCTCAAGAGCAACATTTACTTTAATAACCACCCCTCTCTAATATACCCTCTTCAAAGTAAAAGCTAACAACCACAAAGAATTCACCCTTGGCTCTCTGCAAACCACAGCCAGCAGCACCTCCACATCCAGCCCAGTGCTGCAAACACATATCCCTTCCCTCTAGAGCTAAAGGAGAACTAAAATGATCTCAGGAGTGCCTGATAAGGGGAAGTGACCAACAATTCAAGCTGGGCAAAGAAACATGTATGTAAGAGCACAGTAGGAAAACCAAAGTTGACTCCCAAGTTATTTTCTTGCTCTTGAATACTTACCAGGTCTCAGCTCATCCTGGCACGGAAAACAGAGGCTTCTCCTTGCATAGTGAGTTGTATTACTTTAGCTAAACTGATTCTAGTGGAGCAATGAGGAAAACACAAAAACCCATTGGATTAAGTTTTGGGGAGTTTGTTCAGCTAATAAAAACCCCCAAGGTTTATAGTGCAGCTTCCATCTGATTAATAAAGGAGAATGGCACATAACCTGTCACCTTTCCTAGCACTCAGCACGTCCTAGCACTCAGCACGTGGCAATCGTTACTTGTTCTGCACACACACTGGAAAGCCAATGAACCAGGAAGGGTCCATCTCCACAAACACAAAAGGCATAGGGAAAAACCCAAATCAAAGTCTGAGATAAGATAAAATCCAAACTCCGCACACAGTAAAGATGCTGCGTGTGACAGGGGAGGTGTTCATCTCTGTGTTCACCTCTGTGTTAGGTGTTCACCCCTAACACAGAGGGGGCAGAAAGTTGCACCCTTCCTCATGGAACATAGAGCGCTCCCCCGGAACAGCCTCTCCCTCCACAGCTACCCCTTATGCTGCTTCATCCTTCAGCACATCACCCTTGTATTGCCTGAACTAGCAAAGCAAAGAAGCCACATTCCAGTTTGCCTTCAAGAATTGACTTGATCCTTAGTTTCAAAGGACATTTCATTTTTTCCTGCTTAAAATTAGCCTCTACTTTTGCATTTTACTCTTTTAGATGCAAAAAAAACCTGTACCTATTTCCCCCTTCCATGCTTGTAGAGGGTATTTCTTCATCAATCAAATCACTCACTGACCACAGACATCACTGTGTTCTAGGAAGGAGTGCTTGTGCTGACAGTACTGCTCTCCACTGGTTCAATTCTGACATTGAATGGTTTGAGGACAGTGCATAGAAAATGTATAGGTCATTTTGTGACTCCAACCAACTTCCTTAACCCCTGGGGTTTTTTTGACAGTACAATTAAAGAAAGTTTAAACAGGGTTTTGTAATGAAATAAATTAATTCTTTTGTGTTTCTGCATAAATAAAAGCCAAACATGGCAGGATTAAGTGAGAATGAACTACACTGGATCTAATATACTGCTGATTCTGTCTTGACACAGCAAATTCCTGGTGGAATTTCTTTTCTTACCTGACCCTACTCTTGAGGGAATAGTGACCTATAACCCCCTTCCTCCACAGGGGGAAATCCCTTCTGCATCTCCCACTGACCTCTACTTTTCATGTAGCAGAGCAAGCTTTCACATAAGGGCTCCTAGTAACGTTTTCTGCTATTCTCTGTCACTCCTGATGTGGTGAAGTAACTTTTTCTTTGTTCTTTCTCCTTCTTTTTGTGTTCCTTGGTTTGCATGATCAGCCAAGAACACAAGGAAGGCTGAAAGAAGCAGAACCCCCGACAAGGACCATCCTTAGATGTTACAGTGAAAGCTGAAAGCACACAGCCACTATCACCTATGGATGAAGAGGTATGGGGTCCCCCCAACTGAAGTTTGTAGCCTTGACCTTTTGTTTGTGGGCTGACCATTGCCCTGGTTCAGCAACAGAGGTGGCACCACACTGTCAGGAGAGAGGAAAGTGGCTGCAAACAGGTAACTCCTTGTTCCTTCCCTGTTGCTCAGCCAGACTTTCCTTCCTTTCTCCCTCTTTTGAGTTCATTTTGCAATCCCAGCTGGTCTCAATTTGTTGAGGTGCTCAGTCTCCAGGAGGCTGACCTGTTCAGCAGCAACATCATCAAACCAGTGCCTTAGTGCTGGTGGTGGCTCTGCTCCTCCTAAGCAGCTGCAGCCTGCCCCTTCTCTGTCAAAGCTGGAAAAGGGGATTGTATTTCCTAATCTCCTGCAGAAGGCGAGCCTTGTCCATGTTGGCTTCTGCAAGGGCTATTTTCATGGTCTGAAGCTCCCTTTGCAACTCTGGCACTTCCTTTAACTACAAGAAACAGATTAAAAACAAACCAGGAGTCACCAGAGGTAATCCACAGGGCAGATCCACCTGCACCCACCTGCTCAAAGCGAAAACCAAAGCAGGAGCTTTTGAGGAGGATGACACACAACCACACAAATCTCACTGACAACATGACCCCAGTTGGAGCTGCAGAAATACTTGCCAATACTGGTGCCTACTGACTTCCATAGCTGCTGTTAGAGCCAATTCAGGCTGTCAGTAATGGCTGTCTAATGACTGTGCTCTCCCAAGACTTCACATTTCTAGGTGTAGGAACAAGACTTGTAGAGGGCTGATTCTGGCTGAAGATAATGATACAAAGAAAGCAGGGCTTGGGGAATAAAGGCTCTGCCCTGAATTCTTTTCTAAGGGGTCCTGATACATCTCTAAAGAACTGTTAAAATGAAGATGATAGCTGGAACAAGCAGATACCTCTTGGCATTCCTATTTCCTGTCTCCATGAACAACATTCATTCTGCCCTTGAACACTGCCAGTGAGATTCCACTACAGTTTCAAAGCACAGGCCAGTTTTTAGCTTGGGCTCTCAGAAATACTTTTACCCAAGAATTCAGCCTTTGCATTTGTTCCTACTGAATTCAGTAACATCAGAAAATAAACTGAAGCTAAGCTATGGTGATGCTTATGTTCTCCAGGTCTGGTCAAGGCCCTGCTTCACAAGATGTTACAAACAGGAAGAACAGAAAGTCTCTGCATTAAATAGAGAAGAGAAAGATGAAAAATGATGTGTCAGATTTCTGGAAGGAACAAGAGGCTGTGCTGGACAAGGTACCCTTACTTCTCAAAATGCCTGTAAAAGAAGGTCCAGGCCTGCTTTTGTGTGCACTCCCCATCTGCAACACACCATACTCATGAGTAACTGCAAACACATGAAGACAAACACCTTCATTTCCCAGCCTCCTGTCAGCTCCCTGATTGTCCAGACAGCAACAGACACCAGTGACTCACCTGCAGTCCATGTGCTGCTGGTGCTGGGGCTGCCTCAACACACTCTGCCAGGGTTTTCTGCTCCTGAAGAACAGACACAGGTTTTTCCTGTTCTGGTGAGTCCTCCCCTTGCAGAGCTGGAAAGAAGCATAGAAAACATTCACATGTGGACATTTATAAGCAGGGTTCTCAGGGCAAAAAGAGTAACTGGAACTTGTTTTTTCCCCCCTCTTTTTAAATGGCAGCCAGGGGAGGTGTGTGGTATGTTAGAATCTCATTCTCATTTGAAAATGGAGAAACTAAAGCAAGGGAAGAAGCAGTAATCTGCCCTGTGTTAGCTCAAGGAAACATCAGGCATGAATTCAGGCTGCCACTACCCTGGTTTAGGTACTAACCTGTTCTGCCTGTGGTATCAAACTCACTGTGCAAACAAAACCACAAAAGCAGCAAGACATGCATCAATCCAGACATTTACACAGCAGAGCAGCCAAAGGACCTGGCTGTTTGCACTGAACATGGAAGATTATTTGCCCATTCCGTTCCAGTTCAGTTCCAGTCTCCTCCAGCACCAGGCACAGCAGAGCACTTTACCTCCAGCACAGCGCAGTGTGGAGAGAATGGGGAGAAGAAAACAAGTTTCCCAATGTTGCTGACCTGTTACATAGAACACGCCATCATCTCTGCGCTTCACAATGATGTGATCCACTGCCAAGGTGATAGGGATAGGGCCAGGGGAGGTAGGATATATCTGGGGGTTGTCATCCTGGAACACACAAAGCAGAGAAGAGATTAACTGCTGTGACAGCTTTGGCAACTCTGCAAAGGATTCCCCTTGCCCCAGCCTTCACAGGAGTAGCAGTGCCAGAGCCCACCGACTACATGGAAAAGCTTGGCTCTATATACAAGGCCACATGTGAGCCTTAATCTGTGTAGAAAGCAGTCCCACACATCAGAACCAGGTTGTGTCATATATGTAATAAAGGTTGAGGCCTATGTCTTATCACCCTGAAGCCTGTTCTCACAGTTGCCATCCTACAAATTCCCAATTCAAACACATAAGCCAACATTCCTTGGCCAAAAAGAAGCTGATATACTTAAGATCTTCCTGCTGCTGTGCAGCAGCAACACTAGCTCCTGCTTGAAAGTGGAGCCAAAGCATTGACTGCAAAAAGGTTTCATCAAGAACTTCTGTCAGTGCCTCCCTCCTAAATATCAACTACTTTTTATAGAATATTTTTCACCTGTAATTCTCTGAATCTTTACAGAAAAGGTAAAATATTTCCCATTTCAGTCAAGTGCTTGGAGGAAGAGGCAGTTAATTCTTTGAGTCTGCAAAACAGGTCATCAACAAAGCTGGGGGGAGAATGCGAAGGTCAGGCTCCCATTTCTCCACAACCTATCACAACAGTTCTATTGTGTCACTCATTCATCCCTAAGGCAGTTTACAGAAGCAAAATAAAACAGCATGAGGGACACAAACTCTATGTAGGCCCCAGAGCATCATTTCCCAAGCAGAATCTCACAAGTGAGCTCTGCCCAGGTATCCCCTTGGGTGAGATCTCTGGTCCCTCATACACTCACCTTCAATGTGATTTTGGCATCCACAACTTCTATCTCCATGGGGATCACCTCTGGAATTACTTCATCCTCAAGAAAGGGGCCAAGGTTGGTCAGGAAGGACATGAAGAGCTCTGCTGTGTAACTGCGGACCAGCATATGAAGGAAGCCATTCTGAACAGCAAGAGGTGAACGCACAGCAGCATCAGGTCCTACTTCAAAACGTAAGCACACTTCTGGCTGGGTCTTACCAGCTTCACCTCCCAGAGGCTTCTCTATACCTGGATCTCCTAGAGCTATAGCAGAAAGATTTCATTGCAGAAGATATTAACTCAAAACAGGTATCTTGAAAAGCCCTTTACTGTCCAGGTGCAGAATGGAGTCAAGTTCACTGTCCTGGTTTTGGCTGGGATAGAGTTAATTTGCTTCCCAGGAAGAAGTACCCCAGCCCAGAAGCCTTATTCTCAGGGCAGGAATAACTTCAGGGTTCCCACAGATAGATTTACTCACTCTTCTAATTCATCTCATAGATCCTAGTAGAATTAAAAATATCCCACTCAACGATTACTGAGCACCACAGAGTTTGATTGTGGAGGCACTTTGAAAATGTCTTTCAAATACCAGATTTGAACCACTGATAGAAAAGATTCCTACCATTCACATTCCCTCACACACAAGTCTTATTCAATGCTAAATACATCAAACATTGACACTGAAGTACCAGATCAAATGGAATATTCCCCAAGGATGGCCAGTATAAATGCCAGTTATAAAAGTTCAGCTATAAAGTAGCAGAATCCAAGAGTGTCTTACCCAAATAGCCACGTAGATACTGCCACATTCCAACGTTGTTCAGTTGTTCTGGAATCACGTTCATTACTTGTAAAGCAACTGACAAATCATCACCTCGCACCTCTATTCCACAGTTCACCTCATTCATCTTCAGCACAAGGACTGACACCTGAAACAGCAAGGGACAAGCTCACTTATCAAAACAAACACCACTGGAGGGTTTGCTTCCAGATTCACTTAAAGACAGTATTACAGTGAAAAGTAATAGAACTCTGACCAGCTGAAGGCTGGGGTCTCCACTCTGTGAAGTTGAGCTGTTTACTTCAGGAGACACTCCACCTTTATCCTCTGTCATCAGGCTTGTTCTACTGCACGTGTCATTGTGGACCTGAGGAAGATGCCCTGAGGGAAGAGGGTCCAGGCTGGTTTCTGAAATGGAAGTAGCAACAACTCGATTCTGGCTTTTTTTCAGGTTTTAAGTCCTGATCTGAGCATTTGCCTCAATCTCATGGCCTGAAAGCCTATACCATCCTCTCTAGAACTCTCACTTCAGCTCTGTATTGCTTAAATTCATCTGAGGAGCTGGAGAAAGATGTTCACTGAAATGCTCAGTGTACCTTATTTCCAACCAGATCTTATTAAACCCTTCCTAAATGCTATGCACCATCTACCCACCTGCACACATTTACAGCCCTTCCGCTAGTACCGCCAGAGGCCTTAGAAACACCATTGTTATGTGCAGGGGGAACCCTCCCCACTCCGTTATACTCCTCATCTCAAAGAAAAGGCACATATAAAAGCAAAAAGAACTATTATGGGTGAACTATTGTTGATCTTCAAAAGGAGGAGTGGTGCAAATGAATTCCACATGAACACAGAACCATTCAATTGCCCATGGCAGAAAAATGTTCACTGATGGGAAATAAGAGTGGGGAAGAGGATAACGCCAAGCGCTTGTTACCAGAGTCTGTGAGCATCACAAAGCCATCACTGCCATCACTGTCCATGGACAGTCCATCCTCAGGGCCGCTCCCATCCACAGATGTGGTGTCAAAGGAATGCTGGGATGCTGTCCTCTTCATGGAGAAGAAACGTGTTCGGGTGCTGCCAGCCCCGCCTGGAGTTACTGCTCCCTCTTCAGCTTTGGGCACAGGATCCCTACCAGGGGAAAACAAAGAGTGATAAAGGCAAAGAGTCTCCAGATTACATAGATATTGGGCTGGGCCCTGAACACCTGCAAGCCAGGCTGCAGTGTACTTAAACCAACCCCAAGAGATGCAGACCTAGCCTACTTCTAATCCAAATGACACAGAAAGAAAGGGAGCAGTCAGCCTACATTTCCCCTTCCCTGCAGCCATACTGCTGCTGTTGGGAAGAATAGGAAGATGGCACTCACTTGGCTGGGGGGAGAGAGAGCATTTTCTGCATGGTGGATGTCATCTTCTCCCGGCTCAGGCTCAGTGCATCTTTTGTTATAGACATGGCTTCTTTGGTGAGGTCCATAGTCACATGCAGCGCTTCCTTCGTGGCATCCTTTGTGATATGCAGAGCACTAGACAACTCCACCTCTAAGTTCTTCAAAGGGATGAGTTCTGCCTGGCCACTGAGAGTGGTATTTCCTCTCCCCAAGGACTGTGTGTCTGAGGTTGGGCTGGAAGGCAGAGCAGGAGGGCTCTGAGGATGGCTGCTGGCCTCCGCCGGTCTTTCTGCAACCAAGTCTTCCACAGCTTCATGTGCTTCCTCTACCAAACCTTTCTCCTCTATGCTCTTACTGTTTGGAGCTGTACTCAGAGCTCCATCACTTGCAGATCTTGGGAGCTGCTCCAGCGACACACTGGCTCCTGTATTTTCACTCCCACTGTCTTCTGGAACCTCTGCAGTACTGCACACTCCCTTCTCTGGCATGGTCTCTGATTTCAGCTCCTTCTCTTCAGCTGCAAGCCCCTCCTTACTGTCTGAAGGAGAAAGCTCAGATTCGATCAGGCTTGTTGTGTCTGAGTCAAGGGATCTGGGTTCCAAGACAGACCCTGGTGCAGGGTTCATGACTAGGGCCACTTCAGCCGTGTGGAATATAACTCCTACACAAGCAGAGATGGGATCTAAAGGAGACCCAGTCACTTCCTGGGTATCTCGGGTCAACTGCTCCTGGAGCTCTTGCAGAACTTCCTTCATCCTGAGTAGCACCAAGTATTGGTAGTGGTTGAGACGAACTTTGACGTGGACAGATGAGGACACAAGCACATGGATATCAGCAGAGGCTTCCAGCTCTTTATTATCTACTCCATAATCAACTTCAAGGTTAGCTTTTCCCAAGACATCCATTGTCTCTGGGACCTTGTAGATGTTCTTCAGATCCTGGTCAGTCTTTGATCTCTGACAAACTCCGTGTTCTCTGGAAAGGTGCTCATCCTTTGAGTGATTGCTAAAGCTGGCAGAAGGCTTGATTTTCAACTCAGAGGCTGCCAATTCCTGTCGTTTAGATATCTGAGCTTGTCCCCATCTCCTGGGAAAGCAGGCCCAAATGGAAAGGGGAAAAGGGTCAATAAAGCTAAGGGCTCTGCCCTTGGAGCTTTCAGCCCCCTCAAAGTCCAGGGAAAGCTCAGTGAAATTCATAGACCACAGATCTTCAGAGGCTGAGGGCTTGCGTGGCAGCTGGGGAAAGCCAGGATGCTTGCGAGGGCTCTCATCCACCTCATATGCATGGCGCAGGAAAAGGGTGTGGAGGAGGCTGAAGGTGTCCTCACACCTTGGGAACTTGGTGTAGCTGGAGTGGAAGAATTCTGAACTGGCAAATTTACGGAAGAGGCTCTGGAGGTCCTGGCAGCTGCAGAAGGGAGCGTGGCGGGTGTTGGTGACCGTCATCTCCGACGTGCAAACGCAGAGTGCCTGAGGACGATCCTGATGGTCAGCGACTTTCCTCCCCACAGGGATGTTAAGCTGCAGTAAAGCGAAGAGAAGGGGAATGATCAAAGGCTGATCCTGGCATTGACACAAAAGGTCAGCTCTGGAATACATAAACAATCAAGAAGCCTCAGTCTAAAACAATCCCAAGTGCTGGACCAGAGCCTCAATTTGTCTCCATCTGAAAGTTAAATAATATTTACAAACCAGGGAAGAGAAATGAATCAGATACAAGGGAATTTAAACTGGTTTTTATTTTAGGTTCTTTTAACATCCATTGCTTATTCAGCAGCTCAACTTACAACATCTGTTTTGTTCCTTCTCTGCAAAGACTTACTACACCTTTTAGGCCTTTAGCATCCTCACCAAACTGCTAACAAGGGGGGTCAATTACAACCACCACAGGACATGGGAATGGTACAAGGGTCAAAGTGGTTACAAAAGCCAGAAAACAACTTCTGGCTACATGAACCATTAATTTCTCCTCGAAACTGTTTTCATAAATACTGACTTGCCTGCTTATCTGGACTAGAACTCAAGTGCCTGTTTTACTGTCCATAGATCAAAGCAAAACTAGCACAAGTGGTAAACAGAAGAAAGTTAGAGAAAGGCAGAGATTTTGTTTTCTCATTCTGGACTCCAGATATGTCCTGATCTCATGTTCCTTCCACAATAGGGAGAGAAAGAACAGGGAAGACTGAGAAAGGAAGAAAATGACTGGTACCTTCAGGTGGAAGCCATCCAGTCGAACATCAACATGCTCATCACGCTTGCCTGAGTTCTCCAGCTTATAGATGGCTTTGAACTGCTCCAAGCTGCGATAAAGATCCAGACAGAAGAGGTTTATCCAGAGCACACTTGCTGTATCCAGAGTAAGCATCAGGCCATTCAGCTGTACATACAGGTTTGGGCATGGAACTACAATGAAACAGAACCAATACACATTAATAGCAGCAGGAAAGGCACTTCAGGTGGTCTGCAGCTCAGTGTATAACCTGCACTGACAACAACAATGCAAAAGGCTTCAACATCCAACACAAGACAGATCTCCTGATGAAAAGAAGCTGTGGTGCACCACAGAAATGAGGTGTTCCAGGTCTCGCATCCAGCCAGCTGCAGAGTACCAAAGGTGCAGTACCCAAAGCACCTTACACTCCTGCTCCACTGCTAATCAGTAAGGCTGAACCCTGCGAGCTGGGCAGACAGCAGCTCCTTCAATATGTTCCTGAATAGGTTATTTTACACCATTCCACCAGAATAGTAGAAAGGCAAACATCAGAAAAGTAAACAAAAATGAACACCCAGAGAATATGTAGCAAGGTTAACACACCTGAAGATTCAGTCAATTCTTAATTCTTTAAGAAACTTATGAAAGAAGGTGCTAACCTTGGTGTATTACCTGGAAAGTCCTGGTTGTCTGGGAAGTAATACTCTGTGAATTCAATGTGGATTGCAGAGACCTGATCAGGAAGCTTGAAGAATTTTCTACTACATGAAAGCAAGGTGGAGGGTTTCTTACTCTGCTGACCAGCTGTAGAAACCTGAAAACACACACAGTGGTATGCACCTGAGCAGAATTCCAGTTTGGCAAAACAAAATGCCCCGTTACCCTGCAGTCTTCTGTATTGAATCCATCTCATTTATACATCAAGCATACTTTTTTGCATGAGTGCAGAAACTGTGGTTATGCAATTTGCTCTGAGCATGAAAATCATCAGTAGTTAGTATTTGGTTTAATGGGCAACATAATAATGGCATTTGGGTTTTCTAGCTAGAGTTTTGATTGTTTTGGATGACACAGGATTTGCATGGTTTGAATCATATCAGATTAGATTTCTCTTTCACAGGTGACATTACCATCTCCAGACACTGCTCAGATCCCTACCTGGTGAACATCCAGGTCATCCACTCGAACTACCACACAGCTGGACCGAAGACGGTTCCAGGGAGGGTGCCGGAGTTGTGGCAAGCTTGTGGGAGGTACACGGCCTTTTTCTAAAGGGCTTTTATGAGGACTCAATGAAGTATCTGTAGGGATGGAGAAGCAGAACCAGCAGGGTTTCAGTCATCTTCTTTGCAGCAAACTTCACCATCAATACCAACAAGTATGTGTTTACAGAGCAGATTTAACAGCTCCAAAACTAGACGCAGATGGACACAGCTACATAGGAAAAAAACTCAGGACCTCTGAAGGAAGAACCTTGTGAAAGGTGAGTCTGCTTTATAGCAAGAGAATACATTCTTCAGATAGGCTTTAACTTACTCCTCACATATTTGTTTATGAAGAAACCCAATAAAGCACTAAAGCTAGAAAAAGGAACCGCTGCAGTCTGCCCATTCCTGCTGCAGTGTTATTCCACTATGACAGCCACTGCCTCCATATATTTATGTTTTTTAGCATAGTGTGGATCTCTGCACCAAACCAGCCTGCTAAACTGGCAACAGGCAACTAGAGATATTGCTGGATGGAGCAAAATTGTTACCATCTCCTGCTTTACTACAAGTTTACCATTACCTGCTTTCTTTTTGAAAGGTGAAAGTGGAGTCCTGGCAAATGCAGGGTCCATTTCTTCATAAAGCTTCTCAATCTTGCTTTGAAATTCACTGACCAACTTCTTTGCCCACTGTCCCCGTGTTTCCATTGCTTCACTGTACCTCACCCAGTGCTTGCAGGCATCTCCTGCATGAAAGCAAACATTCTGCCTTTAAAATTGAGGTTCCTGGACACATACAACCCTCCTGGGCCCCTCAAATCCATGCAAATCTGTACAGCATTCCTCTTTATTGATATCAGACCTGGAATACACAATATGCGACAGTCTAAGTGCTTGTGAAACAAGCACAGGCTTTCATACAACAGAGCTGGTCCTACCAGCAAATGGTCCAAATTGAATGTTAGGAAAAATGTCAAGGTTGCTTTTCCTTGATTCTTCAGTTAACCACAAACAGATTTTCACCTGGGATACATCCCATAACCCTTCCAAATTCATCAGGTACACCTAAGGACCAGATACAGAGCTTAAGCAACTGAAAAAGAATCCAAAGTTTAAAATGCATGTCTTAACAACAGACAGGAACTTATTCCTCTCTTTGTACTCTGCTCTGCCAGCAACTTGTCAGTCATCCACCAACAGGTAAATGAGGTTAACCTTGCCCATGAGGATTTAAGTCCTTTGTGCAGCCTTTCTTCCAGTCCTGCCTGAAGCCATACAGCATCACTCTTCTTCAAATTCTTTTTGAGGTTGTTGCTTTTCTTCAAGCCTAAGCTTCTGCCTCTAAGTGATTCGCAATGGCTCTTATCTTTTCCCCTCATCTATTTGCTTTTTAAATAGTTTTCTAGCTATCGTGTTTGTATTGAATTTTGGATGTTTCTTTACACCAATGTTAAGAAAACCCAAGACAGCATGGCAAATAAGCAAGCCTGAAGCCATGCAGCATCACTGTTCTTCAAATTCTTTTTTATCTCCCTCCTCAAGTTGAGAGGCCACACACTCCCCTACCTGCCCTGTGGAAAGGGTAATAATCAAAAGCCATCCTCCTGAAGGTCAGCTGTATGGCACCCCCCAGCATCCCATGCTTCAGAGCACCTGTGGAAACACAGAGCAAAGAAAACCACCATCAGCTCTGCAATCCAAGTCCTGATCCAGGAGAATTCAAAACATCACTTTGATCACTACCACTGAGTGACTGTCACCATGGCCAGTGTTACATGTACCAAAACCTGCACCAAAATCTTGGCCTAGTCAAGGAAAAGGACAGCCGAATGTGACAGGCCAAACAGTTTGGAAAGAACCAGACCTAGAATCTTAGATACCAAAATGCAAGATGCCATTGCTTCCCAGGCCCCTATCAATTATGCTTCCCACTACAACAACCAGCACTTGTGTTTACAACACATGCTGGTAGGGCCAGTGAAATGAAGACAGAAAAAGTGATCTAAAAGCAGCTCAGGAGACAGTGGTACACAGACCAATTCAAAAATACCTGGAATAGTGATGGACATAGGTAGAATATTTTTTTACTTTTTTAATGAAAGATGCATAAAAGCAAAGAGTACAATTTGGATTAAAGATGCCTGTGCAGAAAAAGGGGGGTACATTTCCCTCAAAAGAGAAAAAGGTACTTAGAAATGTAGGGGAGAACTGGGAGCAAAACAAGCACTAGTTAGCAAAGGCTAGCTTGAAAAGAACGTGGTTGGCAAGTCTGTCAAAGGTGGCAAAGAATCCTTGTAGCTATCCTACTGTGAATGTCCTGAACGTTGTCTAAACAAATGTTTTCTCACCAAGTGGAATGATCATCCCTTATTCCCACTGCTCAAACGAGATTGCTGCTAGAGCAGATCTAACATTTTAACCACGTCAAAAGGATGGATTTCCCCATGTTTGTCCTAACCAAGAAAGATTTCCCAATACCTAGTTCAGACATTCAGGACTGATTATCAGTACCCCATCAGCCTGAACAACTGGCTATTGCCTCATTGGGAAACAGTAACATGGAACATGCTCGGTTTTCAGAGGAAAATCCTCATTCAAGACACAAAACTGATGACCAGATCAGCGTTTGCCTCCTGCAGTATCCTCCTGATGCTGCCCTTAGTTACCTGACTCTCGAGTGTGGCTGTCATCACAGATGTGCAGATCCAAGCGTGAGATGAGGAGGTGATACGATGACTCTTTCATGTCATGCTTATCAAAATATTGACCAATGCTACTTGCATTCGGGCTGACTCCAAACGACTGAGACCAGGACTGCTGGGTACTTGGTGCAGGCGGTGTGATCTAGGAGGGACAGACAAGCTTGGTAAGAGCTAATAGGGAAGAAAACAATCAAGGAGAGAGGTTACAATGCAATTAAAAGCAATTCATGCAACCTGCCAGACTGCAAGGCATCTATTTCTAGAAAGTAGATAAATCTGGATCCTTTCCTATGTTCTCCTGAGCAAAAATCTTTGTGATCATGCTTCCCTTACATCAAGCACTTACCTTGAAATACACTTTAAGACTCTTATTTAAGACTCTTTCCCGGGAGACTAACATCCAAATCATGACTCCCTCACCTGTACAGAGTCTGGTGCCAAGCTCTTCCTCTGCTGGGCAGACTTCTCCATGGCTTCACTCAGAGACTCAGCATATTTCATCATTGCTTTCAACTGAGAGTCTGTTAGCACCCAGAGCAGGTCATCAAGGAGAAACATCAGCTTAGATGCCATCACATTGCAGTCTTTGGTCTGAAAAAGCAAAGATGAGTCAGGGACTTTAAGAACTGCACCCACATGCTCCATACTCACAGAAACTGTAGGAAAAACCCCTAGGAAATAATCTGCTTTGACATTTGGTAAGAACACAGCTGTCTCCAACAGAAAACAGAGAGCAATACAGCAGCTTGAGCTCAACACTTGTGAAGGAAAAGAATGGCCGCTGAGGAATGTGTGAGGAAATATGCATCATCACCACACTAGGCAGTGAGACTGTATCCTGGAAAGTATGGAAAGAACTCTTACCCTCCTCTTGAGAGAGATCTGGATCCTCCCCTGGTTGGTAATGAGTCTCAGAGGAGTAGTAACAGGATCCTGATCACCATTATCAGTGGCATCTGCTTCTATGCGAAGTGTCTGCCAGGTGAGCTCTTTGAATGTCAAAACCTACCCAGAAGAAGAAAAATAGGAAAATGTTGAATTTTTCAACAATTTCAAAGATTAAAATAAATGCTTAAAAGACCTGGAATGGAACAAGGCTACAGAAAATCATTTAAGACACTTTTCTTCTGTGACTCCAGTACAAAAGCAAAATCACATCCCAGATAACACCTAACTCCCTCTCTCACACTGAGTTTAAAACCAGACCAACTACAAGGGCATTCAGAACTCCAGTTTCACTCTCTCAGTTTAAAGTAGCTCAGAGAAAGCTCTGAACACAAGTCAGCTGTCAGCCACCCTCTCCTAGCAAACAGCAGGTTCACCTAAAGCTCCTTACCATCACTATATAAGAACTCAGACACCAGCCCAATTACCCCAGAAGTCTGGGACACAACTGCCACCCTTCTGTGCCCATTATGACAGGCAAGATCAGATAACATTTTACCTCTCCCCTCTGTGGATCAGTAATGCGGGTGAGTCGCAAGTCACTCTGTTGCCAGTTTGGGTTGACACTGTAGCCCTGGAGCTGCCATAGCTCAAAAGAAGCATGAAAGGCCTTGGAATGAATCTTGATGGTGATGGAATTGACAACAATAAACATCCCCTCCACGACCTTTTCAGCAAAGCCATATTCACTGCAAAGAGAAGACCCCTCAAAGTCATCACCTCTTACAACGAAAGGCCCAGTAGGTATAAGGCTACATACAGAGAGGCTCTGAGGTTTCTAAGCAATATTAGAGCCACTTAAACATGAATGCAGAGGGGCCAGTGATTAATCATCAACAACACCCATACCCCAGAAACACACTACAATGAAAACATGGAGCTCAAGATCTAACCTTTGACCTGCAGCAAGAGCAATGGGAGACTGTCCATTGGGTGGCCGAGGCTCTTCGCATGTTCGCATCTCCACCTCCACTTTATCCAGGTACTGCAAATACACAACAGGGGAGCAATAAACACAAGACCAGGACTCAAGCTCAGCCTACAAGCCTTAGATCTGAGACTCTACGGCAGGAATAACCCCATCTCTGCAGTTTCCTGATTCCCCCAAGAGTCTGACATGTTAAAGCTCTCATTACCTTTGGGTAATTGGAATCCCCATAAGGGGGGGGGGGTTAAACAGCAGAAAGCAGGCACACAGCTCCCCTGGACTTCACCGAGAGCTCAGTCCAGCTGCATCCTGCAGTGAAATGTGGGTCTTGTGGGAGGTCTCCTATGGCAAAGCAGGACTATTCTCAGTACTCCACTTCCCCTGTGTGCTAAGGGCCTCGAGGATTTAGGTAAAATGGAGATTTGAGCGTGCACTTCATGATTTCCCTTTGCAGAATTTTTCTTTGGAGAGATCAAAAGGAGTGAGCAAAAAAGGGATGAACAAGAGAGGAAACATTACCAGGCAGATTGGGTGCGTCTTCAACTTTGTCCACTGGATCTGAAACAATAAAGCTGGGGTTACAGAAGGTCTCTCTGCTTTGGAAAGTTTGGGATATTGCAGAAAACCATCTGAGTCCGAAGTCTGAGCCCCACTTTTCTGAGAAATGACCACAGCAACAATCCATCATGACTCACTGTGTCCAGGCCAAACTGGCTCCCACACACAAGTGAAAAGACATTTCAGCCACCAGACTTACAAACCCAACTTAGCTTTTGGATCTCACATATCATAGAATCATAGAACAGTTTGGGCTGGAAAGGACCTCATCAGTTCCAACCCCCTGTCATGAGCAGGGATACCTTCCACTAGACCGTGTTGCCCAAGGATCTGTCCAGCCTGACCTTGAACACTGCCAAGGATGGAGCATTTCCCACTTACCTGGGCAACCTGGGTCAGTGCCTCAGCACCCTCACAGTAAAGAACTTCTTTATACCTAACTTGAATCACCCCTGTTTAAGTTTAAACCCATCACCCCTTGTCCTGTCACTACAGTCCCTGAAGAATCCCTCTCCAACATCTTTGTGGACCTCCTTCAGATACTGGAAGGCTACTATGAGGTCTCCACACAGCTTTACTTCTCCAGGCAAATAGTCACGGGTAACAGGTATTCTTCAGGTCACATTCTGATTTTATCACATTCCTTTCTGGAGAATGTTCTTGTCCTTAAAGCTCACAATTCATTCCTGCTGTTCCTGGCAGTCAGGTAATTCTTGAAGATCGCACAAACCAAAAAGATCTATTTTATTTTCTTACAGCAACACATACTTTGCAGTTGTTGTAGGAGGGAGAACAAATGTTCGTTACTAAATTAAGCATATCTGACTCTAAAAACAGAGCAGATCAGATGAGTGAGACAGGCTCATTTTTACTGTCACTTGGCAAAGTAGAATCATATTTCTTTTATAGCAAGTCTCTTTGATATATTAAAAACATCTGCATTCATGTAATGCAACTACAGTTAGCACCAACTGAGATGAAACAATCTGGCATTTCATATCAAAAAAGGAAGAAGAACCTATAGAAGAGTTAGCTCAGTGTGCAAAAGTGCAAGTGCATGCACAGCTACTGACGATGCAAGGAAATGGGTGTGAGTGGGCATCAAGGATGACTGACTGCAGAGTGCAGCTTTTCACATGCTCTCTTCAGGCATTTCTCACTAACTGCATTTGCAACAATTTAGCCTGAAGCTACATTTATTTTTATAGCATAATTAGGCTTTCAGAGAACTGCACTCCATTCCTCTCTGCCTCTTATTCCCATTGAAGGTCTGTGTTACCTCTTTAGCATTAAAAGAAAACCAAGTCAGTGGGAATAAGGGAAGACACAGAAAACCCCTTTGCTATCAAAACAGCAGGGGAATGGAAGTGAATTACCAGAGAGGTCTGTGAAATCTAAAGTGACATGGAGGTGATGAACAGGGAATGACTGTTCACTATTTCTTCCAGTTATCAACTGGAAGGTTGAGGTAATCAATTAAATCCAGCATATGAAGGTTAGGTACAAGCAAAACCCAATGTAATTGAGCTGTGAAATTCTTTGCTATAGCACACTCTGGATATTAAATACATGGGTCCAGAAAGCATCTGGGCTCATTCCTGGAAATTCATCAGTGGCTATTAAATAGAGACACTTCACTGCTGGGTTAACAAGTCACCTGAACGTGAGGAAGTACCACAGCACACTGTCCCTGTGCTTCTTTCAGCACCCTCTACCATCTGCTGCCAGCTACCATCAGGAGCAGTGGCCTTTGGTGAAACCTCCTGTGTTAGTATTCAATCAGCAAACCTCACCCCTAAAGCACAGGGCTTGATCTGTGTGGATCAAATCACATCATGATTCTCCATCAGAAATTCCCAAGTGACAAACAGAAGTTGCCCATAGAAAGCCTCAGCTGTGGTTGGGGATGCAAGCGCAGCCTCCTCTGCTCACCCTGATAGATGCCTTGTTGCAGTACACCCGAGTGATGGCAAGCCAGGTGGGCAGCTCCAGCACATTCTGCAGCACCTCTTCATCCAGCTCCAGGTTGGTCAGCTGCCCTTGCCCTTTCAGTGTGCTCAGGTTGATTTTGTCTGGAGAAAGATTCTTAGTAAACCTACAAGAGAAGAAAGAAGAGACTCTTAAAAAAAACCCCAGCAAAGCTGCTAAGATTAGATTTTAAGGGAGCTATTTTAAGTGTAAGAAGCTGCTTGCTGTTTTGTTAAACTATTTCTGAGACTTCTAAACCCAGAGCATGTTGGCTCCTCCAGGAAAAAAAACAATTAAAAAAATCTACACTTTGGCATTTGGAGAACTTGTTTGTTCATTTGTTTTAGATCAAATTCAAGTCTGAGAAACTTGAAAATTCATTCTAAAGCACTGGGAACCCAGAAGCCAGCAAAACTGCCATAGGACAAAGCCAAGAAAAACCTCAGCAGCTCAGCAATTCTACTTCCCCCAAAGTTCCATTATCTGGATTCTTTTTGAAGTCTTTGACACAGGAAAGTAAACATTCATTAATAAATTGACTTCTATGGCTGTGTCTTTAAACACCAGCCTCACATCCAGCCTGCTCTTTGGTCAGCTGGCCCAAGCACACAGACTAACTCCTCTCCTTTTGGCAGCCAGCACCCGTGACTCTCTCTGGTTGCAGTTCCTCCTCCCTAGGGCTTCTTTTTCCACGTCCCTTGTATGCAATGCAGTCTGGTATCTTCAGAAACCTTATGGGCCTGAGGTTTAAATACAGTGGATAAAACTATTTCAGCTGGACTGCTCAAGATCCGCGTGTTCTGGTGTAGACCTGAACACCTCTGACTTGCTGTCCTGGTTTCAGCTGGTTTCTTTTCCTAGTAGCCAGTGCTGTGCTGTGTTTTGGCTTTAGTCTGAGAACAATGCTGATAACACACCACTGGTTTAGTTGTTGCTCACCCTGATCAAGGACTTTTCAGTCTCTCATGGTCTGCCAGAGAGGAGGGGCACAGGAGGGAGCAGAGACAGGACACCTGACCTGAACTAGCCAAAGGGATATTCCATACCACAGCATGTCATGCTCGGGATAGAAACTGGGGGGGTTTGGACAGAAGACACTGATCGCTTCTCAGGTCAGGCTGGGTATTGGTCAGCAGGTGCTGAGCAACTGCATTATGCATCACTGCTGGTTAGTGTTTTGTTAGGTTTTTTCCCTCCTTTTCCCTTCTAGTTTTATATTCTCTCTCCTTATTTCCCTTTTCATTATTAACAGTAGTAGTAGTCTATTGTACTTTAGTTATTAAACTGTTCTCATCTCTACCCACAGGTTTTATACTCTCCTGATTCTCCTCCCACCCAGTCCACAGAGGGGGAAGGTTTTGGGATGCGCAGGCGGCTGCTGGTGCTGAGTTACAGGCTGGGTTTAAACCATGACATTTGATTTAAACCACCATGGCCCTTAAGGGCCAGAAGAGTCAGTTTAGAGGGCAGCAGGCCTCAGAGGCTGTCTGTGTCTCAGCAATACTTCTCCAGGACAGCTGTCTCTATCAAACAACCCTTCTGTGCAGAAGGGGCTGTCACCAAGGTAGCTTGCAGTCTGTAGTCACAGGATTCAAAGTTGTAGACCTCCTGCCAAGCTACTTACCCACTACTGCAGCTAGGACTTACTTCACACATTCTTCCATGCTAATGCTAATTCTAATGCTGTACTGTGGTCCAAAAAGGGGAAGAGAAAGAAGGGCAAGAGAAAGACCCTTTTGTCAACGTAAGCAGGATTAGGCTCACAGTCAGTCACATGCTGTCACTCTCTCTTTCCCCTGCACCAGCAGTGTGGGGACTTTTCTGTGACAGGAACAAAGGGCATCTTGAACAAAGTCATTGCTAAAAGAGGGGAGGAGGAAGCAGAGCAGCACTGCGGGGATGGCAGCTGATGTGGCCACCACACGAACACAAGGTGCAGAGGGGCCAGAGCAGCTGCTGGTCAGTTAACCCAGGGTTTCCTGGGGCAAAAAAAGTGCCTTTCCAGAGCAAATGCTTTGTCAGGAAGTCTGGCGGATGATGAAGAGCCACTGATGTCAACTCTGTGCCACTGATGCACCAGCTCATGGAGGAGGAGGGTGGCACAAACAGCTGAGTTTTCTTACCTTGATCCCTGCCACTATAGAGTCTTCTACTGCCACAGAAGCCTGTGTCAGACATTGTTTGTGTAATGCTGTCACCTCCCTCCCCTGAGCCAAAAGTACACACTGACAACTGATTAAAGACCAAATGTATAACACACCTGTCAGCATCTCAGGCTGACACATTCACTTCAAACTTGCTACTCCCTTTAACCAGAGGCCCTCTTGTTTAAACACACACAGAAAGGTGGCCAAGTCCAACACAGCTTCTGAGCATCCACACAAAGAAATAACCCCTTCCAAGTGTGCTAGAGTAGCTGCTCTGCTGGTGGGGAGATGCAGGTGTATGCAATACAGTACTGTTGGGAGCACCCACAAATCTCAGGTACTGCTGAAAATTAGACCAAATACCTCCAGAGGCAATACATGAGCATCCTTGATCTTGATTAGAGAACCAGGTCTGTTGAAAGCTGTGGTAATCATAAAAGCATCATCGAATCATGGCATGGTTTGGGTTGGAAGTGACCTTAAAGCTCCCCCAGCTCCAACCCCTGCCACAGGCAGGGACCCCTTCCACTGGAGCAGCTGCTCCAAGCCCCTGTGTCCAACCTGGCCTTGAGCACTGCCAGGGATGGGGCAGCCACAGCTTCTCTGGGCACCCTGTGCCAGCGCCTCAGCACCCTCACAGGGAACAGCTTCTGCCTAAGAGCTCAGCTCAGTCTCCCCTCGGGCAGGTTCAAGCCATTCCCCTTGGCCTGTCCCTACAGGCCCTTGTCTAAAGCCCCTCTCCAGGTTTTCTGTAGGCCCTCTTTAGGTATTGGAACCAAGTAGTCTCGTCCACTTTGGGACTGGATACTCGTAATAAAACAAACACAACCTGAACAGGTAGGTAATAAAAAGCACTTGGCCCCATTAAGCTCAAAGGCTGCTGTGGGCAGCGATCAGCTTACAGCTGGGGAAGAGGCTAAGACTCAGAGCAGCTTTCTCACACTTGTAAAGAAGGATCAAAACCCTGGTGTCTCAGATGCTCATCCCAAGCTAAGCGTGCTTAGATGGGGAAGCTGCTTTCAGCTAGTAATGGAGAAGAAAAACCTAAGGACACATCTAAACCAGAGCAGTACTTTTGTTTAGAGTGTACCAAAAAGAACTGTAACAGGGTGAAAGAGCACTAAAGCTGTGAAACAGGATGCTGGTGGGGAACGGTGGTGCAGACACACCAGGGGATAAGAGCTTCCCAATGAAATTCAATAAAAATCGTTTTGGTAAGGATTTGCACTGCAGTGCTGAGAATCCAAACCCCAAAGTATTATACTTAATAGGTTTGGGCAGTTTGGCTTGGCCAGTTTCCCCGTTCAGCCAAATGGGGATAAATACCACCTTTATAAGGTGAGATCAAGTATCTGCTACAGCTGAGCACTGTTAAAAAAAGACAATAAAAAAGCCTACTTTCAAACAAAACCAAGAAGACATGAAGTCACATCACTGGTTTCATTTTAAAGCAATAGAGGTATTTCCATGAACATTACAGGCTGCTAAACACACCCAAAATACTGCTCTTGGACAGCATCAGAGGAGTTCAAACCACATTCAAGTCCAAACACAGCACAAGCAGCTGCTGCTCCAGACAGCTCACAGGGAGAGCCCTTTGTCCCAGCTGGAACAACTCAAGCCTCAGTCACAAGCCCTCTTCCTGCAGAATCTGCCACCCCTGTACTGCAGCCATGTGCCAGTGCAGGAGCAGCAAAAAGTGAAGCTACTTCATCTGTTTTCTTTTCTAAGCTAAATATAGGACAAAAGAGTGAAGAGCACAGATGGTGAAAGCACTGCAAGTTTTTAGGTTCTTCTCCTCTAGGAATTTAAGCTGCTAAAGCACAACACAGGCTACACAACTCAGGCTAAACCTCTAAAAGACATTCATAACTCAGCTGTGTCAATGACAGCAAAACCCAGCTTTAAGATCACCACAAGTAACCACTGTCATTCGATTAGACATGGGATTCATTTAATCTTAGCACTTGGTGTGAATCGGCTTTCATTTCTCCCTGATCTTGTTCCCTGGAAATCTCCAGAGAGAAAGGGAACAAAAGCACACCCCATGCAGAAATGACTTCAAATAAGACACAACAAGAAGAACAAGGAACTGTTTCACGTGAAAACTGAACAGCAGAAAATAAAGGCTGTTTAATGATTCAACAGCAAAATTCTTCCAGGCAAATAAGCAGAACTGAAAGAGCAACCCAAAGGGAGTGTGAAGCTGAGGTATTTTGAGGCAACAAAACCGGGATGGAAGAGCATCATCTGTTTTACACGACATTAAACTGTGTTCAAGATGCATATCTGCAAAACATCCACACCACTTACGATCAGACCAACCACCCCAAACACCACAGTAAGTCCAACCAGCAGGAAAACAGGTAGCGCTGCAGAATTTTTCAGGACATCCTGTCCCCTTGGAACCGCACAAAGGAGACACAGGGAAATGCCAGTAATGGGCCCAATTGGAGGGAAGGAGAGGGGGTGTTTGGATCAGGAACACATTGCAACAATGCAAGTAACAGAGGGCAAAAAGAAAAATGAAGTAAAGGCACCAGCAAGAAAAGTGCATTGAACTAAAGAAGATGATCCATGTCCTAGGAGGAGAGGTACCAAGGAATAAAGCTCAGCTCTATTTCAGCCTCCATTACTAACTGCTCTCATCTACTTCTCCTTGCCTCCTGACACGATGACTGATTTCCTAACCAACACAACATGCTGATCTGAAGTTCAATGAGACAGAAAGCTTGGAGATCTGTGATATCAGGAATACATTGAAATTAGCACAATGAGCACGTTGAGCAGCAGCTCTAGGTCACTCCACTCTGGTACAACACCCAACAAGCTGGAGTACTGAACAACCAGTGACTTAGACTTGCCACAGACACTTCCTTGAGGAGACTGCTTGCTTGGAGTTTGCAGGGATTCTTCTGAGGTTCCAGAAACACTCAGGATCTATCAGAGAGCCAGGATTCACAGGTCTTACCTCCCTGCTCCAGCACTGATGCCATGCAAGCCTGCACAAGTCACTTCAAACTCCTCACTTTGTATCTGAGCTTCTTCACCAGTAAAACTGGAAAGGACTCGATCATCTGCAGCTTGCAATGCATGGAGAAGAAAAGCACTGTGCAATGCTGTCCCTTCACTATGCTCAGAGATACACCACCTCTCTACTTCATGTTATTCTGATCTTGCAGCAATGCAGGGGGAGGCCGTGCCCGTAGCCATGAGATAACACAAGAGCCGTTAGATCTCATGCAGCTCTTTCGTGTCCAACGGCAGGGAAACTGAGGCACCGCCATTCACTCCAGGCCAGTGGCAGAGCCACAGCTGAGGCTGCATTTACTGCCTCACAGGTGAAGCACCACCAAGTGATGGTCTTCCTGTATGCACCTTTTACTGCCTTTAATGAACTTCACTGGAAACGACAAAACACCAATGAAAATGACAACCAAGCGTGTGCCAGGTCTGTCAGGAATTACAGCATTCCTTCTTGCCCTCGGTACCTTTCACTGTGCACCGGCTTCCCTTCCTCTCCTCAGCTCGTATCCACGCTGCCCAGCTGCCAACTGGGAAGCCGCCCAGGCCCACAGCTATCCCCAAGGGTCACAGCCAGCGCAGCCCGCACACACCGAGGCACCGAGGCACAGCCGGGCCGGGCCGGGAACCTCCCGTACAACGGGGGCCTGAAGGGCCTGGTCCCCGCAGGACGCGGCCGGGCCCTGCCCCACGGGGCTCCACAGCCACCACCCCGGCTCCGGCAGCTCCACAGCCACCACCCCGGCTCCGGCAGCTCCACAGCCACCACCCCGGCTCCGGCAGCTCCACAGCCGCCGGTCCTCAGTCACCCCTCCGGCCCCTCACAGCCCACCGTGACCTCGGTTCACCGGGCCTGGCAGCCGGGCCCTGCGGTCCCCACACCCCCCCAGGAGCCCCTCGGACCCGGTCCCTCACCCACCCCACCCCACCCCGCCTCCCCGCAGCCCTGCCGGGGCTGGGGGCTGCAGGACCCGGGTGCTGCAGGACCCGGGCCGGGTGCCTCACCGGGAGAGGTGCTTCAGGATCTGCTTCTTGATGATGGCGGCCATGCCGCGGGTCAGGCCCGCTCGCCGCCGGACCCCATCGCGCCGCCACCTCCCGCCGGCCCCCGCGCGCAGCTCCGCGGCGCCCCCTGGCGGCCCCGCCGCACGCCGCACCCGCGGGACCTGCGCCTCCGCAGCCGGTACCGGTGCTCTTCGGCAGCAGGGTGCTCATCGTTGGAGCTTTACGCTGTTAACGGGGTAGTGAGCGTGAAAACCCGCTTAGCAGCACCTCTTATAGCCCTCGGTCAGCCAGAATGAAGGGGTTTATTAAGAAGGTGCTCACACTACAACTAATGTGAAATAGAAGCCAGCGAGGTGCCTGGGTGAGCACACACCGTCCTGTCTTCACACAGGTTCTGTGCTAGGTGTAGCTGTGCATTGTAATGATGGCCCCACGAGATTGCAGCATAGATCACACAGGAGCATTTCGCTTCCAAAGCATAGCTCAGCAACGGCAGCCCACGTGGAGGCATGTTCTGCTGCCTGGCAGTACCCAGGAGCCCTGCCCCGGGCACTCACACCTTCAGTGGCACAACACAAAACCCACATGCGCTGTACACCACTGTGTATGTTCTGTTTGAATCCTAGGGTAGGTAGGAACTCGGGTGGCACACAAACCTCGAACCTCTTAACAGCTTCCAAACCACCAATTCCTGACTATTTTTGCATTGGCAGAGGCAAATCCTCCTCACACTTCCATATGAGATTCAAATAAGTCAAGAATGAATTGGACAGTTCTGCAGGGTGATGCACATAACAACATGCACAGAACAGCCAGTTATGTCCACAGAATAAACTATCTTGATTCATGCAATCCTATCATAGAATCCCAGAGTGGTTTGGTTTAGAAAGGACCTTAAAGCTCATCCAGCTCCACTCCCCTGCCACAGGCAGAACAGCTTCTACTAACACAGTAACTTCTTCCTAGTATCACATGTAAATTCCCCCCGTTAGTTTAAAGCCATTCTCTCCTATCACTACTTGCCTTTATAAAAAGCACAGTTCATTTGGGTTTGTGCACCTGCATGATGTACAGTTCATCAAAACCCTTTTAATAAGACAACTGGGTTGGCCTGTGTCTTCAAGATCATGTCCCCTCCTGCTAAGGAGGGAGCAGAGTGTCAATAACTACTGACAGAACAGCTCCAGTAACATAATCCTATATGTCCACATGTATGTCCCATTAACAATAGAAATGCAGAAACACATGTGGCAGTATCAGAACAATTACTGTAAGAAGTGGCATTTTAACAGCAGCTCTTTGCTTCCCCCGTGGAGAATCAACATTTTACTTAATTCCCCCTATTTTGTCTCAGGAAGCCACTTAATGTTGCAGTCTCACCAGGCAGAGATACCAGCCTTGGGTCACTCTGGATTTTATTTTAAAACACAGGCACTTGTTTTGAAACAAGAATTCAAAATGCAGATGGCAACACAGCTCTGGAGGGGGGTGACATGGAAAAGAGACCACCTAAGAACTGAGGAGGTAAAAACAAGGGAAATTCTGCACAAGACAGGTAGAGAGGGAACAAAGAAAACCAACATCTCTCTGCCAGGCAGAAACACCACACACAGCAAGGCTCACATTCTCTACATGTAAACCAGCATCAATGCTTTATTGTCATGTTTTAAGATTCAAAAGGGGGGGAAGAGAACCAAAAAGCATCCGTCCAGTGTGCAACAGGATGTAGGCCAAACCACCTGCAAGCTGCAGCAACAGCACATGTCTTATACACGCTATTTTATTACAAAACCTTAGAGACAGAGGTCTGTAGTATTTTATCATACAGATCACAATATGAAAATGAAAAAGCAACTCCATATCCACCTCTATCTGTCTGGACGGGTCATTCCTGGCCTGGTTGGCACCATCATGGGTCTGGAGGGTGGTCTCATCATTGGGGGCCCTGGCATCATTGGCATGTGTCCACCCATTGGTGGCCTCATCCCTGGAGCTACAAGGGGAAAGAGAAGACATCAGAGAAGAGCTCTTGGGAGTAGCAGCTACCCAGTCATATCAATACATGTGCAGGTTGGCTCTGACATCTCTCTATTGCCCAGTTGGACAAAAAACACAACCCAAACACCCTGCAAAACCAGAGCACACAGTACCACAGCCAGGATTTACCTGTACCCAGACTTACCAGGTCCAACTGGCATCATTCCTGGTGGGGGTGGGCCCATCATTGGCATCATTGGTGGCCCACCCATATGAGGGGCCGGCATCATGCCGGGTCTCGGGGGGCCAGCTGAACAGATACACAGACCAGTTATACATGTGGCTACTTTCACATTCATCAACAACATGCAATATGAAGTAGTTTAACTTCACGGGACATTTTTGTAACTGAAGTGTCTTAGGCTGGTTTACAACTGCCTGCCATCATTTTCAGATCTAACTCTGACTTCAGGTGCCAAAAAGTGAACTGGAGGAAGAGTATGCAAGCTGTTACTGCCACCTTTGCATACCTAATGCAGGTGGCTACTGCTGCCAACAGCAGGACTCTACAGGAAGAGCTCAGCCATTAGCCAGCAGAAGCACAAAAGAACATTATCAATCCTATTCTATTTAAGAAGACAAAACAAAAACAAGGAGGCACATATTTCTATTAATGTACTTAACTAAAATACTCAAATAAGACAAAATAAAGCTTAAGACAGTTGCTGAAAGACTCCGACAAAACATTCACTTACATTTTGGTATTCACAAGCTCAAAACATCTTAGCTTGATTCCAAGCTAAAAGGACTTTTCTTTACAAGTCCAGGAAACAGGCAACAGCACAGCCAGCCCTGGCAAAACCTGTGCAGCTCAGACTTACGGATGCTGGGAGGAGGTGGTATCATGGCTCCTGCGGGAGGTGGTGCCGAGAACGGGGTAGGTGGGATTTTTCCTTGCTGGAAGGCAGCCGCTACATTGGGGGGGAAAAGAAAAGAAAAAGGGGGAAAGAAAGAATCCCAGGAGAAAAGCCAGTTACTAGGCTGAGGAAGCTCCTGCGCCAATCGTCCTCCGCATGCCACGCGGTCAGAGCATACTTCACGTCATGCTGCGTGCTCAGTTGTTCTAACTCTGGAACAAATCCCTGGTTTATGCTGCGGAAACACCTGATATTCTTGAAGACAATTATTACAGTAATTACTCCAGCTGAGACTAGACAGCTCCTTGATGGGTTTCACACACCTAACAGGAAGGCGGGTGCTACAAAAAAAATACATCTCGTGATTTTCAGCTGCGGCTTTCAACTGGAATCATTAAAGACAGGAAAATCCTAATTAGCAGTGACTTAAGTAGGTGACAAAAAGCAGGAAAGATATCTTATGTGAAAGGGAAAAGAAGAAATTCAAGACTGGAATTGACTAGAAGGAAGGCAAAAGATGTGAAATTGGGGAGAATGGGCACAAGGAATGAGGCTGCGCCAGGGAAGCGCAGACTGTGCATCAGGAAAAGGCTTTTGCTGAGGGTGGTCAGTCCCTGGAATGGGTTTCCCAGGGAAGGGGCTATGGTACCAAGCCTGCCAGAGTACAAGAAGCACCTGAAGGACACTCTTTAGTTGTATAGTTGTTTGGTAGCCTTGTGAGAAGCAGGAAGTTGATCTCAAAGATCCTTATGGGCCCCCTCCAACTGGGTCTCTGATTCTACAATCTAAATAAAGTTGCCATAAAGTTAACTTGGCAGCTGTATTCCTTCTTATGAAGAAAAGGACCATTATTCAGAGAACAAACAAAAACAAATGAACCCTATAAACTGACAGAAAAAACACTTCACACTTTATTTATATTCTTGCTTTTAACAGCAAGGGAGGGGAATCAATATCCCAAGGAACTGAGGGCAAGAAACTGTGTTTTAAAATAAAAAAGGGCAAGAGTCCACACATCTTAATGTTCATTTTCCTATCTTTTGGATTTCTTATTTGTGCTCTTTCTATAAATATGCTACTACCAAAGAGCAAAACCATGTTATGTGACCTTTCAGGACACTATTAGCAGCAGTAGGTAGTGTCTACTGCCCTCTCAACCACACTGAGGCAGTGCCTGCTCCCAGTGAGCCCTTGGGCTGAGCCTTTGGAGTCTTTGGTGGAAACCACACTCCAACAAGTTCAAAATTCAGATTTTAAGGGAAGTTTTTGCACACAACTCACAGAGCAAAGACTCACCACAAGAATCAGCACAGAAGAGAAGCAGCTAGAGGAACAACAGAGGAGATAAAGGGGATGCAATACGGGGTTCCAGAAAGATTGGCCTTACTTGTTTTGTCAATCAGGCTCTGAGCTTGCTCCTCCATCCATTTTTGATAGTAGTCTTTCACATTCTCTTTGTGTTTTCGGCCACTGCAGTGGGTTTTTCTCACGGAGGGCTGAGAAAGATCATATAAAGCTTACACAATAGTGACACAAAACCAAAATTTACTGGGAAATGTATAACTTTAAACATACACAATTCATTGGCTGGTTTTTGTGCCCAGACAGAGGATAGGCACTGTGCAAAAACTCTACGTATAAACTCTAAGCGTTGAAACTCCAATTTAAGTTAAAGAAGATGTTCTAACAGCCAACTGCATCCTGTTCACTCACTGCAGGACTCACAGGCAACCGTCACCATCGGCTGCCCCCAGATGTTGAAAGCTAGTGACACCAGTCTGGTTCTTTTTAGAAAAGACATAGGAAATAACACGGCAGACACCAGGTTACTTCAGGTAACCTTATATGAATTGTCTTTAAACGCTCTTGATACAGCAGAGCAGTTAACGCAGGTAATGCAGTGCTTACCGAGTCATGGGTGAGGTACGTATCGCAGTAATCACAATAAAACCTGAAACGGGAAAACTCGCTGTGAGGATTCAACCCCAACATCCCCCTCCGCCACGGCCCAGCCCGCACCCGCACCGCACTCCATGCTCCGCTCTTCACAGGCCTGAACCGGAGCCGAACCGGAACCGAACCGGAACCGAACCGGAACCGAACCGGAACGAACCGGAACCGAACCGGAACCGAACCGGAGCCACGGGGCTCCCCCCATTCCCGCCTGCCCCCTCAGGCCCCTCCGTGCTCACTTCGGCATGATGCCCCCCGCACCCCGCCAGGAAGTGACGTAATTACACAGCGACACCTTCCGTCGCTTGCCCTCCGGCGGCTGCGCAGAGCGGGGCGGGGCCGGGACCGAGCTGCCCGTAACGTGACGTCATAGCGGGGCCGTGCTGGGGCGGAGCTTGCCGGTGGCGCAGCGGGCACGCGTTAGAGCCCCGGGAGGGGGTGTTCGCACCGGGTGCGCCTGCGCAAACCGGCCCCTTTGGTGCCCCTGAGGCACCGGAGCCACCGGGCACGGAGCCACCGAGCGCGCCCCGCGGCGATGGAAATGGCGGGAAAAGCGTCATTGCGGGGGGTTCTTCTGGCGCCACGTGACGTCACAGAGCCCGCCCCCCGCGGGCTCATTTGCATACATAAACACTCCATATATGGACGTGAACGTCCCGCGCGCTCCCGTGACGCACGGCCCCGCCCCTGCCCTTGCGGCTCTCCTTCCGCCGGGGGGGGCCGGCGGGGCCGCGAGCGGGGTGACGCCACCGCGCCCGGGCGCCAGCGTGCTTGCGTCACAGACGCGTGCCCTAGCGTGAGGCGGAGCGGCGCTTGCGTAGTGCCGGGCAGCGGCTGGCGTCGCCCGCGCCCCCTCCTCCTTCCCCCCCAACCCCCCCGGCGTGCCCGCGCTCCCCTCTGGCCCCATGCGGCGCTGAGGCGGCGGCGGCGGCGGCAGCGGGGCGGCCCCGGGGCGGTGGGGCCCGCCGAGCGCCATGGAGGGCATGGACGTGGATCTGGACGCGGAGCTGATGCAGAAGTTCAGCTGCCTGGGCACCACCGACAAGGACGTGCTGATCGGCGAGTTCCAGCGGCTCCTCGGCTTCCAGCTCAGTCCCGCCGGCTGCGCCTTCTTCCTCGACATGACCAACTGGTGCGGCGGGCCGCGAGCGGGGTTGCGGGGGGCCTGAGGGGCGGCGGGGCCTCTGAGGGGAGCGGAGAGGCCGCCGGCCCTGAGGCGGCCGAGGGGAAGGGCGGCAGGGCCGCTCGCCCCGCGGGGGCTGTGAGGGGAGCCTTGGGAGGCCGCCGGCCGCCTCTGAGGGCGGCAGGGCCGGGTGTGGGGGGGTGAGCTGCCGTGAAGGAGGGAAGGCGGTGTTTAGTGCTGGGCCCCCGTTCTCCTCCCCTTTACTTCCCCTCCCCTTCCCTGGGGTCGGCGATGGCGGGGCAGACGGACGGCGGAGCCGGGGGTGTGTGTGTGGTGAGGAGGGAGCTATCATGGCAGCGCGGAAGAAGAGGTGGAGAGGAGCCGGACAGGAGTGAGGAGGAGCCCGGGTTCGCCTCCCCAGCAGCTCGGGGTTGTGATTTTGCCAGCTCCAGGAGCTCGTCGGTCAAAGGGCTGTGAAGCTGTTAAAGAGTGACTAATTGATAGGAAGAGGAGCACATGATCCCAGAAACTCTTCAAGGGCGCTTTCCTTGAGGAGCGGGAGGATGAGCTGAATCCAGGGGTGGTTTGTGGTGCCCTGAACACCAGAGCAGGCTTTGGAAGGAGAAAAAACCGAGGTTTAAAGGCTCTGTGGAAGTCTTAAAACTTCCATGGTCAGGAACTTCTCTTGTCAGGAAAGTTAGCTAGGTGTTTGGAAGAAAGTTAGCATCTGTTTGCAGACCGGGGTTCTCTAAATACTCTGGCTTTTGTTGCGTATTTTGCGTCTGTATAGGCTCTGTTACTGCCCTAGGAAATAGAAAAAGCAGGTACAAGTTATCAGGGAAGCTGCAGCACCAGGAAAAACGTTGGAAATAGGCAGTATATAATGGTGAAGAACGGAAGCTGCGAGTATGAGTAGTGCGGTGAGCCCAGTGATACAATGTCGTGAACGTGCCACTGTCTGAATTGTGGGGTCTGACTTGTTATTGCACTTACATCTTTTAAACCATTTCTAATAGCATTGATGTCGTGTAGGTTCGGGTATTGTTAACAGAGATTGCTTAGTTAAGTTGTAGTTACTGTTTTTTTCTCAGTGGTATAACATCAAACCCCCAGAAAGCACAGGTTTGCGACTTGAATTCCAAGCGAAGGTCTTGATATCAACAGTTGGGGGAAAGAACTTGTGTGGAGTTGTTGAACTAATAAATAGTAAGAAGACTCTTTACATTTTTCCTTTCATCTTTTCCTCCTTCTGCAGTTCTCTATTGAATTATTATATTGGCAAATCTGCATCTGCAGAGGGAGTAAGGGAATAGTAAATAATACTGTGTGCATTGTAATACAGTGCAAAAGAAGGTCTCTCTCGAGGAGCTCAGGAGTTTGGTTTGGAGAAGTAGCTCTCAACAGAGGATGCTTCATGCATGTGTGTGGATGAGAAGAACAAAATTCCCAGCACTGCAGTGTAATACTGGGTTTTTTTCTGTAATGTTCTGGGGGGCAGCAGAAAGCAGAGCTGAACCTGAAAATTACTTGTGAAGATAATGTGTATAATTGTATTATTCCTGGTTTGTGCTGAAGAAGCTCTTTCAGGAGTATTCACTCTCATTTTGCAGTGGCAGCATGTCAGTTACGGTCTTACAACCACTGGCTTTTTAGTTACAGCTGAAGAAAATCTGAAGTGATCAAACTGGCTTTAATTTCCCAACTTCAGCGGGTGGTTTGGTTCTGAAATCACACGTTTTCAGGTATTTAAGTTGATAAGCCTTGTAGATGAATGGGGGTGTGTAAAAAGAAAGTCTGTTAAATTGGTGTAATGTAGACAAGAGTAGATGAAAATTAGTGTTGGCTTGAGACTGATTACTCCTAGAGGGGGCTTAAAGCCTGTGAGAGTTTAACCTTTGAGCAGCAGGGAGCAGGGCTGGGTATGCTGACAGGTGCTGCTCCGCTTGCTCATGTGTTCTTGCCAGGGTGCTGCTTTCCTGACCTGTGGTATGGTTTGTTGTGCCCGGGTTTGTACAACTCTGCTAGTGTGTTTCTATTCAGTTCTCCCCCTCCCACCTCTTCATGTTTGCCTGAATGGACTAACCCTCTGGGTCATTATAAAAAGGTGCAATGAAGACAAGTTTTCCTTTTCTAGAAACACCTTTACCGTGTTGGGGGACCCTGTGTAATCCATGCTGCCCCAGGTGATGTTAACTAATGGCCTATTAGGTTTGGGTTTTGTGGCCTAGAATTAGAGTTGGAATCTTGTATCACTGTTCTGTTCTGCCAAATAATTGTCTCAATGAGACTGTCAGGTTGTTGGAAAGGGACTTTAGACAAAGGACAGGACAATGGGGAATGGCTTTAACCTGCCCGAGGGGAGACTGAGCTGAGCTCTTAGGCAGAAGCTCTTCCTTGTGAGGGTGCTGAGGCGCTGGCACAGGGTGCCCAGAGAAGCTGTGGCTGCCCCATCCCTGGCAGTGCTCAAGGCCAGGTTGGACACAGGGGCTTGGAGCAGCTGCTCCAGTGGAAGGGGTCCCTGCCTGTGGCAGGGGTTGGAACTGGGTGAGCTTTAAGGTCCCTTCCAACACAAACCATTCTATGATCCTGTGAAGTCAGTTTTCCTTTTGTTAAAGGCATGGCACTTTCCTGCAGCAATGATCCCTTCACCCTCTTTCCGCATCAGGATTAATGTTCATCTGCAGGAAATGGTGAGGGAGCTCACAGCAGGGGCAAGAGAAGTGCACTTACTTGGTAGATAGGGTTCTTTTTAGCCATGTCCAGGTACTGGTTAATTAACAGAGCCATAAATAATTCTCACTAGAGGTTTTTTACAAGTGTGGCAAGCTGCTCTTTGGCAGGAATTATGTAGTCTCCAGACTTGAAGTTACTTCCTTGTTGCATGCCTGTCACATCCAATGTAGTAAATAATCTGAGCTGTAATGTGTTTTGGAATAATATTTCCAATAGTATCCTTAGTAATTGTGTTTATTTAACGAGCATTTGCACTTTAATATTCCTGCTGGAATAGTGGAATTAAGATAGCTCCTTCAGCCAATTTGGGGGGAAAAAACAGAGGTTGATTGTAGAGCAATAGACATATTTGTCAGTAGCCTTGAAAAGTCTGCCCATTGCCCTTGTTCACCTGCGGTTGCTCAATGTGCTTTCCAAGTTCTGGCAGATTTAGGACCCTACTAAAGAGCTGCCAACTGGTTTTATTAACAGTATTGCAAAAATGCTTCAGGTAGGACCTCAGTTTGAGACTGTTCCTTGATCTTCAAGAAATGCAAGTTAAACACTTGGGCTTGTTTTTTTCCCCTGTTGTTCATTAAACACTTTTCCTAGAGTTCTGCTTCTTTTTAATGGCACCTTGAGTTCTGTTTGTAGGCTGTTATAACTTCTTAGCTTTCTTTGCCCTTTCTAAGAGCACGGGCTGTTCATGCTTTAATGGCTGCCCCCATTGTCCTTTACTATTTATTTACTTATCTTTCATTAGAAGTTGTGAGGCTTTAGAGAGAGAGGTTGAGCTTTCATGTTTTGGCCTAAAACCAAAAGTGAACTTCTCCAAAAGATGCTTTGGCACCAAGACACTTATGCCCTTGGGAGGCAAACCCAAGCAGCATAGTTGGGAGGACATGTTGCTGCCATTGCATCTGGGATAAAATTCCGCTTCCATTAAATGGTATGTTTAATTAACTCTGCCTGTTCCTTTCCTCCCTCTAGATGTTAGGCCATGCAAGAGTTTGCACACTGCAGCACATCCAGCCCAGCAGGTTTGAGGGAAGGGGCTCTGAAGAGTGTTTTGTGGTAAAGTTCCACCTGTTGACCACAGCTTCTCAGTGTTATGTGATAGCATGGCCAGGAACTCATCTGAACTTTAGTCTGGACTCAGGTTACCAACCTAAGAAACTCCTATTGAAAGCCCTTTGTTGGGAATGTTTTAAAAATACAGATTGTTTAGGACAGACACTTGGTGCTGAATGAGTCTATGCCAAAATACTTCCTCACAGGCTTCCTAACACAGCACTGGTTGTAGGTCGCTGGATAGATGGTGCAAGGGCAGAACAGGCTTCCTGAAAACACTTGCAAAACAGAGTTTCTGGAGCTCAGGCCCAGCCCTGACTGGTTTTGAGCTGTGTGAACTGGTGTAAATGCAAGCGCAGAAGAAACTCTGCACAGAATGTGCATTTTATTTTTGTTGACACTCAGTTAAAGCTTATTTCGTGAAAGTCATCAGATTCCTTTAAAACCAGTCTGGAAATTGTATTCTGACAAGGAAGAGGGGTTATTTTCCTTATTTTCAGCTGGGGAGTACAGTAGCTTAGAGGGAGAGAGACTGCAGCATGGGGCTTGATGTGTTCTTCTGTGAGAAAGTGAATTAATATGATTTCAAGTAGCTAGTGGTGCTGGATTTAAAATCCAGGTTTCAGCATAGTTGGCTGTGAAGGGATTCTTAGTTTGTAGATCTATTTCAGTAATTTACATGTAAATATTTCTTTACATTCTCTTTTGTTTAGAAAGCTGAGATTTTAGTAGTCTGCTAGGTGTGATATTTAATAGAAATGTGTCACATAATGAAGGTTTCCAAGGGGGGAAAGAGAGGGGCATCTTGTTGCATTTTTTGATCTAGCTCTCTGGTGAGAGGTCATTATTTATAAGATCAGAGCTCTTCTGGAGGTCCTCAGTTTTTTCATGCATTTAGAAGACTCTGCAGATACATCATGGTTTAACTGCATATTCACAAGTTTATATCTGAAAATATGTCAGAGATCTGCTGTAAGACCTCTTTCTATATTGTGTAAGGTATAGGGCATTTGTGTATATAGAAATGAGAGGGGCTAAGGTGAGATGGGGAGTAGTTAGTGGTGAATAGTGATTTTTACATTAGGAATCTGCAATTTTGGAGTGTAGCAAGGAAAATACATCCAACACTTGTGTGTGTGCTTTATTGCTCTTGGAGAACAGACAGAATATTATTAACAAAACTCAGCTGCCTTATAAATACCTGGGTTTATCCCGGGGGGGGGGGGGGGGGGGGGGGGGGGGCAGGCTGCTTGAAATCTTTATATCAGATGAAGCCCCTATATTGCCCAGAAGTGGATGTACGTGACTGAGATTCTAAAGACATGTTTTAGCTTATAGGTTATTTTAATTTCTTTGACTTTAAGGGTTTGTTTTGCCTTCTAGCAAGGATTATAGGATGCTACTTGAAGTAAAACTTTGGTCTGTTGGTGAAAGAATATCCAGTTACACTTGATATCAGTACTGGAGTATGGGTGCTATATAATTACTTGAAGTATATTTAAGTAAGACAGAATTTGACACAACAGTCTTGGATTAATGAATTCACGTGCCTATGATGCATTTCCCACAGTGGGTAAGACTGGTTCCTGGTCTTGATTTGTAACCTTGCAGGTGTTTGCAGAGCTGCCATTTAAAAGGGAAAAAAAAAGCATGCAGATGTCCTCCATTAACAGCTTTTATGGACTGCTTTTGAAAAGAAGCTCTCCAAGTGTGTGTCAGGAAGAGCCTGGGTTTGAAATGTTCCTTCTCAGTTCAGACACATTCAGGTTAGCATGTGATAGGTAAAGCATAGGACCAGTGTGAGGGAAGGCAGTTGTTTCTCAATTAAGGTTGGACTGGATGATCCTTGAGGTCCCTTCCAGCCTGATTGCACCTCACATATGATTTGATGATTCTTCACCTCAATGCCCTTGACCTTCCTGCACTTTCTATATTGAGAGGGTTTGCTGATGCAATATACCAGGCATCCTATGGAATGGTATTGTTCCAGTCTTCAAGTAGTTGTGCGTTATGTTTCAAAAATGTACGGAAAAAGCACAGATAAAAGGCAAATATGGGGACATGCAAAGTGAGACTGTGCAGCTGTAAAGTTTTAAGCATAACCTGTCAGGGTATGAATATTGAAGTGGAATGTGGGGCCTTACTTGCACCATGAAACCTTTGATTGTGGGGTTGTATCAAAAGCCGGTTTGACTGATGGCATTGTAGCTCTACAGTGTGGTTGTTCTGGTAGACTGGGTTCACTACAGCTAACTGCTGCCATTAAAATGGCTGCATTCTTATTGCAGCCCTTACTTAAACACTAGCAACCCCCAAATAATTTAGTCGATATCTTAGATGAAAATAGCTTTTATATAATTCTGCAGATGAAATCGATTCCTTGGGCTATGGAATGTAAACTCTTCTTTCATGTCAATGTTTGCATGGTTGGATTTGCCACGGAAGTGATCATGTCATTGTAAGCAAGGAGCTGTGGTGTGCGTCTTTACCTTAGAGAAGTCCAGCAGTTCCTGCCGGCCACCTCTGTTTACTCTTCATCTCAGTCTGTGGGACTCTGTGACTTCAGAGGAGAACTTCCCCACTCCAGCTTAGTTTTAACACACCTTTCCTTTTGAAAGAACAGTGGGGGGGAATCCTTGTGTCATGGAGGAGGCAGGAAACCTGAGACCTGATCTTCCAAGTCAGTCCTTCTCCTTCCCTGGAAACTTCTTTGGCTCAGCTCAGTACTCATCTAGGCATCTATTAGGGAAGTGACAACAGTGGCTGGGAAGTCATGTTATTTTGCTTCTCTTCCTCCTGAATTAGGTGACAAAACAAGAGGGTCTTATGTTCTTTATGGCTTTATGTGTCTCTGTACATGGGAAAGTTGATCTTTTTTCTTTTTTTTTTTTTTTTTAGAAAATTTAGATCTTAATGTGACTCTTGAGATAAATATTTCTAGTTGATGACCAGTTAAATTCAATCTTATGAGAAGGGTAAAGCACTTGGTTTAAAACATCATTTGGGTTTTGAATTAGGTAGAAGGAAAGAGAGAAGAGGATTTAAACTTAATAACATTCTTACTCCAAAACAATCGATGAACTGATGTCCTTACAGGTAGAAAAGACACTGTAGAAACAGGTTTAGTAGTTCTTGAGGTGCTGTTTCCAGAATGTCAGAACAGGCCAGCAGTGCCTGAGCTATGGCTACTGCAGAGCACTGTATGTGGGGTATCTGCAGCCTATGCTGGGGGGTAGAAAATGGGGTTTAAACTGTTAAATCTGTTGTTGTTAACTGAAAGCATAGTGGATGTCTCTTACTACATTATATAGTCATATTACTTGTAAGTAAAGGTATATAATATATATATAACTAATGTAGACTCTTGCATCTCTAGTGTCCACAACTGTCTCCTGATGCTACTAAAAATAACAAAATTATGGAATTAAACAACTAGAAAACAGTTTTTTGGCCAGCTTTCACCTAATGCCTTAAAACCCCCGTAACAACCCAGTGATTTGACCAGGTTATTTTGACTGAAATTTAGACTTCAAATATATTGTCTTTTAACCATGGAGCACACTGTAATTGTGCTACGCTCCAAGTTACAAAACGCTTAATAAAGTGATGCACGTGAAATGGGAATGTCAGCAGACAACTGGAACAGAAGGAATTGGGTCCAGTATTATTTTAGTCCAGCTAGACTGCCTTACATGCTTGAACTTGTTCTCAGACAGTTTCTGTAGCTTAATCCCCCTTTATTTTAACGCATACAATTATAGATTGGTGACATAGTTTATTCTGAGGAATTAACAGTTGCAGAATCTGGAGTCCTGGCAGCTCTTGGTTACTTTCCATGGGAAGAGCTGCTGCCTGTGTTCGATGGCAGCAAGCAGAGAGCATCTCCTGCTGTGACATTCTCAACATATTTCACCCCACATTTAAAGCTCCTGACCACCTGCTTTAGGAGGGTTCAGCTGCTGGGTATGGCTGCGCAGACTTGTGCTCATGGCTGTGTCCTACTGATTCTGTCCTGAGATCGCTTGCTGTTGTTTGGCCAAGTGCAGGCACTGTGATAACAGTCAACTGCTGGGGGGTGTGCCTGCATGTGTAGAAAAGCCTGCTTAAGGAAAGTAATTTCCTTTGGTGGTTTTGGGGTGTGCTGAAAATGGTGTCTCTCTTCGGTGGCCTCTCCATCTCTTTGCTTGTGCAGCCCCTGCAAAGAACACAGTATTGCTTCTGGTCACAGCAGGTTTCTGTTGTCTTCCTGGAACATCCCACTTGTGTTTGGAACTGGCTGTTTTCAGCTAAGACAATGAAATGTTTTTCTCTGGCTTCATGTGAGAAAATACAATAAGCTTTGAATTAGCCAGCTTTCCCCCCAGCCTTTAGCTGTGTAAGTTTAGCTTAAAGCTTTAAACTTCCCTCAGTGACAGGTGATCCCTTTTGGATCACCTAACATCATCTGAGGTAGTTTCCTAACCTCATGGTTTAGCATAAAAGAGGTCAAGAATGAAGGTAACTGATAGCACGTTTTGCGTTTTAAAATGATGTCTGTTGAAAGCTGTTCACTCATTAAAATTCCCGTCCTTCAAAACATCTTGAGACTTTCCACTTAATTGCCATGTGTCACCTCTACTGAAAAATGTTTGAATTGAAAACTCCAGGTAAAAGTGCTTCCCTGTGGTGTAACAGAGTACATCTCTTCCACCTCTTTCAGCTTTCTCGAAGGCTTTGAAGGAGGCGTCTCCTGTTTGAGGAGCAGTAGGGTAGCAGGTTGAGGGGTCCCAGCCCATAGTGTTATCAATGCAGTTCCCTAATAGCTGAGGTGAATAAAATCCAACTTAGATACTAGAGACTAAGAGGCCAAAAGAGTGGATTTAGGATTGTCTCATTTGGATGTTCTCCATGTGCGTTTCTAGTCTCTTCCACCTCCTTCATGTAGAGATATTCCATTATTTAGGAGTGAGAAATTATCCCTCTGCTGCACTATTTCTTTTGTACATTTCTGTCTGGTTTTAACAATAGACACCTTATGAGTATTACCGTGGTTACATACTGCATTTGGAGAACAAGAGAAAGGTTTGTAAAGGTTGAGAATTCAGTTACGGAAAGAGCACACGGTGTTCTACCTAACATTATGTTCTTGAGATTTGATTGTACTTTTTCTATTGCTGCTCAGGCTTTGCATTGCGTTTTTCCAGGAGGTTTAACACCTGGGGTGCTTTTCTCAGGTAAAATATTGCACCACATGTGAGTGCTGAGGACATACACTGCAGCTGGGGCCCTGCCTGGCTTTCCCCCACCTCCACAGGGAGAGAGAAGTGTAACTTGGCGTTCACATCTTTACAGTTGCTCTGCACAACAAAGTGACTGACTCCATTTATCAGACTGCTTTCTACTTGACCTAATAAATGTCCTTTACTTACCGTCTGTATGTGATCTAAGGGCTACATCCTGTGTGAAACTCTAAATGAAAGCCTAACTCAGTATTGGAGTCCAGCCTGATTGTTCTGACAGGTCAGGGCAATGTTACTGGAGATAGGTGCTGTAGGAATGGGCAGGAGTTAGTAAGGGCAAAATCTGCATGCTTAACCTGTAATGTGGTTGGAATTTTGACTCACAAAAATCTTTGGCTCTTTCATTAAAGAATTTGACAGTGAATGAAAACTCACAGATTCCTATAGCTTAGTTCAAATTTTCTGGTTCAAGTTGTTGCTTTCTACTGTATATGTTATTTTGGAGAGGAATTCTGTGTCATCACATACATTGGACAACCTGCACATTATAAGGGGTTTTTGTTTCTTGAGTTCAGACCTTTGAACTGCTGTATTGAAAACAAACCCCAAATACGGTTCCTTGTGTAAGGAGCACCAGAGGGGTGGTGAAGCAGCCAGTGAGGAGGTTACAGCCCCTCCAGCTCCCTTTCCCTCTACCTATATTGAGAGTATCTGTTTGGCAGGACTCTGATGTCGCTTGTCTCATGTGTATGTATTGCTTTCCATCCAAGATGTTCAACTTCTATATGTTGAAAGAGTCACATGTTTTATTGGTGACAGAAGGATTAGGGCTTGTGCATCTGCCTAGCTTTGCATCAGGCCGAGGTGAGTAAACCTCAGTGCTTCAGTTTCTTCTAAAAAGGAATCTGATTTCATGAATAAAAAATATTTCCAATTACCTGTATATTGCTTTTTGTTTGCACAACAGTTGGGTTGTATAAAGAGGCTCTGGTTTGTCAACTGGTTTGGAAGAGTTTCTTATATATTTTAATACTTAGTGGTGACCCAGTTAATCCCGAGTAATTACTATCTAAATATATTGGCTTAACATAAGAAAAGGCTGCTTGGAAAAACGCTGGGAAAGGAAAGAATGTCTCTTTGCAAACGCTTAAGAGTTGTTAAGGGAGTCTCCAGAGCTATTAGCAGAGAAGGTTTTAACTTCACTATTTTGAATTTAGCTCCTGAGGCTTGAAACAAAGCAGCAGAGTGAAGGAATTGATCTGAAAAGGAACTGAAAGAGAATGTTTTCTCTAGCTTTGGGATAATCTTTTTGGAAAAGCACTTGACACGGCTGCATCATGGGATGCCCTTGGAGAGCAAGGAGTGGGATACCCACAGTTAGACTGGATCTGGTTGCTCAAATGGAGCTATAACATTTATTTCCTGCCTTCTCCCCTCTCTTTCCAGACTCTTGCTCTTGGGACTGGAATTGAGCACTGTGTTGGTTTTGAATAGGCTCAGTGACTTCTGATTGCAGGCATTTCTCAGGAGTTTGAGCTTAAATCCTGTCAGACCTGCTCTGTCAGTATGGCAGAGCTGCAGAGTGCTGCAGTCCAGGACTGCTCTGAAAGGGGAAAAATGGCTTAATTTAGGGAAGGTAAGGAGGGCTGACACCTGAAGGGCTGTGTTAGCAGATGTACGGCCATCCCTGTAATTAGGAGAGATCAGTCATGTAAATTACACTGGCTGGATTTGGCGTGCTCACTCTGAGTTTCAGAGTTGCTTGGTTTACAATAGTAATTCATCGCATGTGGCAGAGAGCAGAAAGGTAGTGTGGTGCAAGTCACACCGAGGAGGACTAAAAGAAAGTGAGCGTGGATGTGTAAGCAGAAGCCTTTCGATTATAATCCTCTCCTCTCAGAGATCTAGCACTTTGCTCCTGTCCCCGTGCTGTCTGCAGTTGGTGCTGTGCAGTCACAGCTGGGGCACCAGGGTAAAGGCCTAAGAAATAAATTATATATATATATATTTTTAAAAGAGAGACAATTTTCAGGGTACTGAGTGTGACCTTGAAGCATCTCTATGGTGAATGCTTGTATTTGCTTGTAAACTCCACTAATGTGGTGCCTTTAGCAGGAAGGCAGTGGCAGGGGGTACTACTTAACCTGCAAATGAGCAGGTTGCAAATAGTTTGCCTCTGCAAATGGCACTCATTTTCCTCAAGCCAAGTACTATCAAACTGATACTTGGGGAGGCTGGGATAAGGGGAGGGATAGGAGCACTGTCTCTTGCAAAGAGTGGAAACAAAGCTCCAAGTGATGTGTTGCTGGCTTTGCTAATTGTGGCAGTGTGGTGCCATACAGCCTCTCAGTGGCTGTCTCTTAGGGTTGGCTGTGTCAAAGAACATGAACTTAAGGCATATTTGCTTTGTCATCATGACTTGCTGCTTTCAATTTCTCTTTAGTTTCTGGAAGCTTCTTTTTAATTCTCTATTGGGAAGGCCAAGGTACATCTGAACATAAAAAAGCCTCTCCCCAGAGAAAACCCACCGCATGTTGATCCAGAGTGGTGGGAACAGGAGGATGGGTTTGTGAATATCTGATCACAGAAGGGTAGCAGATCCTGGTTTTCAGCATGTGTTCCTCTTTAGTTAGTTTTTAACTAGATGCTGCAGAGGACTAGAGCTGTTTCCCAATGGCAAAGCAAGCAATGAAATATGACACAGGGAGGGGAAGAGGTTTGGCACAGGGCCTGTGTGCACAAATAGCCCACTACCTTTTGAAGTGTATTTGCAGCCAAGCAAACAGTGCAGGCTGCCTTACAAAGACTTACAGTGGAAATCTTCCTCTTGGAACCTTCATTTTTTTTTCCCCTCTCATGTCAATAAAATGTCATTACTACTGATTCCAGAATCATAGCTCAGAAGATGTTGTGATATGTCTGAAAATACCTTTATGTAGTAGTGGATTAGGAAGAGAAAGAGCTGTATTGCTGTCTTTGGTAGCTCTTGGAATGCCTTTTGCCTTGTCTTGCTGTAATAGAGGATGACACCCCAGTGAAACTTAAACTCTCGATCATAGTGTTTGCTGGTTGAGCAAACAGGAGTCTTTTGGCACAGCCCTGTTGGGAGTTATGTAAATCTTGTGCAGTGTACAAGCAACAGGCGGCTGGTGACATAAAACTGAGCATTTGTCTCTATTTACTAGCTAATGTGACATGCACCCTTCCTGCAGCATTTGCCCGAGCTGGTTGTGTTAAATATAGCCCTGACGCTCCTAAGGAGAAAAATGGCTCAAGCTGAATAATGGTTTCTGGTCTGAAATTCATTGTTCTAAACATAAAAGAGCCACCCTGTAAGATTTCTGTCTCCCTTTCATATCAGTCTGCTCTGCGGTGATGATGAAAGGTCTCGGCATAAGGCTTAGTTTGCTGAATTTGCCAATCAGTTGCTGTGGCCACATTGTACAGGATATTCCTCCAGTGCCTCCTAATGCTTTGGCTGGGCGCTGGGAGACTTTAGCAGGATGTCAGGAACTCCTGTGGTTAATACAGCGTCATTATCTTGTGTCACTCTGATGGATCACCCAACTGGTACGTGTGTTGTTTAGGTTCTCTCCCACGTGCCTCTATAGCAGAACTGCCTAACTGGGCTATTGCCCTCTCTGCCCCAAGCTCCAGTGCTATTAGCTACTACACTATCAGTTCCCTGTGACAAGGAAGCAGTGATACTTCACCCATGCAGTTCTGATTTTATTCCCCTCCCTCACTGAACCACTGTAGAGACTGAACAGGAGGCAGTTTCTTTGCTGTTTTGAGTCTCTTTCCAGCTGGCAAGCACTCCAAAAAGCCCTTTGTTTGCTCTTTCTTAGGGTCACACTGCAAATGTTTCTCTTGCTTTCACCTTGGCTTTCTGGCTTTGATTTATACATGTGACACCCTGCCACACAATGCAAACCTTCAATATAGCACTGCACCTATCTAGTGCAGCTTCTGACTAATCTTCTGCATGGTTTGGATTAGGTGGCAGTTCCCAGTTCTTGAAAGTTTGGGGTTTTAGGGCTTTTTTTTATCCTGCTTAAAAAAACAACACAGATTTTGGTAATCATGGATAAAAAGCAGTCTCTCTGCCCATTGCATCTGGTGAGATTTTACTCATCTCCATTCTTACAGCACCTAGTCACAACACGTAAATGAGGACCACAGCCTCACAGACATGAGGAATCGCATGACTTGCCAAACACATAATAACTTAATAGTATATCGTGGAATGGCAGCTAAGACTCATGAATCCTCTTCCTGTTGGACTATTCCTCTTCTCAAATGAGTGATCACATGAGTGTCCTTAATATATCACAGGCTTCCACTGTCATTTGTCTTTGTTAAGTAAGAACTTGTGACTCAGTTGGTTTACAAGTTCCTTTCAGTTGTGACTATTCAGAGCTGAGCAGTCACCTTAATGATTAACAAATAGTCTTGGAGTACTTGTGGCTCATATATAGAGTATGTTTCAAAAGCAGCAAGGTTTGAGTTATTACCCAAAGCTACTGATGCCCTTTGGCCATGAGAGGTATCATAAAAGCGTTCTTTATATTTTGCCCATCTTGTGCTCTTTTTGGGCTTTTGGTGCTAAAACAAATTGGAGAGATTCAGTCATTTTGAAATTAGCATGGGAAACAAGGCTGATAGAAAGAAACCGCCCTGTTGTTTATGTGCTGCTGCAGAGCACTTTCCTTGGTGTCTCTTGAACTTGTCTGCAAATGTCACTAAGAGCTAACATCCCATTACAGGTTTCCAAGGTTGGCAAGTTCCAAAATTTCCAGTGCAAATAAGTAGAGTAGAAAAGTGGTCTAAAATAGTGTCCCTGGCAAATAAAATGCTATATTTTGAGCTCTCTTATCTCTGAGAATTCATGTGTGATAGAGAGAAAAGCTTTAAAAAGCCATGACCAGCAGAGCTAGTACAGATTGGATATTTTTGCTCAGCTGTTTAGGATGACATACCTAAACCTGTTAAGACAACCTGACCCTCCTGTACTTCAGGTTGTAATGTGCTTTTTTTGCTTTCTAGGAACCTACAAGCCGCCATTGGAGCCTACTATGATTTTGAGAGTCCAAATATCAATGTACCCTCCATGTCCTTTGTTGAAGATGTAACCATAGGTGAAGGAGAGTCCATCCCTCCCGATACCCAGTTTACAAAAACATGGAGGATACAAAACACAGGTAAGGCTTTTAGTCTGTAGCAAAATGTATGTAGTATGTGATAGGCTGGCAGAACTAATGGAAGAGATGCTGGCTTAAGGCAAGAGGTTAATGTGCACTTAACTTGGAATAGAGGCACCCTGTCACAGGAGAAGGTAGCTGCCAGCCTATGTGCTGTCCCTTCCTACATTGGCACACTGTTCTGTGGTGAGATGTGCAGCTCAGTTCACCAGTCTTGTTCCTCAGGCCACCACGTAGGAACTTTGTGAACTTCTAGATAAAAATAAATGGAAGTGCAAGTCACTGGGTGAGCCTCCCACACCCTTTTTGGCCTCCCACTCATATTCAGCCTCTACCTTGTAATTGGCCTCCCACCCATTTTCAGCCCTTTCTCTGACACCTCTGTCATTGGGTTGTTCTGCTCTTTATAGCACTGTGCTCTCTGTGGAGGCAGTGATGCAATGATCTACCTTGAGAAGATGTAGTGACACAAGGGTCATGTGGCAGATAACCCTTTCCTTTTGAAATCTTTCTTGGCAGCATTGCTAGTCCACGCTCTGAGAGACCAAAGTCCAGTCTGGAATAAGTCAAACAGTGACTGTGACCCAGGAAGTGGGATGAGGCAAAATACCTTCTCAGTGCTTGACCTGTTGGGATGTGGTCAGAGAGAAAGATGGGATCCGTGGATGTAAAGCAGAATAGCTTGTCCTCAAGTGTTGCAATGACAGGACATTGCTTGGATGTTTAAGCTGTGTGTTTGAAATTAATTGACATGCTTGCACTTTTGTGAAGAAGAATGATAGCACAACAAGGGATAATACCATGAATCATCATGAGTAAAGTTCAGCTGTGTTAGTATTTCTGCTTGTTAATAACTGCAGTATTCAAGTGTTGTACAGATTTGTGCTGAATATCAGCATATAACAGGGACTGAAACCATACTAAAAATCTAGGAGGGTTTCATCAAGAAGCAAGAGGTGAGAAGAGGGGTGAAACAAGGGGAACACAAAATCACAAAATGGAATCTATAAACCTTTAGAATTAGTTTTAAGCAATGTTAAGTTCGATGGCTTTGTAACAGTAGCAGTGGAAAATTACTGAGGTGCATATAATACATACTAAAAAATAGAGTACAGCTAGAGAACATACTGGCACAAGATACATCGTTACAGTTGATGTGGTCTTAAGAAAAACAGGACGCAGGGATAAGGAGTATCTGGGAATAGCAGGTGTCCAGAATAGGCTATGGGTAAACTAACTGATAAGTAGGAGGATAGGAGGGTTATTATGTCTCTGGTGCTAACAAACCAATTAAACTGGTACAAGCATCTACTGTGCGTGCTTCAAAGGCTGCCAGGAGTGATGAAGATTGTTGGAAGAAGTAATCGACCCTCAGAGACACCACCACGATTCTGTACACATGCGGGGAGCTTTCTGGAAAGTGATGTAATCCATACGTAGCCTCATGAATATGAATGTGTGCCCAGGGACTATATAAGGATGGCTTGTGTAGCAATAGGGGGACACACGTTAGGAGGAGTTATCCCCCGTGTCTCCCGGCACCACAATAAAGAATACCTGCTTGTCAGCTTGGAAACTTTGTTGGCAAGTTTGCTCCTGGAGTTTTCTCTGAATCAGGTGCCCGTGTGTGTTTAAGAACACTAAGTTATAGAGACTGTATTCTAGAGAAAGGCTTTAATGATTTCAGTTGACTTTCTGCCTCCATTTGTTTGGAAAGTTGACACATGTAGCTTGCTTAAAACTCCAGTAATGTTAAGAAAATGCCAGTCAATTTCTCACAGCTGCCTCAAATACAAATGTAGTAAGTTTGACAGGTCTTGTTTCTCCTATTAGTATCTTCATTAGCATGTGGTATGACTACAACCATACCTTGCTTCTTTCTGACTCCTTCCTCTTGTTTTCCTCTGATGTACTCTTTACTGCATGCAAATTCCGCCTTAATTTAACATCCTAGTTCAGGCAATGTTTCATTGTTCCTGGATTGACCTGCTGAAATCCATGGGCCTTCTAAAAGGAGGAAAGGGAGTTAATCTTGACATCTGAGTTCCTGGCAGAGCCAGCATTTGTTTTGGCTTCTGTGTGTGTTAAAGCCTGACTTCTTAAAATGTACATCTGTACTCTTTAATAGTGGTGCTGGAGGCCAGATCTTGTTAAAACCATGCTGTTGAGGCATGTTTTAGTTAAATGCAACTTCACAAACTGTGTTACAACTGCAGTTTAAGGTGAACTGTAGCATTTTAAAACCTTTTTTTGTTTGCTTAATTAAGGTATAGAATCAAAGACCTATAGTGTTTCCAGATGATATCTGCTTGTTAGGTAGATAACTGAAGCAAAGCCAGGTTTTTAACAGCTCTGCAGGAACCCTTGATTAAATGACTTCAGTTTTAGAACACAGAATACCTGAGGCATGTGTCACCGAAGCGTTCGGTGCATGATGAGTATGACAAGCAGAGCAATGAGAGATTGTCAGTTTTAGGTGTGCAAGCAGTAAGCTAGATTCAGTCAGGTGTTCAGATGTGTTACTAAAAACCAATACCCTGCTCCGATACCTTTCAGGATGGTGTTTGGCTTTTCTGCCAAATGACCAGTTTATATAGTGGACCCATTGCTGGAAGAGCAGCAGGATTTAACAGACTTATTTCCTTTTCCCACTCTACTCCCAACAGCTGCCGGCTCTGCAGGGTATCTACTACAATTTATCATCTCCTGAAAGATGAGTGTCCTGCAATAGAATGACATAATCATAATTCCATTTTATGGGGCTTATCAGTTGAAGTGTTCTAGGCACCTTGCAAGCCTAAAGCCATTAAACCCGATAAAAATCACATCAATTATTTAAACTAAGCTGTGTTGCTGGGCTGCCAGCCTTTCCAGATGAGACTTCATACTCCTGCACACCAGAGTCTGAGGTCAGCTTGTCACTCAACCTTCTCTTTTCACAGAGCTCCCTATCTCAGTGCTGTTTCCAACTGTAGTGATATATCCCCTGCTCTTGATATCCTACTGGACTTGTTCTCATCACTCTTTTACTGCTAGATTGTGAGTTGCACAAATAAGGACTTGACCAGAAAACCAGTCCCCGCCATGTCTTTACTGAAGTATCCACAGGGATTAAATTAGCAGGCAAGCTGTTGCAGAGGATGCTCTTTGAGGTAGCATAAGGTCAGATCAGCATCCACCATCCTCATCTCGAATGAGACAGAGTGGTTCGGAGCTCCCTGGTGGTTCAGGCTTTCCGTTGTTGTTTCCATTGACCTCAACTGAGCAGAAATTATTCTCCAAGTCATTGCTTTAGTGAAGTCATTACTGGAGAAGCAGCATAAGAAAATTTGGCTAAACTGTTTTTTCAGGAATCAGACAAGCACTTTGTGTCTGCCCCAATACTTGTTATGTTTGGTGGAGATGGCTGTGCCTGTGTGTGGAACTGCTTCCTGCATCTCTGCACATTGCCAGGTCACATTGTTGGTCCCACGATCCGCAGTCCAAACATTCATCTCCACAAAGAAATCCCATGTTCACAGCCTTTTCACCTTTGCACAAGGCTGAGAGAAGGGTTGCTACAAGAAAGGAAATAAAGCCATTTAGAGGGTAGTACCAGTTCTTTAATTATAGTTCAAACTGTTGGCTCCTCCTGAGGCTGCCAATGGGCTTAGAAAAGAATTAATCCCTGAAAGAATGTTTCCAGCACTTTGTATTAATAACACCTACGTTGATGTCTCTTGGGAGCTACATGTAGGGAGGCAGAAAGAAGTGGGGGGAGCCCACCTTTGTCTCTAGCGTTGGTACAATACACATACATGTTGGCTATGTTGATTTTCTTGCAGCTGTTACACTGGGACATTGAGAATTTTTCTGTGTAAATAGGATGTAGAGGTTGTTCAAATAGAACTATAAATTGTCCTGCTGCTCTCTAACTGGACCAGTTAAGCCTTGCCTGACAACTGTATTCTTTAGTACTCATTGCTGGTGATGTGTGTCTTGGTGTTCCTTTGCTGGTTCACCAATTGCATAACTTGTAATAAGCATGTTTCATCCAGTCTTTAACAGATATAAAGCATTTGCAGGTGCCCCGTCAGTAATTCTTTCTTCTGTTTAATCCCAGGGACAGAGGCATGGCCCCCAGGGGTTTGCCTGAAGTATGTTGGGGGAGACCAGTTTGGCCACGTGAACATGGTGATGGTCAGGTCCCTGGAGCCCCAGGAGATTGCAGACGTCAGTGTTCAGATGTGCAGCCCCAGCACAGCAGGAATGTATCAGGGACAGTGGCGGATGTGCACTGCCACGGGACTCTATTACGGAGGTGAGTGATCCCTTTTCCAGCTCTCCTTTGTGACATTCCCCTCGCAGATAACATGGACACTCCTGGCCCCTTGCAGGCACTCTCCTGATAACCAAATGGTGAAAGCAGAGGTCTGCCAGCTCTGAGGCTAAATATAGTAAAGAGAATAGAGGAAACATCGAGAGAGTTGCTTTGTTGTCTCAGCCTGGGACTGGTTTCTAACCACTGGAACAAATTGCAGATTACACCAAGCTCTGAAAAACAGGAGGGGCTTCCTCACACAGTTCTCCTGGAGACTCTTTCCCAGTTGGTCTTTGTCAGGATTCTTTCCCAGTTTCCCAGCACTGAGCATTGGGCTACATACAGGGATAAAGTGGAGAAAGCCTCATTTGAGAAGTCAGGATCCAGGTTTCAATACAGGAATTTGATGCATCTACTGTGACCCATTTTTTCTGTGTTTAAAACTACTTTCTGGTATTTTTCCTGGTTTCTCAGCCCAGGCCATCGCCATCCTCATTCATGTGGAGTTGTTCAGTCTCTTTGAGCCAGCTCTAGTTTAAACTGAGAACATCTTTATGTCTGTTTTGGCAGTTGGGAGTATCCCAAATTACACAGGTTTGAGTGAGAGATGTTGGCACTTGGAGTCAAAAATAACTCTGTGCTCAGGGTTTTGGCAGAATCGTCAGTAAATGTATGACTCTGGTGTCAAAAGTGGATGGAACTTGTCCCTGAAGAACGAGCCTGAATTCCTCCATGCAGCTTGTTCAGCTGGTGTGTTATTAAATTAAAGCTGAGGTTTTCCCAGCTCCTGACAGTTTGAGATCTTCCTAAACCTCCTCAAGTTGCACATTTTAAAAGACAATGACCTACAAATGTGAATCCCTCGGGCTGCTGAGCGTAGAGTCACAGCTGCCCTTCTCTGCAATATGATTATAGAATCATAGAATAGTTGGGGTTGGAAAGGACCTCAAGATCATCCATCCAGTTCCAACCCCCCTGCCATGGGCAGGGACACCTTGCACTAAACCGTGACACCTAAGACTTCATCCAGCCTGGCCTTGAACACTGGCAGGGATGGAGCATTCACAACTTCCTTGGGCAATCCATTCCAGCACCTCACCACCCTCACAGTGATGCACTTCTTTACATCTCACCTGAATTTCCCGTGTTTCAGTTTGAACATCACCCCTTGTCCTATCACTACAGTCCCTAATGAAGAGGCCCTCCCCGTTAATTGCTTTTATGCTGGTTACAGCCCCAGAGGCTGAGCCCCAGCGCTGCTGAGGCCCTGCCGGCTCCCGGACCCCTCGCTCGCTGGGTTTTCCTACCGGCACGGCCCCGGGGCTGGCAGCAGGGGGACACCGCGGGGCCGCCGGTGGTACCGCAGCGGACAGCAGGGGGCGCCGCGGGACCGCCGGTGGTACCGCAGCTTACAGCAGGGGGCGCCGCGGGGCCGCATCCCGCAGATCGCAGGGTCCTGCCGTTCCTGGAAGGTGGAATCTCAGCGACTGGGATTGGGTCGTAAATGAGAACTGATGAGCGTGGGCCTGTAAAGGGGAGCTTCAAGGAGTTAGTGCTGCTTGAGAAGCCACGGGGGTAAATCCCAACAGCGGACGTACCTGCTGGCTCCTCCCCGGGCCGCCGGGGGCAGTGTTATTCAGCCAACAGCAGCCTGCGCTTGGCTGCAGAAAACCTGGAAACAACTGGAGAGGGACTTTTCGTACGGTCGTGTAAGGATGGGACATGGGGCGACAGCTGTGAACTGAGAGTAGGCTTAGATTTGATATTAAGAAGAAATGTTTACTGTGAGGGTGCTGAGGCGCTGGCACAGGGTGCAAAGAGAAGCTGTGGCTGCTCCATCCCTGGCAGTGTTCAAGGCCAGATTGGACGGGATTTGGAGCATCCTACTCTAGTGGAAGGTGTCCCTGCCCATGGCGGGTTGGAACTGGAAGAGCTTTAAGGCCCTTTCCAACCCACACCATTCCGTGATTCTATGAATTACATGTGACGTGAGGTGCTCTTACCAGACCTGCTGAGATGCGATAAGGTATGGCTGCTGTTCTTTTTTATTCTCCTCCACTGTGCAGCAAAACAATACCAGAGCACATTTAATGGAGAGGTGCTAAAAAAGGGGGGGTGGGGGGAGAACGATAATAAAGCTGAATTTGGATACATACCAAGATATGGATTAGTGTAAATAGGCTGTAATGTTTGCATAAAGTGTAAATGAAATGATAAATAAAATAACAATCTTATCTGTGTACATGAGAGAGAAATGCATTAGGTAAGAACTGCAAATATGTTTCTTATTCTAACCAGTAGTTTGTGAACTCATGTGATTGTCTACCAAGCCTTGGTATCTTACCCACCTACCGTGAGTGTTTTGGAACTGGAGTGGAGATGGTTTACAGTGAATTATCATAAATAGTCATAATTACCTTCCAAGTCACCCATTTGTTGCTTTATGTTAATAGCCCAGCCTTTCAAAGCTAAACAAAAACAACATTGCCTTTTCTTTACCATCACAGTAGAAGATTGGCAGCGATATCTCCTGGCTGTCATTTCAGTCTTGCTGCATAGCCTTGGATAAAGTCACTTCAGGTTTTCATTTTTCAGTGCATCATATAGATGATTTGAAGCATGGAGCTTAAACTCGTCGTGTTGCTTTGTTTTTTTATGTTCCTAGCTGGTTCATGGAAGTTCAGTAGGAGTAAAACTTGCCTGGTTTTCTGGAAAGATTAGACACTACATTAGTGTTTAAGCAGTGCTTCCAGTGTTACATTAAAATGTACTTTAAATGGTGAGGTTTTTCTTGTCTCTGTAAAGGTTGGAATTCATGTTCTGTTATTCTCCTTCTTCCTCTTCATTAACTCCATCTAGTGACAACCGGAGTGTCTTTTCTTTTTTCCACAGATGTCATCTGGGTGATCCTCAGCGTGGAAGTTGGAGGACTTCTGGGTGTAACACAGCAGCTGTCATCCTTTGAAACAGAGTTCAACACACAACCGCATCGCAAGGTAGAAGGAAACTTTAACCCATTCGCCTCTCCACAGAAGAACAGGCAACCAGATGAAAACAACCTAAAAGACCCTGGGGGTTCCGAGCTAGGTACAATCAGCAAAAACACATGGGGGCCTCCTCCTGACCAAATCGAACAAGATCAGAATGGACTGTCACAAAACTCTGTAAATCTCTCCCCCAGCAGTCACTCGAACAACTTGTCGGTAGTGACATACAGTGAGGTAGGTGCCCTGGGAGAACAGGAGAATGGGTAGGTGATGAGACTGATGTATGTAATAGCTCTTCGTTACAAACTGCAAAGCCCTTCCCTTCTGCTTCTGCCAGACCTGCTAAGGAAGGTTTTGAATTTGACTGACTCTGCCAAGTCCTCATATTATGTTAAACCTTTTTTTTTTGCCTCTGATAGACTCTACTAGATCCACCTTCTTGTTTCTGCTTCAAGTCCTTCTTAAAGTTTATATAATCTTGTCTGGGTGCTGTAACTATTAGTGGCTGGAGCCTGCTCCAGTTGCGTGTGCAAATAAGTCAAAATATCTCTCTAGATGTGCTCCTGAGTTTTACATCATTTGGAAAAGACAAAAGATAACCACCCTCCCCAAACCTGAGCTTAACCAGGTAACTTCTTTTAAGATGGTGTGGGGAGACTACAGAGCTCAGCATTTTGAGCCCAGAAGCTACCTGTCAGGAACAGTCAATTAAAGGACTGTTCCTGTCTGTGTCCTTGTCTTGTTATAATTGTAGGTGACTTTTAAATTATCTTTCCTTTGAATCTCTCTCAAAAGCTTGCTTGGTGGATGCTATATGAGTCTGAGTGATATTTTGACTGTTTTTATTTGCTTGTGTGTGAAAAATGACTTGCAGGATTATTTACAATTCAGAATCCACCTGTTGATGCAGCCAGTATGTGTAGGTGTGTACTGTCGTATGTCAAACTAGTTTGATTTTTAAAATCCTTTTAAAATGCTTTACTGTACTTTAAGCAGTCTGTGTAGGACAATAACACTTGGTTGCTGAATGAATTAATAAAGCCCTAATGTTAGTTCACCTACAGCACTTTAGTTCCTAACTGGATGAACTGCCTGTCCTCTACCAGTGGATCATATTTTAGTGACCTACTTTGCACCAGGGCTATGCATTTTTTACTGATGGCATGTGTGGGATGAACTGTGTGACAGACTTCCAATTGCCCTTCTTGTGTTTTGCACCCCAAACATAAATTGCTAAAAGCTGAACTGGTTCCTGCTTCAAGGCTCTGCTCAGTGGAAGTGGAATGGATGGCTTAGGAAATGATTGAGAAATAAAGCCTTTACCTGTCAGTTCCAATCCAACCTGAGTTAGGAGGGACTGAAAGTCTTCATAGCAGTTGCTTGGTGGACAGCAGTGTTCCCAGAAGGGACAGGCCATCCTCTGACTGCAGAGGCCGCCTACATGCTGATACATCTTCTCTGCATACGCTTTCTCTCCAGTGCTTCAGGTGGGGAATGCTGCTCTGTGGCTCTGTCCTACATATCCCAGCAATGATTGGTAACAGCTCTGTGTATCAGCTGATGGAAACAAAAATCAGTTTCTAAGTACAGCTTTGGTGACATAGTGGACTTACTGAAGCCTTTCAGACCTGAAATCCTGGGTTTAATTTCATTTTTGGAGGTCAGCTTTAGGCTGGAGATGGCTTTTTTCCCTTGCCTGTTTTCTGAGTGCAGAGCTTGGCAGTTGCTTCGTAGTTGATATACACTTGCAGGTGGAGAGATGTGGAACTGCTAATACACTTCTGAGACAGTTCCCTTGTAGAATTCCCAGATGTGGGGTTTTGGCAGTAACATGGCCTTCAGTTTTCACTAGGTCTCTCCCTGTAATATATATCCTTACCCTTCCTAGTGAGAGGAGAGTGCTTTGAGCACCAGGAGGTAAAGCATCCCAACAGACTCCCAGCTGGGGAGTAGATGCTTTGTCTTTTCTAAGAACATAGGTACAAGAAACTGATAGTTATTGGAGGTGCAGAGGCCATAGCAAAGATCAGCTGTACTCTGGAAAGGGAAAGCCAGAAAGGAGAGTGAAGCACTACCAGAGAGGATGTCATAAATTGAAGTAAGCTGCTTTAGCTGGTAACCCAAAGCTCCTGAGCAGTACTCTTTGAGATGTGAGCCATTATAACCTAACCTCAGATGCAGAATAGGTAATAGGTGGCCTTTCTCCCTACTTCTCAAACCCCCGCCCCCCCCCCCCCCCCTTTTTTACTTCCAGATGTTTTTTGGGAGGTTTCTTGGGTGGATTTGAGGTGGATTATCTGAGATAAAAAGTACACATCTTGGGTTTTGCTTGCTTGACAAGGGATAACCTTATGGTCCTTTTTGAAGATGGGGTGGGGTATGTGAAAGTTCATTGATACTTGAGGGTTTTTTCTCTGCTCCAGTGTTTTTGTTTATACCATAATAAAACAAGTTAGGTTTTCCTTTGGAAGCCATTATTAAGGTAGGCCTGAAGATCAGAGTCCTGTTCCATCCTTGCCCTTCCTGTCCAGGGCAGGAGGCATTCTGCCACAGACTTAATATTCATCTTGGTACGATCCTGCTTCCGTAGTGAACATGTTTGAGTAGGTTTGACACCCTACATACTTGGTGTCATTTCAGTTGTTCCCTGGCTGGGGTCTGGCACCATCACTTGCTGCCTCCTGCAAGCTGGGAAAGAACATACTTCTATCTTCTTTCTTTTCCAAAGAAGGTATAATGTGCAAGCAGTACCCTATAATGTGCAAGCAGTACCCTATAATGTGCAAGCAGTTCTCCTATAATGTGCAAGCAATACTCCTATAATGTGCAAGCAGTATGCTAGCTGCAGGTACCATTTCAGTGGGAAAGGGCTTATTGGAAGTGATGTAAGAAGTATTAAACCTCCTGAGCAGATGGTATTCCAGTACCTGTTAGGAAAAGCAGTATTTGACCCATCTTCCCCACTTCCTTGGAGACTTTACCTGTTCTTTGCTGCTTGAGAGGGACAAAGAAAACTACTTTTGAAGCTGTTGTCCTGTGATTGAATATTGATGTGAAAGGCTTTGTTTCAAGTTCTTGGAGCAGATAGAGAGTCCTATGGGTTGGTTCTGTAGTTGCATGCTGGGATTCCTGGATTCTGGTGATCTTCAGCAGGACCTCCAGTGTTTGTCTGCTTTCATGTACCCAGAGAATGGAGTGAGTCCCTGGTGAGATACAGTAGTGGGAATGGGTAAGGTCCAGCTAAGGTGTTCAGAAGGTACTATGTCCCATATTTAGAAGTAATATAAGTGCTTAAATATTTCTCAGATCACTGTGGAGGCTTCTCCCTGCCAAGAGATCATGGAGTACCCCAATCATGCAGTTGCATGAGATCTTTGAGCTAAAACTACAGCTTCTGGCGTCTGCAGCTGTAAAACACACCAGAAGTTGCCAGACTTTGCCTGTGTCAGTTCTCCTTCTGGTGCAACTGAGCAGGTGTGACTTGTCCTCTCAAATTCCCCATCGGAGTCAGGATCTTAGTGACAGTGACATGCCATCTGCTGCTGGATTAGACAAGTGTATCAACGTTTCACACGTGGAAGCATTCAAAATGCTTTTATCCAGCAGCGTGTAAAGCACATAGCTTGTGTGCTCGCCTAGGAGAAAAAACCCCACACAAAACACAAAACCCAAGAATTGAATTCCCTGTAAGCAGGTAAGATGAAAACTGTGATCTGGTTGAAACAAACCAAATGTGATCTTTATTCCTGCTGTAGTGCACACCTTCCCTGGGCTCACTCCACTTCCCTTAAGTCAACTGCTGTAAGGTGGTAGATCAGGTTCTGTGTTCCCAGTATTGCTAGATCAGGTTCTGTGTTCCCAGCATTGCTTTGAGCATGTTGTCATATCTAGTCCCAGTGGAGTTTTTGCATGTTCTTAGAACTAAAGATGTGCTTAAGCGCAGGATAGGATGCTTATCTCAGGGTAGGGATGAGCTGTATTAGAGTCCAGATATACCCATGCATGGGTATTTTATTCTCCTTTCTGGCAATCGGTTTCTCTCTGTATTCTCGAGAGAGATGAGGCGAATATAGCTTCTATTTACTTGCTCCTGTCTCATAGCAACACTGTTGAGGTCACTGCTGCTCTCTTGTGACAGTCTTTTACATTAAAAGTGCAAGATGCAGTCTTACAGTGCCTGGGGAATTAGAGTTAAATTTCTTAACTAAAGAAAGAAACGTACAGGTTTAAATACCTAAAAAGGTCTGAGGTGGATAGCCATATACTGACATTTGGATTGTACTGCGTCACGTGTATATTAAATATATACATATATATATATATAAAAGTTGCCCATATGAATTGAGGAACCTCTGCTTTCTGTGTAATGCAAGAAACTGCACATAGAAGTTCTGATTCTGCAAAGATTTGCCCATAGAGAACAACATGTATAGTCACTGCCATAGCAAAGAGCGTTCTGCTGCTTGTCTGGTATTAATCTCTTCATTACTCACACTATTAAGAGCCCAGTGAAATACAAGCACATTTGCAGTTCACAAAATTAAAAATCTCAGCACCTTTTTTCCTGCTGTATTTATGCTCTCCATTTCCCTTCATTCTGTGTGGAGCTGAACTCTGATCCATACTTGACAGCTTTCTATATGTAAAGGGAAAAACCATCTCTATACTTAGAGCCTTCAACTGGCTTCCTCCCTCTGAGTTTAAAAGTGGCTGCTGCTTCTATATGCATGCTTCCTCCAAACCAGGGCACTCCAATTGGTATGTATTTTTAGTACCTCTAAACTTTAGACAGGATTCTTCTCACTGAGAACTATATGAATACTGAACTGTATTTGTGGGTAAGGAAGATGCCCCAGAAGTGTTTGCATACATGTAGATCAGAAGTTCCTTCCATCCTGGTATCTGGGCTTCAAAGTGGATCGTTACCACATGGTTAAATTAATCTAGAACAAAGTAGGAGAGCATTGGACTCAAATCTACTGTAGCTACTCCTTGACAGCCACGCTGCTCCTTAGCATCTGCAGGCTAAACTGATGTTGCATGAGCTGGTTTGCTTATCTGGTGAAAGACTAATGTGTTTGGATGTTGCATGTTAGCTCATCCGCAAACACCAGCAGTCCCTGTGCGTCTGGGCTGTGGGAAATGTGAGATAATCTGGTTTTAGCTTAACTTTGCTCCATTGCAGGCCTACAGTTTCCCTGTTACTTTATCTCTGCAGACTAAAAGCACGCCATTGAGTTACAAGAGCTAAGTTGTTGCATGGTAACTTAATCATGTACTTGAGCCCTCATGTACTTCATCAGCTCTGCATCTACACCAGCCCTGTCAGTGGCTGCACTGTGAGAAAGTTCTTACCTTCCTGGTGGCCCATGCCATGTGTGCGCAGCGTGCATGGAATAAACACAATGAAAGTGCTCAAGCCTCTGTTCTCCTGTCTGTTCAGTTTACACAAGCTGGCTACGAGAACTCTGTGTAGTTTGGAGAAGCACTGAGTAGGAGCAGCCCAGGAGGTGCTGAGGAAACGGGGACTTGTAGCGTTGTCTGATCCTGCTGTCAGTGTGCACTGGGAGACTCCTGTATCGCTTCGCAGCTGTGCATCAGAACCTCCTGTCTCTCTGGAAGTGTACCTTTTCTTGATCTTGACTCGGTCACAAAGGTGAAATAAAGATAGCTGTTTGAAAGCCTGTGTTGTGCTGCTTTATGAAAGATTAACTTCATTTTATTTCTAGCACAGTTGCCTTCACTTAAAGAGCTCAGTATTTACAAAGGCCTTTAACTTTCCAAAACGACTCCGTTCCATTCTAGATGCAGAAGTCAAATGATAATTTATACCAATGATTTTCATGTAGAGTCTTTCCTTGAAGGAAAATGTGGTCCTCTGGTCTCACACGCTTACTTGCATGAACAGCCAGTGTGCTCTCACTAGCAAGTTAGCAATTACTTCTGTGGATGATACTGGAAGACATGAAAGTCAATTTGCAAAGCTGCAGCTGAGCTTTTCATAAAGACAATGATTCATTTTGAGACTAGAAGGGAATTTGCCAAAAATAGTGTGAATAATTCTTCAGATAAACGAACTCAGAAAAACTGCAATTTCTGCAGAATTATCTTTGCATGTTTGTGATGTAAAATATTGCCTACAAGGGACATATTCTTGAAAATGTCGTATAATGGAGTTTGGTATTTGCATTACAGCAGTAACTGAAGTTTTCAGGTGCCAACATTGCACTGCATGTTGGATACATTTAATGGGAAACAAGTGCTTTGCAGGCAGCTTGTATCTTCCTGAGAAAGGAGTATTCTCATTTCACAAAGTAGAGTAAGAGTTTCTTGCTCGGGGTCTGATGTTAAACCAAGTCTAGGCTTGATCTTAAAAGAAATAAGTTTCTTGCTTTTGTACATTCTCATATACACTAATAAATCTCATGGGTAAGTGAAATGCAGTGAAGTGGCAATCTCAAGAGCAAAGACTTTGGGCTCTTTCTTCTTGGTGAAACTAATTATATCAGGAAACGCTGACCTTGGTCACAGATTGTGGGACTGTTCTGGAGTTGCTCATGGGAAGTTCACCTAGAGATGTCAGCCTGTTAAGTGCAGTGTAGCCAGTGGTGCAGAGATGGATGTACTTGATCATCTGACTGAAGGTGAGCTAAATTCTGGTTTTGTTTAACACAAATAGCATAATTGTAGTGTTTTAAATTGGATGCTACAGAAAACAGTATCTGAAGATCCAGAGGGTTTCCCTGAAAACAACGTTAATGGCAGAGTCTCTGCATACAGCAAGACTTGTGAACTGTGGCTAAGGTGAAGACCATACTGTGTACTGCTGAACTGTGTCACTGCTGTTATGTCATGGGGAAATGCAGATGGCTTGGCTTAGGTGTGCACAGTTTAAATGAGCAAGGTGGTGCCTTGCTCATAAGCTGAAGTGCCCGAGAGGTCCAGGGAGCAGCTGGAGCAGCGCCTGCCTGTCAGTACCTGCAGGCAGAGCCTGGTGTGCAGGAAACTGAAAGATAAAGCAAATTCTTGCAAGTATGTCTGTACAGGTAATGGACAACAAACCCTGGTTTTCTGCTGTTGAGCAGTAAGTACAATAGCTTAACCTCTTTGAGTGCGACTGCTTAGGATCTTGCTTATAACCTTGTTTTCCTTCTATGTCCTTTGGGGGGGGGGTGTGCACCTCTTCACATTACTTTAATGTTCCTCTTCTCCCCATTGTTTCAGTGATGACTGTGTTTTTCAGATTGAGTATCTCAGTCTCTGTTTTGGCAGGAGTTTCTCCTTTCCAAGGTGGATTTTTGTCTTGGAATCTCTTAGAAGTTGTCTTCTGAAAAGCTTGCTTTACAAACTCAGAGTACAGCCTGTTCCTAGGGTAGAAGTGTGTTTGGTTTTCCAGGTATTCATGTCTGCAAACAGTAATTTCCAAGTTTCCAGTCTTCTATACTTCCCATGCAGTCTGTGAGATGCCCTTCTGTCTCTGGGTTGAATTTTGAAACCTGCCGATAGATGCTTCATGTCACCATTGTCTTGCATTTTGCCACCTGGTGTATCCTAAAGAGCTAAGTTTTTCTCACCTACAGCAACATTACAGGCCTCTTAGAGCACTTCCTTCCTTTATAACATAGATACACAACAGAGGTCTTGAACTTGGGGTTTTGGGGGCTTAAAGTAATGAAGTTGATGCTTTATACAAGTCATGTTAGACTCATTGCTTCATGGCTCTGTGGCTTATGCAATGATGTTACAGTCATAAAAGAATGTGCAGGAATTGCTGTTTCCTTTGAAATTTGCCACATTAAAGGCAAAATGCTGAAGGCTTGAGGTTAGAGCTTCACTTCAAGACGAGTGATGGCTTTGTGCTAATCAGGCTCTCGGTTGTCTTAACTCATCAGCGTGCTGGAAAGAAGCTGCACTGTGTTTAAAAAAGCATTTGGATAATGATCTTCTACCTTTGACAGTGAAATGTAATGATACTCATCTCACTTCTGACCTGAGTGCTTGTCTGGACCTTACAGGAGGATTATATGTGTGGCTTGTACCATCATCATTATGACAAACTTCATATCCCTGTGACTCAGGAAATCTCTTACCTCCCTGTTGGTCACTTTCTTTTGCTTCCTGATGAAACCCTGGATAGCTGATTCAAACAACAGGAACTGCAGAAAGAAGTTCCTGTTCATTTGAAACCTGTTACTAAATCTGTTGCTTAGGTGACTCACTCTAGGATGTAAAAATGGATTCTCTAGTAAGCGTCTTGGTTTCTTTGGTTAAATGTGATTGATTTTTCACTTGAGGAAAATGTATTTTGTTACCTTGAGAGAGCAAAAGTGGCAGTTGTGGGGCTTTCCCACCAGTTACAGCCTCTTACTTCACTGTTTGTTGTAACCTTTAGAAGAGACTTGGGAAACTGCAGTTCTTGGCCTCACAGGTATTGTAGCATCTATAAGGGATTATTTTGCTCTGTTGTAGAAAATACAAGTTACTTTGTGGCCCAGTAGCACTGAAAGAGGTAAGTGGATAGGATGACATCGCAAGAGATCAGCTTCAAGTGTGTCTTAAGGCTGAACACCAGAGGTCGTGTTGTGGGTAAAGGGTTGCATTTGATTTGGAAGTACTGGGATGGGATGCTCAGTGTTTTATTTCTTGCCTGGTGAAATTGATTATGTCTCCAACTTTCTTTCAGGGTTTCCACGGTCCTTATCCCTTCGGACAGTCTTAAACCACAAAAACAAAACGGGTATCGACAAGAGGAGAATTTAACAAAGGACTGACTTTGGGGAGGAGGGAGGGGAATTCACGTGGCAGACACAGCGTGGACACCCCCCTTCTCCTCCTCCATGTTCTGGATAACGAAGAAAACTTAAGTAACTTAAAACTCAGTAACTTAAGACTAGCTGTTTCCAGAGGAAAATACGAAGTCTAAGTATGCATGTGTGAATGCTGAGTTTCAGGAGTGTTGTTCAATGCTATGAGAAAGAAACTATACCAACACCATGGTTTGTTTGGGTTTTTTAGCAATCATTCTCACACGTAATTAGGGAGCTTAAAGAGAAGCTTAAACAAATGACTATGGAAAAGCCATCTTAAAATGTGTTGCCTACAGAGCGGTTGTAGTTTGAGCAAATGTTTCATTTCTGTTTGTTTCTTGTTCTTTTCTCAAGTAAGGGACAGCGTGTGTTTGTATGGAACCCTCGTGTTTATGACTTGCTCCTGAATGGAATTTGCTTCGCGTCTTCTGGGGTTCGTGCAGTGATTTCCTTTGTCAGATGTTTTTTTCATGGCAGGTTGGGCCTGCGCCCGGCTCTGTGTTTTTAATATCAGCTGCTGGGTTTAGTTACCAAGCTTTTTAATTCCTTGTATTTCTTTTTGGGTTTGGCTGTTGCTGTGAGTTAAGTTGTGCTGCGTGGCCTTGGAAACCCTGCTGAAGACCAGGTCTTGAGGTCAAAATCAGAGAGACTCTGGGGCTTCCAGCATGACATGGAGAGCTCATTTCCCTTCCCCTTGTACATGAAATACACACAGATACCACCGATATTAATAAGAAACAGATTAAAGATCCAGAGCTGTCCTATGTGGTTAGCATTGTAAAATACCTTTTTGTTAGCTCTTGATGTGCAGTAGCTGGGCCTAGAGCAATCAAGCAAACGTATCAAGTCTTATGCCAAGAGGGAAGTCCCTCTCTGTAGCTGTAATTCACTTGGTGGTAGTTGCAAAGCTTTACAAAGGTCATGTCCTTTTAATTTTGAATGTCCCATCTCTCTTTCATAGGGTATAAGTTTGCATTCTTTTATCCTGTGATAAAATACTAGCTTAAAGGCTAACGGTTTGTGGCTTTGAATGCATCACCAGCTGGATTCCACTCTGTCACCTTGTATTCATTTGCCTTTAGCATCCTGGCTTAGAGCATCATTGAGGTTCTTACCTTCAAAATGGGATCTCCAGGGCTTAGTATTAGAGAAGGAATGGCTCCTCTGATGGTTCAGGTTGTTCTGCTGTTCCTTCAGTGTAACTTCCTCCGGTTGTGGATTGGGAATGAGGTCTTACTCAGAAACATGAACATAGCTGCAACAGCCACCTGCCAAAGGTAACAGTAATATGCAAAGCCCCCACTACCTTCTTACAGATCTTTCCAGTGGAGACCCTTGTTCTGCTTGTTGGAGTAGAACATGGGCTTGCTGCATGGTACGTGTCTTTACACTGATTGCCCTTGACTAGTTGTGTTTCCTTAGTTACCTTTGAATGGGGCATTCATTTTCATTGCAGCTAGCAAGTGCTCTCTTTATTTTTCTGTATGCAGGTGGATGTTGTGGAGGACATTCTAGAGGAACCTTCCTTGTATCCAATAGAGGAAGAATTGGGTGATAGCTCTGGTTTGTATTTCAGAGGTTCAGTTGTTCAAGGTCACCGTTACCCAAAATCTCCCATCAGTAATGTGCTTGAAGGGAGAAACAAGCACAGTGTGAGAAAGGCATGAGAGAGGCACTGCAGGGTTTGGACTGCTGGCCATTGACACTTGCAGTCTGGGGGTCTGTCTTGGCACCTTGCTAGAGCTGGGTGGTTGTTAAGATCCAGAGCGATCCTGTGGAAGGTGGTGCTGCACTGCTCAGTGCAGCTGTAGTGTTTGGTTCTTGTTCTCTAACATCATTTTGCCTTTGGTTATCTCAGTAGCATTCAGTTTAGGGAATTATTTCCATCACTATAGCATCGAATGGGTAAATGGATTCTTTCTGTGATCCCTTCCTTTCCAAGCAGGTGGCTTGTGCAACAAGCTCTGAAGGTATCAACAGTGACCTGACCATCACACCTCCTGCAGTGCTGCCACTTCCCTTCTGGAGGTGTCTAAACCACTGGAGACTGTTTGTCCAAGTGACAAGGCAATTCTTTATCTTTACTAGCCCCTTTTATCAGGTGTGTAGTGGAAGCCAGGGGGGTGGTGTGAGGATTGTGTTGTAGCTGGTGCTGCAACCTTTGCCTTGTGTCAGCTGAGGCATTTGGGAGACCCTTGAACTCTTGATACTCTCATGCTGGCTTTCTGCTCCCAGCCATGCATGCTTCTTCCATAGGTCATGGCTGCCACATTCATGTTGCTGTCCTCCTCCTTAGGCTGAATTTTCCTCTTCTTGAAGAAACCCTTGCATGTACCCCAAGTAGTGTGTGTTTTCCCACTCAGAAGGCATACTCATTCTGCACAGGGTCACTTACTGGAAGGCGTAAAGAAAGGCCAGGGCCAGATCTGAGTTGCTGCTGAAATCTGCATCCTTTTGCTGCTCACATCACTGCTATTCCCCAGGTAACCAGGTGTGAGCAACTCTTGTGTGCAGGTATGATCTCTGCGAGCAGTCACACTGAGCTCTCGCTGCTTTGAGGGTTTAGGTTGTGGCTGTGACAGTGGAAGAATGCTTAAATTAGTGGTTGCTCTATCCCTTGGGTTTTAACGAGTAAAAACTGAGGCCAAAGGTGGTTTTACCTCTTGTGGTCCTTTGGAGTGGTGCAGCCAGCACTGAAATTGCTCTTACTATCAGGTTTCCAGCTTTTAAATAGGTGAGGTTTGAGGTGTATTCAGCAAAGCTCTTTCCGGGTGACTTCAGGGCATGGTGATTGTGTTGGTTTCTATATGGCTGATGCATTCAAACTGGTGGAGTCTTAACATCAGATACATGAACCAAATGGCCTGGTTTTCCAAAAGGGCTGAATGACAAATGTTTTGGTGAGCCTGAAGCGTGTGCTTGGATAACCCTGATCCGTGTGAGTTACACACGTAGAGCTCGGGAGTGTTAGAAATAGGGGGGAGTCCTGAATGGGTTGAGAGTGGTGAACTGGTTGAAGAGGCTGTTGCCCCAGTGAGGCTGGTACCCACTGCTACAGGAGGATGCAGTGACAGAGGCTGCAGCTGGCTCCAGTCTGATTAACACCCATCTGTCTTGAAGCCCTGGGAAAGGGGGAGATGTTCTTTAACTGCCCCAGCCCTTCCAAAAGGAAAAGGTAGCACAGAACATCTCTGATAGCCTCTAGAATGGATCCTGGTGTCAAGCAGGATTATGTGGAACCATAATGCTGGAACAACCTTACAACAGCAGCCCAGGCACAGTGTCTCAGCCTAGGCAAACTGGAGCACAGTATCCCTAGAGGACCAACCCGTAACTGGCGATGCCCTGTGAGGAGGGGATGGGGGGAGCTGGAATGTGCTGCCTGCATCTCAGGAGTGCTGGGTTTGAGCTCTCCGGGGTTTGGAGGGCGAAGCTGGGTGGTCAGAGAGGTGCATGCTGTCCCGTGTCTCCGTTTCTGTTGCGTGTTTCCATTTCTTTTGGTGTGTGAGTGCGTGGGGGTTCTGCAGCCTGTCTGTTCTCTCCGGGCAGAGTGCATGTGTAGAACAGGATGGTGTGTTGCCTCATTGAGTCTGGGAGAAGTCCTATGATAGCACATGGAGGGGGGGAATAAAGGAAGCTTTTTCCTTGATGTATAAATGAATATTTGTATGATTAAATTAACACAGAAAAAAATGTTGTGTAGCTGTTGAGAGTTTTATTGACGCTGCAAAAGCATCTGAGTCTGTCATGGTGTGGTTAAATGTACACAGCTTGTTTCTATCTCCAGGGTGCTTCCAGGCACTAAAGCACGGTGTCGTTAAACCCCGTTCTAGCCTTGCCCTTACCCCAAATTACTTTAAAGGCAAACCACATTTGGTGTATATTGAACTTACCAACCAACCTTTCCGGTCCAGATAAGGATGGCCAAGAAGCCCATTTAGGTTATTTTATGAGGGGTGATGGGGAGCGGGCTCACCACAGCGTCTGTTCCGGAAGGAGGATTCCCACCGGAGCTGCCCCAGGATCTCGGTGCCAGTACAGACCATTGCGGTGTGCAGTTGCCTGATGAAGGTGAGCAGCGGCTCAGCACCGTGCTGGGAAGGGCCTGAGGCAGCACTGAGGGGTGCAGGGGTGGATGCGAGGAGGAGAAATCTGGCTTCAGTGATCATATGGGGGTCACCATCACGAACTGAGGTCATAGCCACAGCCGCATCCTTCAGTGCCCCTTGTGTGGCTTATTTACATCCCAGCACTTTACTGGGAGCCTTGGTGGGCTATATGGTGAGTCTTCCCATGAGTGGCAATGGATCAGACCTCCTGTTCCATGAGTATCTTGGTGAGGCAGGAAAGGATTTGGGTTTTTTCTTACTGTCGCTGAGGGAGCAGCATTTCCTGTGTACCAGGATGGGGATGTGTGAAGGTCTCTGCTTTGGTTTGCACTGGCCTGGCCATTGCAGGCTGCTCCTCTTTCCCAAGCGACACCTGACCACTCGAGGCACCCAGCCCAAGCATTTGCCTATATAAACTATATTGTGGAGCAGCTTAGCTGAAGCCTTTCTCTTTGCTTACATGTGATTTTGTTACTAATCCTTGCAGGGAGCCTCAATGTGTGCACACGGGGTTTGCTTTTTACCATTTGAATAAGTGCCTGGAGCTTTCAGCTGCCGTTTCAGCTTCACTGAAAGCCTTAATGGGAACAGACATCCTGCTACCTGTGCCTACGGGTATTTATTCTGTGCCTTGAAAAGAATGCAACCCTTGAGCTCTCGGTGCTCATGGGTGCCCTTGCAACCAATGTGGGTGGATTGGGGTTACCTCCCCTTCTCTCTTGCCCATCTTGTCATTTCCTAGTTGTTGGATGATAGAATATGTTTGTCTTTAGGGTTGCAACCTGGCGATGCCAGGACAGGGCAAGAGCATCGCACCCTCTTACACCGTCCCCCTGAGCAGCCAGGTAACCTCAGGGATGGCTGTAACAGGGGTCATCCTCACACTGTGATCCCTGCATGGAGGCTGGGGCTGGTGCAGGGTGGCAGGGCAGTCAAAGGGCTCCTGCAGTCACCTGGGAACTACTTGGGTTTGCTTTTGTCTGCCTATTGATTAATTTGGGGGGTCCAGGTTGTTGTTTATTGAAAGTCATAACCCAGGTTTTAAGCAGGTTTTGTTTGGCTCCTGAAGTGATGCTGCGGGAGGCAGGAGGGTGCTTTCTACCATGTGTGATGAACTACAGTGAGGGTGGCATGCTCAGCACGCTGGGTAGTGCCCAGGACCAAGCAGCATTGTCCCCTGCTCCTGTGCTCCTCTGCAGTGCTTTGGGATGCAGGATGCTCCAGAGCCTCCACAGCGTCCTGGTACCTGCAGACTGGAAGCAGCAGCTCTGAGTACAGCAGAGAAGGGAAGAGCAGGGGCTGTGATTCCTTTCTCCCCTCCACACCAGCCACATGCACTAAGTCCTGCGGTGCACAGGAGGTGCTGAGGAGGGGTTTGTGCTCGCTTCACCTCTTCCCTTTGCTCTTGTTTCTCTGCATGTACTTTGAAGATGCACAGTGAAATATCAACAGGTCCAGAGGGAAAACCAGGCCATGGTGGTGAAGGGGATGGTGTGAGGGAGGCCCTGGGGAAGGGTATGGGATCTGCATGTGCCTGTGCAGGGTCCGGAATAACTTGTGTTGTAGGTGATCTGCTGTTCACCTGCTGTACCCGAGTGTTGGAAAGTACCTGGTTAAACAGGAATTGCTTAAGGAAATCTAATCTCAAACACTTCCTACACCATTCATAAAACAGCTGAGTAGTAAAAACACAGCAGAGATGGAGCCAGGAAGCAGATGGTACACGCAGGTAAGGACCAGCCTTGTTTGTCCCATTGAATGCCGTGGGCAGAAGTGGTACCTTCCCAACAACTTAAAGGGCCTAAGGGGGTGAGGGGAAGAATGTTTTACTCCTATTTATGAACACAGTAACCAGTGCAGTGTCCTGTGAGGCTGCTTGGCTGTGTTGGTGACCCTGTAGAATCATGGCTCCATCTTGTCACGGTGCTGGTGTTGGGACAAGGTGATGCTGGGACCTGGGTGCAGAGTATCCTCCAGAGGAGGAGCTCATTGCTTGGCTTAGTACAGTCCACAAGCTTCCCGGAGGCAGCATCCCTGGCTCCTGCACTCAGGGCTCTTGTGTTTGAACACCACCTGCATAAAACCAGTTGTAGAAGCAGCTTCCCAGAGGCTCCCATGGGCTGCCCGAGCTGCTCTCCCAGCAGAGGTGTATTCCCATTCAAGCTAAGGATGTTTGAACAAGCCTGAGATTGTACGTACTTACCCTCACCAAGTGATGTGTTTTCTTGCAGCAGTCAAGTGCCAGCTCTTCATCTCTGGGGCTGCATTGGCTGTTCATGGGAATTCATTAAGGATCTCCACGAGCAAGGATAAACATCTTCACAGGAGCTTTCCCACTTGCTGCAGGGCTCAGGCCTAAGTGCTGCTTTGCTTGGCTGGCTCCAGGTGCTGCTTCAGGTGTGTGTGCTGTCCTGAGAGAGCAGGACTGAGCTGACTGATGCTGCTGCTCCTCCTAAGGCACAGTGAAGCTCCAGAGCCGCTGATCTCTTGCAGGTGAAGGTGCCTGGCCAGGAGGTCGCATCGCTTTGCTCCCAGGTATGTTCCCACTGAGATCAGTGCTTGCTGGGATTTATAAGTGGGAGAGGCTGAGGCTGGAGGTCCCAGATCCCCCCAGCCAGCCCCTGGGACTGCCCCACATCTAAACCAGCAAGTGCTGGTGGGTGCCTTGCTCCACAGGGCTGTGGCTCATCCCTGCTGCCTCGGCTGACCTTCCTCACCAGGGATGGCTGCCCTGAGGAGAGTGGATGGGCGGATGGATGGATGATGGATGCATGGATGGGTGATGTGTCCTGAGCTGGCTGCCTGTGCTGGGTTGCAGCATCTTCCCGGCTGTGGCTGGGCAGGTGTCACCGTGTCCCACAAGGCGAGAGGTGGGAGAAGCTGCTTGGGAATGTTCTCTATCACCAGGTGTTCCTGAAGCAGGAGCCAGCAGAGGGAGCTGAGGCTGCTCCTCAGTTGCAGATCCCCCCAGAGCCGAGGTGCCCCGAAGGCAGAGCGGTGCTGCCGGTGGGGATGAGGAAGGTGCCTGAACACCGGCAGGTCCACGCTGTGCTCCATCTGGGAGGGTGCTGTGCTGCTGGGGGCAATGCAGGCTGGAGCCAGCTGAGAGGTTCCCCTTTGTTGGGACCCTGTGGCTGTTGGTGTGCAGTGGGCACAGGAGGTCTGCTGGCCAGGCCCCTGCCCTGCCTCTCCATCAGGATAAAGCAACCCTGCGGTCACTCCTACCTATCTCCATGGGGCACCTTGCTCCGCTCTTGCTGCCTGCCCCAGGGTGATGCAGGAGGGATGGGACCAGCTCTTGGGTCTGGGGTAAACCAGACCTGTTCGAGGAAAGCCATCCCATAGGAGGGGGGTTCAGTGTTTCCTGGTGTCCTTGCGCTGCTGGCAGGGAGCAGCCTGAGCCAGGCAGGGTTTGCCAAGCAGAGGGAACCGCAGCGAGAGCCTGGTGTTCCCGGTTATCTAATCTGCCCCTGCCTTCCCTCCTTGTTTGCCGTGGCTGGGTTTCCTCAATCAGCTCTGACAGCTGCAGGCTGGGCCCTGACGTCAGCCGATGGAACCCAAACCCCCAGGGTGGTGTGGGGCAGGCAGTGGGGCACAGACCCCTCACCCCCAGCCCAGCCTCCCGAGCAGGTGACAGCAGGAGAGGCCTGTGGATACACACGAGTCCAGCAGCAGCCATGGTCTCTGTCCCCGGAGACCCATAGGATGTCCCTTGTGCATGCTCCTGGGACACTTGAACCCATCCTGCTCTCACCCCCGTTGGTGCTGGGTGCTGGCCTGACTGGTGCTGTTGGTACTCGAGAGCAGCGCTTGCCTGGACATGGCAGTTGTGGACATGGCTTCATCCTGGGGCAGCAATCAGAACTGGGGGGCAAGGGCTGGGCCAGCACCAGGATCCTTCCTGCTCCCTCTGGTGCCTTTCCATGGTGGGAAACGTGTAGAACATCATTTTCCTCCCCAACCCTCTCGCTGGCATCCCTGCTCCCCTGAGCTTGGCAGGACTTTGCAGCAGCCCCAGAGCATCTGTGTGTGCTGCCATGGCCCCATCCCCACGGTGGGATGGGGAGAGGAGGAGGAGCTCCCCAAAACACAGCTTTGGAGCATCCCGGTTTGTCCATCTCGGAAAGGAGGGGGTAAGTGAGGGCTCGATGCTCCACACATCCCTCCCCAAGCAGGGGACCTCCTCCTGGGACAATCCTGCCTGCTCCGCCTTGCCCGCAGGCAGCAGAGGGGGGAAGCTGGGAGGAAGCTGCTGCTGGTGCCTGAGAATCAGGTTTGTCAGAATTTTAAAGGGATCTAAATAAATAGTGATAAGGAAACGATTATTTAAAGAGCAAACAAATGGAAACTGCTTCAAAGTACTCGCTGTTATTTCCTGCGGGTGAAGGGTGCAGCGCCGATGCCACCGGGTGCTGGGTCCCTGCGGAGGGGGGGACCCCAGGCAATGTGGAAATGAGCCTCGCCATGAGCAGGTGTGCTGCATCCCACCCCAAAAAGGGCTTTATGGGTCATCTGCAAACACCTGTCCCCAGGTGAGCCCCTTTGTGCGGTCACTTCAGAGCAGGGATGTGCTGCTTGCACCTCCTGCATGGTCCTGCTCAGGTTTAAGCAGGGGCATTGATGTGTGCCTGCCCTGGAGCCATCCCTGCTCTGATGGGGAGCATTCCCCTGCCCTGCCTCACTGCAGGCTGGGGGATCCCCATTGCCCTCGTGTCCCAGCCACACCAGCACTCCCAGCCCTGGAGATGCCATCCCCTGCTCTGGGCTGTGGCTGTCACCACCGGGGCTGTGTTTCAAAGGGCAGCTCATTCCCATCCTCCCTCCTCCCCCATGGCTTTTTCATCACGTTTTCGCTGGGGATTAGGCAGGTATTGACAGAACAAACATTTTGCTGCCCTCCAAATCCCCCCCTGAGGAGAGCAGTGATGGCCTCGCTCTGTGCCCAGAGCCAGTGCTGGGATGGAGAGAGCTGGGCCCTGAGCAGGCCCAGGTCTGCCCAGAGCTCCCAGCACTGGGCACAGTTCCAGTGCCCCCAGGACAGGCTCTGGGAACCAAGGTGTTGGGGAGATAACAAGGATGAGGACTCAAGGCCAGGTTGGACACAGGGGCTTGGAGCAGCTGCTCCAGTGGAAGGGGTCCCTGTCCACGGCAGGGGTTGGAGCTGGATGAGCTTTACAGTCCCTTCGAATCCAACCCCACTCATCCCATGATTCCATGCCCATAAACTGCCCCCTGAACAAGGGTGCCTGACCCAAGCCTTGCTCTCTCTGCAGCAGCTCCAAGCCCGCTGCCATCTCTGTCCCCAGCTTCCTTCCAGCTCCATGGGTTTTAACCATTCCCACAGCTCCATGCGATGCTGAGGGATGTGGAGCAGCTTTAACCATTGTGGAGTCCCTGCCCTCTGCGTGTGGGGGGCACAGAGGAGCCGTCCCCCTCTGCACCCCTGCGAGCAGCAAGCCTGGTTCACCAAGTGATGGGAGGAGGTTGTCTCTGGTCCCTGCTGCCTTCCCCTCCATTCAGCTCTCAACAGGAGAGGGGAGCGCAGGGTTTAGGGTTATTTGCCCTGGGGCAAAGCCTCCTGCAGGCTACTCAGGGATGCATTCATAGAATCCATAGAAGGTTTGGGTTGGAAAGGACCTTAAGATCATCCAGTTCCAACCCCCTGCCATGGGCAGGGACACCTCACACTAAACCATGGTACCCAAGGCTCTGTCCAGCCTGGCCTTGAACACTACCAGGGATGGAACATTCACAACCTCCCTGGGCAACCCATTCCAGTGCCTCAGCACCCTCACAGTAAAGAATTTCTTCCTTATATCCAATCTAAACCTCTGCTGTTTAAGTTTCAACCCATTACCCCTTGTCCTATCACTACAGTCCCTAATGAACAGTCCCTCCCCAGCATCCCTGTAGCCCCCTTCAGACACTGGAAGCTGCTCTGAGGTCTCCACGCAGCCTTCTCTTCTCCAGGCTGAACAGCCCCAACTCTCTCAGCCTGTCTTCATACAGGAGGTGCTCCAGTCCCTGATCATCCTCGTGGCCTCCTCTGGCCTTGTTCCAACAGCTCCATGTCCTTTTGATGTTGAGGACACCAGAGCCGCACACAATGCTCCAGGTGAGGTCTCACGAGAGCAGAGGGGCAGGATCCAATGGATTGCATTGGACTGAAAGAGAAACTGAAGCCAGGAGCCTACCCTGCTCTCTGGGGCATTGTGTGCTGCCCTCCTTGCCTTTGAGCCCATTGGAGCTGCTCGTGCTGCCCCGGTGGCTCCCACGCTCCCCAGTGGCCGCTCTGTGGGGCCGTTATGCCCGAGGATCATTTTGCCCGTGGGGAGAAACCCCAACAGCAGAAGAATGGGGAATTTGCATTTCTGGATGGCAACCGGTGTGGGAAACGAAGCCGAAAAGACAACACAGCGTCTGCTGGCCGCGGGCCCGGCCGTCTCACCTGGCTGCCTCTGTGTGCCTGGGAACCAGCACAGGGAGGGGATGCTGGTCCCATTGCCCAGCTGTGCCGGGGCCGTGGGTAAGTGATGCTGGTACCTGGCCTGGAGGGGGTTCTGTCATCCTGGATGGGGTTTGGATAAGGAGCATCCTCATGTGTTGGTTTTCCTTCCCCTGCACCCCAATTCACTGGTGACTTGGGGGGGGGGGGGGAGTGATCTTTCCTCCTCCTGCCAAGGTTCACCGTGGCACTGAGCTGGCGCACCCATGCCACCCTGAGCCATCTCCTCCTTGGCACCGCTGGGCAACCAGCGGCTGTTCCTAGGCTTTTAATCCCAAGAGACAAAAGCAGGAGTTTAATGAGATTGAAGGAAGAAAAGAGCAGGGTTTTGAGCAGGGAACAGCAAACACTCCTGTGGATCCCATTGCTCCCAGCCCGGCCGGGTGCCCTGTGCCCTCCCCACCTGCGTCACCCAGCGTTTGCACTGGCAGTGTTTGGGATGAAGCATGGGAGAATGGGTGCTGTGGGCATGGGAAGGTCTGGGGGCAGGAAGGGCAGTGTGTTTGGTGGTCCAGGATGCTGCTGGCATCAGCCTGATGTATTCATCACCACCTTGCCCATCCTGCTCCATGGCTGGGCTGAAGGAGTGAGGATGCAGCAACCTCAGAGCCCCCGCTGCTGTGGGCTGGGAGGAGCTTTTGTGCTGACATCTCCATGCTCGGCCAAGGGATGGCTCTGGGACCTCCAGCACCACCAGCACAGAGCAGACACTGGTCCCTGTGCTCCAGAATGGAGCTGGCTTCTCCAACACCACCTGCAAGCATCCTCGAGGGCTGCCTTGTCATGTAGGTGACACCGTTTGGGTTGTGGGACCATTTACTCTCCTTTAGTCTGGTTGCTTGGGTTTTGTTGCTCAGGTCTCCCTGCCACAGCTGGGAACACTGGGAATGCCAGGAGCACCTCGCACAACATCAGAGCCCAGCTCTTTATCAGGGTGGGCCCTGCAGGCTGGTGCCAGCAGCAATAACCGTGGCTGTTTGCATCAAGCATACAAGCATCCCCTGTAAACGGGGTTTATGGCAGCAGCTGGAAGATGGTGAAGCCAAGCAAAGGTGGCCAGATGAGGTAATAAAGAGGAGCGGCCTTGCTTGGCCCCGGGGCTGCTCCGGAAACTGGTGTATTTGGGGTGAGAAGGAGTTTAAGGAGATTCAGTTGTCTCCGCTTTGGAGCAGTCTTAGTGATTCAAGAGCCCCAAGCATGATCCTGGTGGATCTGTACAAACCAAAAGGGTGCTGGCTTCTCTGTGCATGCCTCTGAGCTCCTTTCCTTGCACTCTCTGGCCCTTTGGCTACCTTCAGGGCTGCAGGGACCTCTTCCCCTCCCAGGTTCCCTCCAAGGGTACAGGAGGCCTTGACTATACCCAGTCCTGGGGAGCCCAAGCAGCATCTCACTCCCTTTCCCCATGGTAGTGCCTGCTCACACCCCTTATGGAGGGGTTTGGGGGGACACGAGGGGAGCACGAGCAGCTCATGTGGATGCCAGTGTTGTGCTTCCTGCTGTTTGCTCCAGTTTGGTGTCACTGCAGCAGTGGGACTGTGACCGAAGGACGCTGCTCTGCGCTGACACCTCTCACCAGAGCATCTCCAAAACTCACCTGCAAAACCCACCCTTCCTGGGGCCTCCTGGAGACCAGAACCCATCCTTCCTGGGGCCTCCTGGAGACCAGAACCCATGGGTTTGACTGGTGAGCTGGGCAGAAGTGAGGGGACCCCTCGGGGGGTGGGCTCTGAGCAAAGCACGTGGGAGCTGGGATAGGAAATGTGGCTGTTTCCCACATCCTGCCCTTTATGGGGAAAGAGGAGCCTGCAGGCAGTGGGTAAGAGATGTCTGAGACCCACTGGCCCCCAGGCCCCTGCCTGCTCCAGGCTCTGACCCTCTGTATGTATGTGCCTTAGCTTGAACCAGCACAAGGGTGAGGAACCCTCTTGGTGTGAGCTGGGAGGAAGCAAATTGCTGTCAGCAAACAGCAGGTGAAGAGCAATGAAGATTATGGGTGGCAGGAGGGGAGTGAGCAGCCCCCTCTTCCCACTGGGACCTTCATCCTGCGTGGTGGATCTCAGGCTTTCCTTCACCCTTGGCAGGGATTCCCTGTGTCCTGATGCTTTCCCAGTAATGGGAAACTGGTCATTTGTAGGCTGGTTTCTGCCTTGGTCGCAGCCCAGTGCAGGGAGCATCCCCAGAGTCCTTGCAGGTATGAGGGCAGGGGAGATGGTGGAAACCTAAAGGATGCTTGATCCAGCGGCAGCCTGAGAGCATCTGTCCTCATCACACTGCTGAGCACTGCATGAGGCTCCCATGGGTTCACAGCTGCAGAGCAGCCCTGAGCTGGGGGATGTGTTAAAGGCATTCAAACCATTTCCAGTCTCACTGGGCTGCAGGAAAGCCTGGGAGCAGGATCCATCTCCTCTGTGAGCATCACCCAGAAGCACAGATGCAGGATGGAGCCTCTCAGAGGGACCCAAGCTGATGGCTTTGCTTTGCATGGAGACCACCGCTGTCCCCAGGTGCTGTGTGGGAACCAAAGCAGAGGAAACGCTGCTGCTGCAGGGGACCAGGAAACACCACTCAGGTCAGACACAAATGGGGCTCAATGGTCTCTGTGGTTTTTGCAGTGACATCAAGTGCCTTCAATAGTTTTATTATCTATTACATGGCTGCTGATCTATTATTCTTGTGATGGAGCCAGAGATTAGCTGCAGGCAGAGAGATTCTTCCAGGCTGATTCACGAGCCCTTTCTCCATCCCTTCCCTTGGGCTGCGTTCCCAAGCATTGAGGTTTCAGCCATGGCAAAAGGCACCGGGACTGGGTTGTCAGGGAGGACAAGGGAAACGCGTTGAAAGCTGCGCACATAGGGCAGAACATCCAGACTTTATTTCCCCTCTTTTGTTGTTTCTCAGGTGTTGCAACCTGTCTTTGCCTGGTTTGCATAGGCAGGCATGTGCCGAGCCACCGATTGCGAAAGGCAGTGGGGAGAGCATCGCATGGCCGGTGACGCCAGGCAGCAGCCACCAAACCTGCTCTGGGGAGGAAAGCAGAGATCTCACTTTCGGGCCTGGTTTTGCTGCTCTCCCTGAGCACAGCAAAGCAAATGCTGTTCCCCTTTAATCTCTTTTACTTATCGGAATCTCCGGTGCTACTGATAAGAGGAGCAGGGAAAGCTTTCCCAGACCCAGATGTGAGTTTGGCTTCCCAACGGACCAGGATGACCGGGGTCCAGGATGCTCCAAAGCAGGGACCCAGCACCAGGTACTTCCAGTGCATCCCCTCTGCTCGGTGACCTGCTTGCAGCCAGCATCCCTGATTGAATCAGTCCTCCATTGCTGGCTCCTTTGGGTGACTGTTTTGGTGTTTGCTCTGGTAAGGAGTAGTAATGAAACCGAATACACAAGGGAGAGCTGGAGGTGATGTCACAGCAGGAGGTGCAAATCCAGCTTGCACAACCCATGCAAACTAACCTGCTCAGCAAACTGGTGCTGTGGGAAGGTGCGGGATGGCCACAGTGATTTCCTACCATGGCTTGTGTGTAGTTTACACACGGTTTCACTCTGTACCTTAAGTTTCCACAGCCAAGATGCCTGCGTTTCTATGCTATGATAAAAGTACCCGCACTTGGAGGGCTACAGTCTCATCTCTGGAGGTGTGTTGGGATGCTTCCACCACTGGTTCGTGCATGGGGATGCTGAGTTGGGACACGGGAACGGGTTTGGACATGGTGCCCACTGTTCCCAGCTTCCTGCGGTGGCTCTGGTCAGGACCTGGCAGCTCTCAGGAGCTTTGCAATGGCTGCAGGACCAGGTAGAGCCACATCGTGCTCATGGTACCGGCTCTGAAGCAGAGGGCAGCGGGTGGCTGGGCCCACTCCTGGCTGTGGCACATGCCCATCTCCTGTGCCTGCCCCATGGCAGAGCCTGGGGCTCCCTCCCCACAGCTGCTGCCCCTCGTGTCCTCCCAACCCACATCCCCCCCACCCGCTGCCACGTGTCCTGGGCTTGGCCGTGTTTACCAAAACAGGGCAGAAAAGCTGCCCCCGGGTGCAGGAGCCCAAATCCGGGGGCAACTTTTTCCCCACCGATAAGATAACATTGAGGCAATTCAGACGGGACAGAATCCGCTGGTCGTGGTGATAGCGCGGTGAAACCAATGCATGGGGCAGCCGGGATCACCTCCTGACGGGGCTGTTTCCATCCTGGCACACGGTGCCGATGGGCTGCATGGTGCTGAGCCCGGCTGTGACGGCTGCAGGGACACGGTGACGTGGGTCTGACCCCGGTTGCACCATGGGTGTTTGTGACCGGGGTTTTGTCTGACGTTGGGTTTTAGGGCAGGGGAGGGTTTGGTTTCCCGGCTGAGCTGCTCTGCTCTCTTCATGTGTTAGAGACAGTAAATACCAGCCCAGTGTCTGTCTCGATCAAAACAGCTTTTTCCTGCTTATTCCAGTGGAGACAACCCCAGCCTGGAGTGCTGCACATTCTGGCCATGCCCTGGTACCTTGTGCTGCTCCCAGGCAGCAGCAACGTGGACCCTTTGGGTACCCTTGGGATATCCCTGCTGCGAGGGGTGGTTGGGTTGGTGTGAGGGGCTCCTGCTGTCCCTGTCAGCCCTGAGCATCCTCACTCACAGTCCCTATCTCAAGCCCCTTGCACTTGCATAGGGGATGCTCCTGGCCCTGACCTAGTCCAGCCTGTGCTGGGGGAACAGTGTCATGCAGCACTGTCCAGACGGGCTCTAATGCATCCGATAGGTCTCTGTGCTGCAGGGTCTGGCTGCAGCAGGAGCTTTTGTTCTCGCCCCCTGATGTGTCCCCATCTCTTTGGTGGGTGTCCCAGATGAGGGTGGGAAGGGGTTAATGGTGCCCAGATTTACCCCACTCCCCTCCTTGGGCCCATTTGGGTCTGAGCCTGGTGCTTTGATGCACCCATTAAGGGTTAACCCTGGCTTAGGCTATTCAAATACCAGCACCCAGCTTGTTTGTTCAGGTAAATAAGGAAGGAATTGGATATAATGGGCAAAGGAGGCATTTGCTGAGCTGAGCACCTTGCATTCACTGCCGGCTTCCCCTCGCACGCTTTGGCTGCTTCACCCACCCACCACCCTCGGAGCTGCTCGGGGTGCCCTGTGTTCACCCTCTGCCTGTCCCCATCCTGCAGTGGGGCCACAGGGACGGCGCTGAGCAGGGCCGGGTGCTGCTGCCGTCCTCCCTGCCAGTGCTGGGGCACCCTGCCTTGGGCCATGCGTGCGGAGCTCCACGGGGATGGCTCTTCCCACCCTGCACTGGGACCTCTGCAGTTTCTGAGCCTCAAGGTAAGCCCTGCTCTGTTCTGAGACCTTCCCCCCTTCCCTGGGGTCCTGCAGCCCTTTAGGCACCAAGTCTGTGTGGATGTGGTGCCATCCCACGTGAGCATCCCCACCTGCAGCTCCTGTGCCTCTGGATGCCATTAGAGCCAAACAGGTACAGGTTGTCCCCCAGCGCGAGGTTCCTGGTGCTTCCTGGCATGGCATCACCTGGAATGCAATGGGATTTGCCAATTGGAACCCCTTCCTGCTCAGGCAGCAGTGGTGCAATGAAGCCAGAGCCCCTGTGCCCTGCTCACCGGTACCCACAGGGACACTGAGTGTCCTGCTTGCCCCAGTGCCCGGCAGGGAGCAGGGGACAATGTGCTCTGGGGCACTGTGCCCTGCACAGAACATTGCAGGCTCTGGGCAGCTCAGGGGTTGTCTCTATGCATTGAACCCCTTTACAGACCTGCACGGTCTCAGCAGTGCTTCTCTCTGGGTGGTTTTTCTCACTGCTAAAGGCACATTGGCTCTAGGTTTGATTTTTGTGGTTCTGCTCGGTTAGTGAAACACAAACGCTGCTCAGGTGCCAAATCCCCCACAATATGGGCTTTCTCATGGGCAGGAGCTTGGCGGGGAGGAAGGTGCTGCTATAAATAGGAGCTTTTTGGCCCTGCATGGGGACACCAAGCTCTGCTGCTCACCTTGGGGACACAGAGCACCAGGCTCTGCTCAGGCCTGTCCTGTTCCTCCCCCTGCTCCTGCTTTCCTCCCTGCACCCATGGCCAGGGCTGCCTGACCCAGGGTGAGGTGACCTGGTCCCCGCACCAGCATCCATGCAGGTAACGGCAGGAGGAGCTGGGGGGACGTCGGTGGTGATGGAGACGGCTGGGTGAGGAGATGGGGGTGCAGGGTCCATGGGATGGGCTGCATCCCTCCTGCAGTACATGGGCCCCAGTCCTGTCATTGCCAGAGACAGATCCAAGCCCCTGCCCTGGCTGAGGGCAGATTTTGGCCTCCCTCTACCCAGACAGAAAGGGGGCTGCATGGTGTGAACCTGGCCAAGCACTGTGAGGCTGGTGGGTGGATGGGATGCATTGGTGGGTGGATGGGATGCACTGGCAGCACCCCAAATTGTCAGCAGCTTCCCAGCACCCAGGTGCATGATGCAGCCCTGGCTCATGCAGGGACCCCAGGTCCCTTCACCTGCTTAATGTGGGCCCCATGACACGGCTCGTGTCTTGTCCTGGCCAGCAGTTGTCTGGCAGAGGCAATGGGCTCTGTTGTCTCTCTGTGCCCCTTGGTGCTTGCATCACCCTCCTTGGGGCCCAGGATGAGAGCTGAGCCCAGGGAGGTGGCTGGAGCAAGAGGTGATGAGTCAGACCAGGGAGCAGAGGCAAAGCCTCCAGATCGCAGCCCCTCTTTAGGCAAAGAGAAGGTTCCTGTGTCCATGGGGTCCCTGCCTGCCCCTGCCTTGCTGTGCTGAGGGATGTGGGGCAGGCGGAGCTGAAGGGATGGGTTAAAGGCAAACCCCCCCGTCCATGGTGCAGCTTCAAGCAGTCTGGGGCAGCTCTGCACCCCTCATGGCCCCAGATCCCCTCTGGACAGCAAAGCCCATCCCTGTCCCCATCCTCAGTGTGGGAGCTGGAGGTGACCCCGGAGCCTGGTCCTGTCCCAGCACCCGGCAGCTGTTTGGGAAGGGCTTTGGAAGCACCCAGAGACTTGGGAGACATCCTGAGTGCCGGGGGCCAGCCCTGCCCGAGCTCGGCTGTGGCACAACCTGTTTAACTGCGGATTTAATTCTCATTAACGGGGTCATTGTTTGAGTGTGACGGTTGGGCCCATTTCTTATTTATTTAATTCCTCTTGCTCCCAAGGGCTAATCCCAGCCCAGCTCTGTCACCGGTGCCGGGTCACTGCCCCGAGCAATGCCTTGTGTTTGCCAGGACTGCTGGGGATGACACAGGGAATCATTGTCCTCATCCTCAGACCCCAGCATTCCCTGGAATGGGGCTGCAGCCCTATGGAGCTGAGCCATGATCTGAACCCCTGGGGAGAGCAGGAGCCCTGTCCCAGCCCCAGCTTTTGGCTTGAAAGGAAGGTGTTGGAGCTGTTTGGGCTGCGTTCTTGCGGTGCCCCTTGGGCCTCAGGAATGGCAGCACCCTCCCAGCTGTGCCCTTAGCGGCAGAGCCTTGTGGGGATGGAGAAACCCCTTGGGTACTCAATGGCTCCATCCTCGTTTGGGATCAGCTCCTCCTCCCCTCTGAGCCAGATCCTGCCCATGGCAGGGCGCAAGCGTCGCAAGAACCAATTCTGTTTTCGCTTCTCTTGCCCGGAGCAGCAGGATGAGCACAGGGCTGCGCTGGTTCGGCTCTGCTGCAGTAGAGCTGTGGTGCAGAGCCCGTGCTCACCATCAGCAGCATGCGAGAGCCGGAGAGCGCTTGCCACGACTGATGCGATGACCAAAGAGCCTCGTTGAGCTCGGGCAGCGCATGAGGGGGTTTGTGTGGGTCCGTGTGGGTCCGTGTGGGTCCGTGTGGGTCCGTGTGGGTCCGTGTGGGTCCGGGCTCCCTGCGAGCATCTCCCTGCGCCCGGGGCTGCCCCTCCCGGCTCTGCTTTTCCAGGGAACTGCCCCAGGGCAGAGGGAAGCGGCTCTCAGAGCAAACATGTCCCACCCAGCGCGGCCGCTGCCTGCTCCGCGGCACGAAGTCAAACAGGGCCCCCGCCCTGGGACTACAGCACCGGCTGCGAGGGATCGGGTCCTTGTGGTGCCACCCGTGACGGGGACAGGATGGGAACGCGGCCGTCACCGTGCCCGGTGCCCAGGGCGGCTCCACAGCCCTGCTGCTGCTCCACGGCAAAGGATGCACCAGGACCCCGAGCATCCCGCAGACACTGGGGACAAGACCCCATCCTCTCCGCAGAGAGCCCCAGTGCTGTACATCAGGCTGGAGCTGCACAAGCTGTTACCGCTTCCCTTTTGTGCCGGGAGCAGCGTGGGGTTGGATTTAGCGCTGATCTTCTAAAGCTCTTCCTTTAATCCAGAGCGAATCAAGGAGAGGTTTGGAAGCCAGCGCCGTCTCTCAGGGAAACTGTTTGGGTGGTGGGGGCACTGGGTGCTGTGCACACCCCTTGTGCCCATGGGCAGCCTCTCTCCTGGCACCCGCTTTCTCTTCCCAAAGCCTCCTGGTGTCTTGTGGGGAAGTTTCCCCATGGATGGAGCTGTTCCCTGGTGTTGCTATGGAAATTCAGCAGGCTCAGGCTCATCCTCTCCTCCGTGGCCTCCAGGACTCCCGTGTGCTGGAGACAGATGGGGACGGGCTAATTCTGAGCAGTTTTCCTTGCAAGAGAATGAAAGGAAAGGTCTCGCCTGGGGCTGTTGAAGCTGGATTTGGGTGCTATTGTGCAATGGCATCCTTAGGTTAAAGCAGCAGGTCATGCTTTCCATGTGCAGAAATGCTCCTGTATGGTTTAAGCACCCTCTGATGCCCATAGGCTGCCCAAGCAAGTCCTCAGAGCCCCTGCCAAGCACAGGGCATGGGGCTGGGACTGAACTGCTGCCAACCCAGTGTGGAATTCATAGGGAGAGCCTAAGACCCCGCAGTTGTTGGGACCTGCTTCTCTCTGCTGTCTGCTGCAGCAGCGTCCTCCCCACATCAGGACAGCCCCCAGCCCCATGGCTGATCCTGAGCCTGCATTCATCCAGGGGCTTGCAGGGAGCCGTGGGTCTCTGTGGATGCTTTTTCCCCTCTAACAGGCTTAGTTCCTCCCTTTGTGCCTGGCTGCTGGGCAGAGGGCAGGAGCCGGTGCCGGGCTCAGCATCTCCTCTCCTCCTCTCCAGCAGGGTTGGAGCCGGTGCTGAGCACAGCAATGGGCAGCGCCAGCCCCGCGCTGAGCGCTCTGCCCCCCGGCCGCCTCTCCTGGCCGGACACTGCCCCACGGAACCCCCATAACCGGAGCTGGGGCTGCCCGAGCCCCCCCCCAACCCCTCAACAGCCCCTGCCCGCTGTTTGCCTGCACTACTTCGACATGATTTACTCCGAGGACATCGCCTGGACCACCAAGGACATGGGGGAGCCATCCCAAAGCAGTGCCCAAGGCGGGCAAGGGGAGGCGCAGAAGGAGCCGGAGCAATGTCCCATCATTGACAGCCAGGGCTTGGGGCTGGGGGCAGAGGGGGACCTGCAGGCCAGCCTGCCCCTGGAGGAGCACTCGCTGGAGCAGGTACAGAGCATGGTGGTGGGTGAAGTGCTGAAGGACATCGAGACGGCCTGCAAGCTGCTCAACATCGCTGCAGGTCAGTGTCCCCACAGCCATGGGGTGCAGCGAGGGAGGGATGTGCTGGAGCGGGAGCTAAAGGGAAGGGTGCAGAGCCCAGTGCTGGGTGAAGGGTAACAGCATGACCGAGCCATGCCATAGAGCCAGGGAGCTGCAGGGACACAGCAACCTTGCGCTGAGCCCTTCCCCTCTCCGGAGCTGGGGGTCCCTTCCCCTCCCAGGGCATTGATGTGAGGCTGAAAGGCACCTCCGTAACTGCACCCTGGGGATGTGTGTGGAGTGAGCACTTGGATTATCCTTTCCACCATCCTGTTGTCCCTGAATGTTAGGAATGGGCAGAGGAGTTTGTGTGGTTGGGGACGGCCTGAAGGCAGCTGCCATTACCTGAGCTAGGGGTAGGGTTGGTCCGAGTTCCCTGGGGTACTGCTGCCGTTGGGCATCACCGAGATCCTCCTTGGGGTGTTACTGCCTCCAGACCCTGTGGACTGGAGCCCCGGCAACGTGCAGAAGTGGATCCTATGGACGGAGCACCAGTACCGGCTGCCGCAGATTGGGAAGTCCTTCCAGGAGCTGTCGGGAAAGGATCTGTGTGCCATGTCCGAGGAGCAGTTCTGCCAGCGCTCGCCTGCCTGCGGGGGCATCCTGCACGCACACCTCGACATCTGGAAGTCTGGTGGGTGCTGGGCACCGGGCGGGTGGGTGATGCTGGCAATGGGAGCTGCTCCTCTGATGCCCACTCCTGCCTTCCAGCTGCCTGGATGAAGGAAAAAGCCAGCCCGGGAGATGGGAGATACTGCGGTGAGTTCTGTGCGGGCTCAGCTCCATCGGCCTCACTGGTGCATCAGACAGGTCGGGGTGTTTTCCCTGCTTTATTGCCATTATCTGGTGTGGGGGCAGCTGCTGCAGCAGCATCCGTGTGGCTGCACTCCCTCTGCTCCACAGCAGCCCCTGCAAGGTGCAACCAAGGGGAAATGCCCACAAGACTCCTGCACCCTGTGGGGCTGTGACAGGGCAGGATGGAGCGGTTTTCCCAGCTCCAAGATGGGGAGGAGAAAGCGTTGCTTCCGGATCCAGCCTCCAGAGATGGACAAGCATTGAGCTGAGGTTTTCCGGATGAGGACTGTTCCAGGCCCCAGGAACAGTGCAGAGCAGTGCGGTTTCTCTCCTCCCTCATCTCACCCATCCCTCTCCACAGCAGGAGGTGATGCTGGCTGGGCAGACAGCGAGGTGGACTCATCCTGTGCTGGCCAACCCATCCACCTCTGGCAGTTCCTCAAAGAGCTGCTGCTGAAACCCCACAACTATGGCCGCTTCATCCGCTGGCTCAACAAGGAGAAGGGTGAGTGCTCCAGCAGCCCCATGGTGGGTGCTCCGGCGGCCCCATGGTGGGTGCTGGCGGGTCGGGGGGTGCAGATAAGGCTGTAACCCCCCGGCCCTGTTTCCTCCCAGGCATCTTCAAGATCGAGGACTCGGCACAAGTGGCTCGTCTGTGGGGCATCCGCAAGAACCGCCCGGCCATGAACTACGACAAACTGAGCCGCTCCATCCGGCAGTATTACAAGAAAGGCATCATCCGGAAGCCTGACATCTCCCAGCGCCTGGTCTACCAGTTCGTGCACCCGGTCTGAGCGGAGGCCCCGGCAGGGACAGGGGACCCTCACTGCCTCCCCTGCCTCCCAGCCACAGGAACCACCTCAGCACCAAGGACCGGGATGCTGAGGGGCTCCATGCCACTGCCAATGGACCACGGGACTCCTGTCACCACCCAGCCTTGGAGAGGAGGGAGGAGCCCCCAGCTAAGGGATAAGCACCAGTGCGGGGTTGATGGGGGTGAGATAAAGGCAGATAAATCCGTGCCTGTCATGGGGCTCCCCACAACCTCGGTGCCCTTTGGCAGGGTTTGATGGTGGGAGAGGAGCTGGGGGACAGAGGAGTCCTGCCCTCAGGTCTCTTGCCCTGGCACATTGCCCCCTTACCCTACAGCCCCAGGGCATTGCCAGGACACAGGGGCCAAGCTGGACACCTCGAGATCCCCATGAGCATCAGGACCATACTCCCCTCCAGTGGGAGCCTGTCCCCTTGTCACCACCAGCCCAGTTGTGGGACCGGCTGCCCTCGGCGCCCATTAGGAGTGACCCCGTGTGCTGCACTGGGGCTGCTCTGGATTGACCCTAACAAAGCATCTCGTGGTCCTCAGCTCTGTTCAGGATGGGGGGTTCTGCCCTCAGCTGTAAGGAAAGGGGCTGCTCACAGTGGCCAGGCTTCTCCCTCTTCCCCTCCCTCCCGGGTGCTGGCTGCGGGTGGCATCGCCCCAGCCATTGTCTGGGGAGGACAAAGCACGGGCATGAGCTGGGACAATGGCATCCAAAGGGACGAGGGCACCTGCGGCTGCCCTCGGCTGTGCCCATGCGGGAGCAGCCTGGCACCAGCAGCACCCAGGGATGCTGGGAGCGGGGCGGCTGTGCCCTGGGATGGGCATCCCCTCGGATGGGAACATCCTCCCTTTGCTTCCCGGCTCCGCTTTGCCCCTCCGCAGGGATCTGGGGCATTCTGCAAAGGGAGCAGCTGTAGAAGGTGGGTGCAGGGCTCTCCACCATGGGCATCCCTGCAGTAGTGGGGGGATCCCCTGAGCTGGGACCGCATCCTCAGGCATGGGGTCACCCGGAGCCTCCCAAAGCCCCCAGGTCCTTGGCCTTGGCACAGAGCTCTTCCCTTGACTTGGATTTGTGTTTTGGGCTGCCTAATTCCAGAGTTCTGGAAAAGGGAGGTGGCAGATTTGCCATTTCCCTCTGGACAGTGAATCAGAAATGCAACCCCCTGAGCCTGGACTGGGACAGAAACCCGGTGGTTGCTTAAACTGCACATTTCCCGACAGCCTGGGTTACCTGATGTTGGTCTTTTATATTACATCTTTATTGGTTTATTTGCTTTCTGGTTTGGGCTGGCGGCAAGTTGTGGTTTAGGTTCAGATGATGGGGGGTGATGGGCCCTGGGCACCATGAGATGCTCTGTGGGAGCTTTAAAAGCAGAAAGAAGCCTGGTTCTTGTTGTTTTGGTTTTAATTTGACATAGGTGCCTGTGATGGCTCCTGCCCGTTGGGGTTTGTTCTGCCTGTTTCATAGTGCTTACATGGCAGAGAAGCAGCCACCCTTCGTTCAGCCCCGCAAGCATCCCAGCTGGAGGGCACTGAAGGAGCAGGGGAAGGAGGAAAACTGCCTTGGCCTCTGGAAAAATCGACGGGAGACAAAGGGGAAGGGGGAGGATGTGTCTTGTGATTTCCTGTGTGCGACCGATGCTCCTGCATCCCATTGGTGTGGGAAGCACCGGGAGGATGCGCTGGTGGTGCTGGTGCCCCAGATCTCTGGTCTCTGTCACAGGTCCTTTGGCTGCGCATCACTGTGAGGAAGGTGAGCAGGAAGGGGGAGAGCTGGGGCCAGATGGAGAGGGTGAACACGGGGATGTGGGGATCTGACACAGCAGATCCACTGCAGCAGGACTGGGCTTCTCACCAGACTGCTTGCAGCTCCGGCCCTTAAACAAGGGGAAATAACTCCCTTTTCTCTGCCCCCTCCCCATCAACAGCCCAGCAAGTGCCACCATAACCCCATAACCCCGCTCTCACCACCCTGTCCCCCTTGTCCATGGCCCTGTCCTGGTCATAATTCCCAAGGTTTTAGGACTCATAAGGAGCCCAAGAGGCTCTGTCATCTCTGCCAGCACCACTCGCTGTGCCAGGGTTCCCCTCTCTCCCCCTGCCCTCATTCTGCTGGGCTGGGGGCTGATGCTGGAACCAACCCCAGAAACTGCTTTATCCTGAGTTACCCCATGGCTTCCACAAGGTTTCATCCCATGTATTAGCAGGGGAGTCCCCAAAGGCAGTGGCTGCTCCTTCCCTTCTCAGCCCCCAGCACTACATCCGAGCCCCCCTCCCGCTGCACTCCAAACCCTCAGTGTGGGGGCATCCCTATAACTGTGGCTCCCAGAGGTATGGGGGGGCGGGTCCATAACCCTGACAGCCTCCTCCGTGGGGGCAAGACTGGCGCAGGGAGGCACACGAGGACCCGGACCCGAAGGATGCTGACAGAGCTCAGTTATTTTCGCTTGCTGCTTTTCGTTGTTGTATCCACGGTACTACAATCACGAGATATATATATATTATATATATACTTCTTAAATTACACCATCAATGTACAAAAACCGGGGTGCATTGCTGAGACAGGAGGTTGGTTGGGTTTTGTCTGACTGTTTTGTGTGGTTTCTGCTTTCCTGCATCCCTGGCAGGGCGAGGGGCAGCGCGGCTCTCACCCGCTGTGCCCAGCACATGGTGCATCTCCTGCCTCCTGAGAACACCTGATCCCTGGGGCCAAGAAATTCACAAAGCAACAGAGAGGAGCGGGAGGAGTGTGCGAGGAGATGAGGGTGTTGATGCTGGATGGAGTAGGGAAAACAGAGATAACCTGTAGGGAATTGCTTGGGATAGCAAACATGCCTGGGGCAGAGGGGTTGGGGTGACCGTGCTGGCTGGCAGCACCCCTGGGTGCTGAGGGCTCCTATCCATGCCACGGCCGGTTGCAGAACCCAAGTGCAGGAGGGTGAGAGCCCTCTGGGGAGAAGCAAAGGGCAAAGCTTGCATCCGTTCCCCCTTTGGCATGTCTTGTTTCCAACCATCTTCACCAGGCAGCGGCTCTGCTGCCTGCACCAAAGCCTCCTCATCCTCGGGGTGCTGCAGCTCCTGCTGGCACTGTGCAAGGCTGGACATTGCTTATCCTTCATCCCTGCTCTGCTCCTGCCTCTCTCCGGGAAGGGAGTGGGTGGGGACTGTCCCCAGCAGCATCCGAACCGGTCCCTGCTAGCCCAGGCTGGGTGTGAAGGTGCTTCCAGCAGCATTGATCTGCAGTGGGTCCTTCTCCAGGTGGGTCTTTCTGGGAACAGAGCTGGATTTTAGGGCCATCCCACCCGGAGCTGGGTAACTGCTGCTCCCTGCAGCACACGTGGGACATCGGCTCAGCAGCCCGGCCATGAAGAGGAAGCTGAGGAGATGCCACCAAGCTCCATGGCAGGGCTGGTCCCACCTCACCTGGGCATCCAAATCTGCCCACGAGCAGGGCCCTGCCTGTTGGCTGCAGGGCCGGAGGGGATGTTCATTCCCTTCCTTTAGGAAGGGAGGATGAAGCAGGGAGAACATGGAAGCATGGAGTCAGACTCCAATCCATCTTGGGCTTTTGGGATGAATTTGATTAGTCCCAGGAGCTTCAGTGCTGTGCATTTCGGAACAGTTCCAGCCAATCAGAAGGCGGCTCATGATTTCAGTATCTTTAAAAGCCAACCGGTCAGGAGCTCTCACTGGTTGGGATTTAAGATCTTGAGGTATCGGCTTTTTGTCCAGAGAAAAGATCGACTAACGCAGACGAACGGACGACGTCTTTCGCTTCACGTTACCTGAAGAAAGCGGCTATGCAAAATACTCTTAAAAAAATAAAAGCTTGGTCGGAAAATATGTCTGAATCTCTAAGTGTGAGGAGTGAAGGAGCAGACAGCACCACGGCCGGTTGGTGGAGCGATGGAGGCAATGGAGGGTGGACTGAGCTGCTGACGGCGACAAGGAGCACACCACAAGACTTAGATTGCCTCCACGTAGTTGGCGGGGTAGAGACCCAGCTGCCCGTTGTCCAAGCGCCCTTTGCACCATCCTTGCTCATCCTCTTCACCGAGTTTGGTTAATTCATCACCTGGGAGGAAGGTGGAAGGGGAGAGGTTTGTTGGGAGCTTCTTCTACCACCTTGTTTCTCTGCTGGCGTGGGGGGTTAGGACTGATGTTGAGCGTGCTGAGTTGTAGGGTGGAAAGGCAAGAGGTGACCCATGAGACCTCGTGGGCCTCGTCCCACCACCTCTTCAGTCCCACCTGGGTTTGGGCTCAGCTTGTGCCTTCCCCTTTCTGCCAGTTCAACTTCCTAAAGGGCCGGGATAACTCAGAAGGTATTTGAGGGATTTCCCACCGAAACATGGGGCACCTGAAGCTCCAGCAAACCCAGCACTGACAATGGATTGTACCTGCTTTGAAGCTGAGCTCATCCTGCTCCTGCCCATCGTAGTCGTACAGAGCCCGCACCCGCACACCCTTCCCCACCGAGTCCTCGTCGAAGGGGTTGGTGCCACCATTGGCCTCGCTGGTGTTGAAGGAGTTGCTGCCTTCATCATCGGACCACTCAGCGCTGTAGGTCTGCCCGCGGTCGTGGCTGCTCACGCTGCAGCAGAGAGGAAGAGGGGCTGTAGGAGTGGGCAAGGGATGGAGGACTGGGGCAGGCACCGGGTGCCGCTGGGAGGATGCTGCAGTTCCCCTGAGGCTGCAGGGGTGAAGTGGCTGCAGCACGAGCCCAGCTCATAAGGACCAGGACCTCCTGCATCCCCATAGCACTCGCAGTGCTCCCATAGCATCTTCCCACCCTGCCAGCCCTCACCTGCCGCGCTCGCCCGCCGGAGCCCCGCTCTCGCCCGTGCCGCTGGTATTGGTCAGGGTCACCCCCTCGCCTTTCTTCTGCTTCTCCTTCCGTGTTATCGTGTGCGTCAGGTCCGGGTTCCACTCCTGCGAGCACAGAGCGGTCCCTGAGCGCCCGGCTGCCCTGTGGGGCTGCCAGCACAGCCGTGGTGCTCAGCCTCACCTCGAACTGCGGCCAGTTCATGGGCATCCCGGGGCCACTGGTGCTGCGGAACCACCGGAGATCCTCCTGCGCATCCGAGAGGCGGATGGTTTGCTCCAGCTCCCGGTAGACGTTGGCATAGCTGCAGGGAGAGATGGGGGTCAGGGTGCTGCAGGTAGGGAGGACCCTATTGCTGATGGGGTTAGATGGGGTCACCCACTACAAGGCACAGGCCTCCTGCCACTCCAGGGCATCTTAGTGACCACAGTGGTGCCCATGCCTGTTTCTGGCCAACACCACCGTCACCAGGATGTACTGGAGTGGCAATGGGCTGTCTGGAAGTGCTCGGTTCCTCCAGGGCTTGCTTTGCTTTCCAGGTACCATAAGGAGACCCTTGCATGGGCACTTTCTCAGCCAGCACAGGAGGCACCTACCTGCTGCTCTCAGCCAGGTTCAGGTGCCTCTTGATGTCCAGGAGCACTTCCTTGAGGAAGTTGAGCCTCTTCTCCTCAAACTGCTGGCACTGCTCAAACACTTGCTCCATGCTCTCGATGTACTGCGGGGTGCACTTGTTCAGCTCATCCAGCACCTTCTCGTACTTCTCCTGGGTCTGCAAAGGTACCTTGGTTATACCCCAAGCACCTCAGACCCCTTTGTGGGTGCTGAGAGGGCCTGGTCTGGAGGCTGCCATGGTGGGGAGCCCAGGCTGAGATAAGAGCTTGGGTGGGTGAAAACAAGCCTGTTACTGGAGAGATTTTGCCCTGGTAAAAGGGGTAAATCTCTGCCCTGCTCACGCTGCCTGCAAGTCACACTTCTGTAGGAGCATATGGATGGCAAAATGGGAATGAATGGGGGGAAAAGGGCCAGGTTGTCATTCCCACTGCTTTTCCCTGCCCGATGCCTCGCACCTTTTGCACATCCTGCTTGCACTTTTCTACTTTGTCCTGGAGCTTCTTCTGCTGCTCGGGGGTGTTGGACTGGTCGGCCTTGCTGTTGGCTTCCCGGGTCATGGCCAGCTTCTCCTCCTTGCATGCTAGGTGGTAGGCTTTCTTGGCAGTCTCCAGCTGGGGAGAGAAGGCACATGAGGAGCAGTCACAGCTCCCTGTCCATCCCTCTGCTTGCAGGGAGATGGCAGGGGTGCCCCAGGACATGCAGAGCTTCTCCTCTCACCTCCTTGAGCTTCTTGGCCCAGGGCTTCTGGGCTTTCCTGAAGCCATCCTCAGCCTCCTTGGCCTCCTTGAAGCCTCCCATGATCTGCTTGTGGTAAGCATCCTTCTGCCAGTTCTTGACCTTCTCGAAGTCATCATTCAGCAGGCTGTTCTTCACGTCCTGGTGCAGCTCACTCACCTTGTCTGCCTCTGTCATGATGGCACCCCACGCCTTCTCCAGGCTGCCATACTGGGGACCTGAGGGGACAGCTGAGCATCACCGCACAGCCCTCACCCCTCCACCTGTGCCAGGTGAAGCTGTGCTGGTGCCCGGGTACCCGCGGGCCCCGGCTGTCCTTGGGGAGCTGCTTATCAATGGCACCTTTCTCAATGAGCTGCCTCCACCGCTTGGACCAGTCAGTGAGCTGCTGTGCATAGGACTTCTCGATCTTGGCCCGCTCGTGCACGCAGTTCATGAGGTCATTGCAGAGACGATGCCCATCATCAATCCGCTTCACTGTGCGCTTGTAGTTCCCCACCTGGGAGGGGGATGCAGACAGACAGGCATGGGAGCTGTGTCCAGAGAGCCCTAAACCTCAGCTGGCCTCTGGTGGGGATGGGGGTGGCACCCGGCACTTTGGGGGTACAGGGATGGAGCCTTTCCTTTGGGGCTGCTCAAACCCAGCTCTGTTTGGTCCCTTCCATTGTTTCACCCTTTGGGGACTGCCGAGGGTGAGAGCTCCAGCAGAGCTGGCTTGGATGCCCAAGCCACCATGGCAGGGATGCCTGCAGGCAGCACTGGTCCCCTTCCATGCAGGGCCCCTGGGTGCAGTGATGGCAGTGGGGGCCCCACAGGACTCACCTCCCAGAAGCTGTCGGTCGTTTCCTCCGCGGCCGCTGCCGACTCATCATAGGAACCAGACATGGCTCCCGGTGCTGCCTGCGGCGTCCGTGCGGGCACTGGGTGGCTCTTGGGCAGGCACCAGCCTCATGCACTGTGGGAAGAAGAGGGGGTCATGGTGGGGTTGAGCAGGGGACCCCACTGCTCCTGCCTGCAGCACCAAGGGTCAAGCTGCAGGGGATGGGGATGGGCATGGGGATGGTGTCCATTCCAACCCCTGCACTGCACTCTGTGCCATCCAAACCTGCCCCAGAGCCGTGGTGCTGTGTGGGTGGGGATGGTGGCAGGAGCTCCCCAGCCGGGGTCACCAGCGAGGGGCCATGGCAGGGATGGGGTGGGGGGGATGCACCACACAAGGAATGCTCGTCTGGATATTCCACCCTAATCCATCCTGATCTTCAGGAACACGGCATCCCTGGAGTGTCACGTGGCCCCGCTGCATGGCTTAACCCTTTGCCGCTTTGCCAAAAGCTGTGCCTGATGATGGCAGCTTGTGAGGATGGATAGGGGGCTGTGGTGGCCATAAGCATCATTGGCATCCCCATCCTGCTCGGGATTCGGACAGTGCTCCCACAGGAAAGCATTGGGCCTGTCCTGCCTAGCATCTGCCACCAGGATGAGGACAAAGTAGCCATGAATTGCCCCGGTTTCCTCCTGCTGTGTCCCCAAAAGGGCTGTGGGACTGGGAGATGTGGCCATGGTCCCCATGCACCATCCCTTCCCCTGGGGAGGTGGAGCAGGCAGTGGGAGACCTGCCCTGCAGCTGGGCAATGAGGTGGGAGGCCAGGGCTGGGGGCACAGGGTCCCAATGCCCACTCATGGGGAGCAGATGGTCCAAGCTGTCCAGCTGTGCACACAGCTGGCTCCAAGGGGCCCATGGTCCAGGGCAGGACATGGCCCCAAGAGGAGCAGGAGGGCCGAAACAGTTACTGGAGCGCAGCAGAGGGCTCGCTGTGCTGGAACTAACAGGGCCCGGCAGGGATGCAGTGATATAACCAAGGAGGCACCAAGCCCGCCCTCCCCAGCCAGTTATAAATAAACTCATGGCTGTCCCTCACTCAGCTGCCGTGATGCTGATGGAGAGGGGACCGCAGTGATGCAGCCAGCACCAGTCTGGCACCTCCCACCCTCCACAGACACCCATGGGCTGCCCCAGTGCACCTGAGCAGTGGCAAAGCACCCATGGGCTGCCCCTTCTGCAAGCCCCGAGCATGGGGCTGCACTTGGCACCGGGGGCTTGGTTTGTGTCTCTGGGCTGTGGCTCTTTGTTTTGCTGCAGAGGCAAGGGCATCCTTGGGGTGACAGCCCCAGTGCTGCTCGGGGCTGGGACAGGGACCCTGGGGAGGGAGCACATCCATAGCTGGGTGTAGTGCCATGGGATCCATGGGCACGTGAGCCAGCCCCAGCCTCTCCCTGCTCCTTCTCCTTGGTGCCACCTGGTCAGAGCCACAGCCTGGGGGTTATTTTTGGCTCTGCATCACTTCCCATCTAACACCACTGCCTTGTCACCGCTCTGCTGCCACACACCCCCCTCCCATACATGTGCCCCACCATGCCAGGCTGCCCAACGGCACACACCAGCCCCGTGCCCTCTGCCGCAGCCCATCGCATCGCATCAGGGCGGCTGCGGTGATGCCCGGTGCTGAGCAGCCAGCCCCAGCCACACACTGCTGGTCGGGTACCCTCGGCCAAGGGGGCTCTGCTGTGCCCCCCCCAGCCCCATGTTTGCAGGAGGCTGCTGGAGAGGAGCCACAGAGCATTTGGCATCGAGGGATGGTGAAGTTGGCCCCAGCTCCTCCGTGCCCTTGGGTTGCTCTGGCAGCAGCCGCCCCCCTGCATCTCTGTCCCCATCAGCCCGCTCGGTGCTGAGCACTGGCGCAGCTCATCCCACACAGCTCCTGCTGGCGTTGCAGGGGGGTCTGTGCCCTCCATGGGCACCAGGGACGGTGCTGACCCTGTGCAGGCAGGAGGTGCTGCAATGCAGAGAGCTGACGCTGCCGACACTGCCTGCACCCCACAGCACAGCACTGCCCTGTCCCCATGCAGCTCAGGCTCGCTGTCCCTGCCCCTGGCAGCTGGGCTGCAGAGCTTTGGGCAAAGCACTGCTTGGGAAGGGTGAATGGCAGTGCCCCTGCCTCTCCCTGCTCTCTCTGCCTTTGCCTTTGCTGCAGCACCACCATCACATGTGTGACCCCCAGTGCAGTGGCCTTGGGGTGTGCTGTCAGATGGGGGTGCCCCATCCTGGGCTCTGGGATCCTCAAGTGAGGTGCCAGGCACCAGCCCCAGCAGCAGGGATGCTGCAGCCAGGAGGCAGCTTGCTCTGCCTCCAGGTTTTCTCATTGCCCTGGCCCCAGCATCTCTGCTGCAGCCAAAAAGCAAGGGATGGGGACGTGATACAGGGAACAGGCAGCTGCCTGAATGTGTCCCCATCCTGCCTGCCTGCACATCAATTGAAAATGGTGAGGACCCAGAGCTGCAGAGCCTCCTGGTAGTTTCTCCTGCTGCAAGGAGACCTCTGCCAAAGCAGGATGGTGCTGGATGTGCTGCAAGGAGCACCCTGTGCTCCCATCCCTGTCCCCATCCTGTCCCAAGGCAGGAGGTTCACATTTGCAGTGAATGGGAGAGGGGTGGGTGCTGTGGGAGGGGGAATCACTGGTGACAGCACCCAGGAGAGAGGGATGCCATGCTGAACTGCACTCCCTCTGTGGGAATCACAGCAAGCAGCAGCTCCCTGACACCAAACCCAGCACAAACCAGTGCAATGCATGATGCTCCTCTGGTGCAAAGCCCTTCAGGAGCTGCAATCCAGCCAAGGGCTCCAGCTGGAGCACATGAGCTGGGGATGGGAAGGTAATTTGCTGTATGCTATTGCCTTGTAGCTACCTGAGCCCTCCCAGTAATAAAGCCAAAGCTCAGCAATTGGAAAGGACCCAATGGTCTGAGCTGGGTTTTCTTGCAACTGAACACTGGGACTGACCTGGCCTGTCAAATCAAACCATCCATGGGGCTGCAATGTCAAATAGTTGCTGCATTTTGGCTCCTTTTGTAAGCATAAGGCTGAAGGTAAGTGCAGGGGTTTAGGGGAAGGGAGCCAGGCTGGGGTTCCATGGGGAAGGTCATTTGCTCTCCCTTATCTTGGCACTGAGCTGGTCAAGGGCCTCTCAGGGAGTGCAGCACCAAATGCCACCACCACACACCAGTGCTATGGCCACATTATGGCCAGCATGGGAAAGACAAACGGACTAGAAACAGGCAAGGAAGCCCAGGGCAGCCTGGCAGCAGCATCTCCCATCGCATCGCAGCAGCTCTGGGGCTGCCTTGCTGCTGCATCAGCTGCTGGTGGTACCCGACCTCAGTGCTGCATCCCCTGCAGGCACCGGTGCCTACGTGCTGCTCCCTCTGTGGCCGAGTACGGGTGGGTGAGATGCCCCTGGCACGATGGCACAGCCGCAGGCAAAGCTGGTGACACCGATGAGCTCTGCAAGAGGCTTTGCAGCAGCAGGAGCTGCTCAGCTCGGACCTGGCCGGGTGCTGAGGTTTCCCACCGGCTGGTGGGTGAATCCATGGGGCTGGGGCAAGGGGAAGCCTCCCATAGGGCTGCAGAGGGTGGCAGCAGAGGGGTTAGCTCTGGCATGGCTGAGCTGTCCTCCCCCTCCAGAGCCGATATGGACCCTGCAAGGAAACGGTTAAGCGGGCGCTGCTGATTCACGCTGGCACTGGGCATGGAGGCAGGAGCGGGAGGAGGCAGGAGCTGGGGACCAGGGCTCTGGTTGAACAGCCTGGGGGTCCTGAGCGGCCAGAACACCCATCCTGCCCCTCATGATCCAACTGAGCCCAAGGCCAGGTGGGAGGTGAGCCTGGGCCCTTCCCATGCTGCCAGCTCCATCAGCAGGAGCAATCAGGGCCCCATCCTGCATCTCCTGGCAAAACCCCTCCAGCTGCAACACAAACAGGGTTGGAGCCGCGGGCAAACAGCCAAATCCTGCAGCCAGAACCACGGCCGGATGGGAGAGGACGGGAGGCACCTGCACGATGGGTGCTTCTCCATGGGATTTAGGCCAGGGCAGTGCAATGGGGTTGGCTTGGAGCCGGTGCATTTGGCTGCTGGAGCAGTGCACAAGGTGGCTGTGAGGGCAGCAGGACCCTGGGGATAGCACGTAGGGAATGGTGGGAAACATCTGGGAAGCACTTTTCCAATGAATCCCGAGCAGGATGCACCAGTGGGCAGCTGCCTTGCTCCCATTGAGGCTGCCTGCGTGGACTGGGGGGAGCTGAGGATTGGGAAGGGGATTTGTCAGCTCAGGGCTTGTGGGGCCCCAAAACCAGGGGACACTATGGGGACCCCCATGTCCCGCATGCAGATGGGAGGACACCACCTCACTGTCCAGGGTAGGGACCACGCTGCTGGGTTGCAGTAGGTGGGGAGATGCATTTGCTCCATGAAAACAGCTTTGCATCCCATGTGTGCTCCGCAGAAGCCTTCCCTTTCCTCCTGCACTGCCCACAGTTTTCCTGCTCAGAGCACAGGGAACCCATCCGACTCTTCCAGGGATTTTAGAAGCCTTGTGAAGAGATGTCTGGAGATATCATGGCATTTGCAGGTAGTGCAGGTGCTTTTCTCCGGCCCGGCTCAGGTACAGCTGAGGATGTGCCAGGAATGTGGACAGGCACCATAGCAAGGTGCGGAAGCAGGATTGTCAACCCCATGCATAAGCTCGGGCCTGGGGAAGGGAGATGGGGCTTGTAGGGTTTCCTCTTGCCATCCAACCCTGCAGTGTTTCTCAGCCTGCCACCTCAGCTTGCCACTGTAAACAAGGATGCTCAGGCTCTCGAGCAGGGATTTCTGTGGTCCCAGGGGCAGGGTTTAGGCAGGAATCCAAAGATGAGGTTTGCTATTAAACCAAGAGGCAGCAGACGATGGTGGTGGAGTGCACGGAGGTGCTGTCCCCTCACTTCCACAGCAGGGAGGGGGGGAAACCAGAGTGTCACACACTGGGAAGGGATGGGGTGTCCCATCCCCTACACCTTGGCAGCTCAGACCCAGGGTTGGCAGTGACAGAAGGCGAATGGGGCTGCCAGGAGCAGGGTGATGTGGAGGGAGAGTGGGATTACAGCTGCCTGTGGTGGGAGGAGGAGACACGGAGCTGGAGGGGGCTCAAAGAAGGGATGGGAAAGCAGGGGGGGGATCAGGTTGGAAGGGGGAGAGGAAGGAGGAAGCTGGGGTGACAAGAGGGCTATCAGTGGTGGGATGAAGGACTCATCTGGGCAGGGGACACAAGGACAAAGAGACCACAAGTCCCCCTCATCCTTTGCAGATGGGGAAACTGAGGCACAAACCCAGTAGTTCAGCAGCGTCACAGAGGGGGTGTCCCCTACCCCAGCACCCCACCAGGCACACAGGAGGGGTGAAGGTCACGTCCCCCCCCGGCTTCCCTGGCTTGCAGACGGGCCCGGGGGACACCGTGTCCTGCCGGGGGTACCAAACCCACACAGCGCTCCCCGACCCCGGCACAGCATCCCCCTCACCAGCCCCACATCCCCGCAAGGGACCCGGCTGCGCCGCAGCCCCATCCGCACCCGCAGCCCCAGCCCCACAGCGGCCCCATGGCACCAGCGGCCCCTTCCCCCGGCAGAGCCCCTCGGGGGCCGGCGCTTACCTGTGCCGGGGCCCGGGGCTGCGCCGGGCTCGGCGGGACGGGCCGGTCGCGCCGCTCCGCTCCGCTCCGCACCAGCCGCGGGGGCGCGCACGGCCGCGGGCACGCGCCCTGCCTGCAGCCGCCCGTTGCCATGGCAACCGGGATGGAGCCGCTGCCCGCAAAGGCTGCAAGAGCCGTCGGGGGAGGAGGGGGGGGGGGGGTGCGCGCAGAGCGTGGCCCGCACCGTGGCTGGGGGGGGGGGGGGGCAAAGACCCCCAGCGCCCACCCATGGGGTGCTGCGGGAGCACCGCTGTCGATGCGGGCTCCAAGCGGGGCCCTGACCCCTCAGGCTGCAGCTGCGGGAGGATCCCCCCGGGGTACCCTCATCTTCAGCCCCTGTCCCTCCTGCGCAGGACAGAGCAATGCGCTCCCCCCTCTGCTCCCCTGGGTGCTCTGCCGCCTCCATGGCCCCGGGACGGGGATGCAGGAGGGATTTGAGGCTGAGACGCGGTTTTTGCAGGAATAAACACCCCAAAAACGCCTCCAGAGAAGCAGCCGGTGCTGCCTCCGTGCCAAATGTGCCAGCGGGGACAAGCTGGCAGGAGAAGCAGAGGATGTCCTTCCCACCCAGCAGGGCTAGGGAACGGGGTGTCAGGGGCTTCTTTGAGGCCGTGGAGCCAAGCAGCTCCTTCTGCACTCCCATCTGCCTGCTCCTGAGCACAGAGGTTGGTGCCTGGGGTCAGTGGGGCTTGGCACAGGATGCACATCCCAGAGTGGAGCAGAAGGCTGGAGCCGTCCTGCCCCACGGCGGGGGATGCTGGGGAGCCAGGAGGATGCAGGTGTGGGTGCAAACAGGCTCAACTGCCCCTGTGCACCGGGTCTGTACTTGCCCCAGCTCACGGGTGATGTCAGGGAAATTAAGGGCCAGCAGGAGGGGAAAGCTTCCAGCCGAGTAACCCAAGCCACAATAATGAGGCTGCCGGGGCCACTGCCGCCGGGATCGGGTTGCCCAGAGAATGTGACCCGGTCCCAGGAGGCTCCGACGCCGGCTCAGCTTTCTCCTGACAAGCGCCTTCCACAGCTTAATGAAGCTCAGTGGGGCCCCATCCTGCTCCTTCCAGCTTCGTGCCATCCAAGGGTGTATTCCCAGCTCACGGCTGGACTTTCCGGCCCCAGAATGTTTCATTCCCAGCTGCGGCTGGCAGCAGTGTGTGGGACCCCAGCAATGTGATGCTCCCCTGTCCCGACACGGGAGCAGGCATGGGCTGTGGCTCCGGTTGGTGCCAGGGCATCTTTGTCCATTGGCATTTCAGAGCGAGGAACTGGAGGGTGCTGATTAACTGGGCATCATCCTGCGTGCAAGGAGCTGGGCATCATCCTGCATGCAAGGAGCTGGCAGTTCTCAGCGCAGGGTTGCTGCAGTGCAGAGGAGCAAATGCTGTTAGGATTTGCTCTCCAAGAGGGTGACAGGGGGGACTCAATGACTTGGGAAGGCTTTCCAGTGCTGAGAGCCCCATTGCCACTGGCTTTGTGGCAGATGTGGCCCATGCAGAGAGAACTGACTCACGTCCCCTTCCCCAGCAGCTCAGTGGAACCTGCCTCCACAGCATGAGGCTTTTGCAATGTCATCTGGTTCCTTCACCACAAACTTTTCCCTGGCTCTTGCTATCCCATTGCTTACTACTGCTCACGATAAGTCATTTTCCCCTGTGAAAGAAGCTTCCCTGTGGGAAGCAGCAGCCAGCATTGGCAGGAAATAAGCCCTGATTTATCGTGCCACTCGCCACTCTGAAATTACGGCTCTGTGAGCACCGTGGCAAGCTGAGAGCAGCAAATCAGCCCACACCGTGCTCTTGTGGCTGCCAGCAGCCTGCCTGCGCTGCAAGCTGGTGTGGGCAGGGAGGAGGGAAATGCCACCAGCTATCAGCCGCTCTGCCCATCACCTGGCCACAGATGCCAGCTTTTACATTAATAAAGGGGGGGGATTTCCAACAGTGGCTTCATTCCAGCAAGGAAAGGAAAATGCATTTCCTAAAGCACAGCAGAGCCCCCTGTTATGGTGCTTTCTGCTGAGCCGGATGGCGCTGGGATCAAGGGGAGAGCCCTTGGGAAGGCTGCTTGGGGTTGGGAGCAAAGAGGCCCAGCATCCTGCTTATCCATCCATGGCTTCTCGCTGCCCCTTCCCACTCAATACCAGAGGCTAAGAGGAGCATTATGGCATCCGGCTGCCCTCAGGGCTTATGGGGCGAGATGGGGCCAGTGCCCCCGTGCTTGCCCCATGCCCAGGATGTGCCCCCACGACGGATGTGCCGCCGGTCCCAGGAGCCGCCTGGGGCTTGCTGGGAGGACGCAAGTGAAGCTATTCTGCATCTCTAATTAGCAGCGAGGATAATTGGCCGCTCTGCAGCCATCACACAGAAAGCAGCCATTGTGGAGGGCCCCAGCGCGGGGCAGGTGCTGCCAGACACCCAACTCCCACCAAAACAATCCCCTTCTTGTCTGCTCATGACCGGCCTGGGGGCATCCCCCCGAGCCCTGCCGGGGAAGGGGCTGGGGATGGGATATAAAGGCTCTATTTGTCCTAGGATGCTGCATGGAGCTCGGTGCTGGGGCCTCGCTGCCTCCTTCCCCCCGTGCTGTGCCACGCCGAGGGCAGCTCTGCGGGAAGCTGCCGGTTGGATGCGGCCTCTCCCTGTCCAAGACTCATCTGCAGAAGCCGGGAGGGTCCCGTGTTTGCCTTCAAGGTGTTGCACAAGCACCAGCCAGAGGGGACAAAGTCTGTCCCTGGGCAGAGCTGCTCCATGAGGTCTCCTCCTCCTGCCGCCTGTGCCAGAGGAGCCCAGCTCCGTCCCAGTTCCATCCCAGCTCTATCCCAGCTCCATCCCAGCTCCATCCCAGCTCCATCCCAGCTCCGTCCCAGTTCCATCCCAGCTCCATCCCAGCTCCATCCCAGTTCCATCCCAGCTCTATCCCAGCTCCATCCCAGCTCCGTCCCAGCTCCGTCCCAGCTCCATCCCAGCTCCATCCCAGTTCCATCCCAGCTCTATCCCAGCTCCATCCCAGCTCCATCCCGGCCCTGGCAAGGCCAGGGGGGATCACCAAGGTTGAGGACGCAGATTTCTGGGAAGCGGGATCCCCCACAGAACCAATCCCAGGCTTTGGCTCGCTGCAGGACACAGCCCTGGTGCAGATGCACATTGCTGGTGCTGATGTTCCCTTTCTTTCCCTGCCCCTGTGCACGTCACCAGTTGATGCCCGCCAGCTGCCCAGGCTTTCCTTCCTCAATCCTTTTACAGTTAAACCCAGCTCCCATCCTGCTGAGCCCCTTTGGTGGCCACACACGAGGGAGAGGTGGAGAGGTGGGGAGCAGGTCATGGATCAGTGCAGAGCCCAGGGCAGGGTCAGCACCATCAGCAGCGCCCCAGACAGTGGCAAAGGGAACACAAACAACAGGAAGTGGGAAGGAGCCCCAGGGTTTTGGAGTCTGGCACGACGGGAGCCGCAGTTTGGCACCGAGTCCCCATTGGTGCCAGTGATGCGGTCTCCTGGCTGTGCTGTGGCAATGGCCTTGCTCCGAATGCATGGCTTAGGGATGGGGTTGCCTGGGGAAGGCGGCGCGGGGCTGACGGAAGCAGGAGCAGCCCGAGAGGCTGCCGGGGATGCTCTAATCCATTTAGCAAAGCGCTTGCTTTGCCATTCCCAAGGCAGGTGCTAGAGGAGATGCAGGCAGAGGCGGACGGTGCGGCAGGACAGGCGGACAAGGGCAGCAATCCTGCTCCCTGGGATGAGCTGGGAGATGCAGTCCTCCCAAGGGTTGCTGCAGGATCCCAGGGGCTGCTCTGCAGGAGGCTCCTGCCCCCAGCTCCATCCCTGCTCTCTCAGAAAGGGTGATGTAAAATGGGGGCAAAGCCCCAGGATGGCACCGGCAGCTCCAGTGCCTTGGATGTGCTGCATCCCTCCTGCCCCAGCGCTGCACGGGCAGCCCAAACCATGCAGGTACCACCCCGGGGAGGGGGTAACGAGCCTCTTCCATCCCCATGCACCCCGCAGGGACCCCACTGCTCGCTGCAGCCATCCCAAAATCACAGCTCTAATGCCCCGTGTGCCTCCACAGCAAACACCCTGGGGCAAACATGGGTTGGGGGGGATGAGCACCGGCCCCTGTGCAGGCAGAGCCCCCGGCAGCATCCAGGCTCAGCCTAAGCCGCCTTGCAGAGCCTCAGCTTCTACCAGCTGCCCCAGTGCCGTGCCCTGCGGCTGAGGGGATTAGGGAGCTCTGGGGGGGGGGCTCTGCCGTGAGCTCGGCCCCACAGCACCCGGGAGCCGCTGGTGCAGATGGATCCCTTCGGCTGCGGGGCTTGGAGCAGGAGCCAGGGCTTCGCACAGGGTAAGACGATGTCAAACGCGTCCCCGGGAGGTGAGGGGGGGATGCCAGCCCCCAGACCCGGCCGCAGGCTGTCCCCACTGGGCTCCCAGCCCTTTATACATCCATGGGGAGCAGGAGGGACCCCACATCCAGGGCTGAGAGCAGCTGATCCACCAGTGGTGCCAGCCCCAGCCTGGCAGGGTGAGCGCAGCCCTGGGGCATCCCTGGCCCCACAGGCAGTGTGTGGGGCCAGAGCTGCTGCCTGGACCCCCCCCCCCACCCGCGGAGCCCTGGGTGCGATGGGTCGGCTCTGGGGTGATGGGCACAGCGCACAGAGCAGGGCTATGTGTGCACCAAACTGTAGGTGCCCGGGCAAGCACAGCAGCCGGGCAGGACCTGCGGGACCCACAACTGCCTTCCCACCCCACAGAGACACCACCAAGAAGAGAAGAACAGGCGAACCCGAAACCGGGGGGGGGGGGGGGGGGGGGGGGGGCACACACTGGAGGTAGACAGCGATCCCCACTCAGCAGAACCCAGCAGGAGCTGGGAAGTGCCAAAGGAGTCATGGAGCTGCTCTGCTAAAGCGGGGTTCATTTCCCCACAAGCGATCATTGACACAGGTCGGGGGCCCCTTTTAAACCCCCCCACCAGCCAGGAGGAGACTCAGGGTCCACGGTCACCGCGCACCGAGCCCCACATCCCATGGCCAGGGGGGGACACCGCCACCTCCATCACCGCGTGTGCTGCAGCGAACCCCGTCCAACCCCCGATGCCAACCTCCCTCCTGGCCCCAAACCTGTGGGGAGCCGCATGGGGCGGCGGGGGGGGGGGTACCTTTGGACGTGGGGAACGCGGCAGAGCGGGGCTGGTGGCGTCTCGGCGGGGCTGGCTCCGCACATCGGCAGGAAGGTCACGGCAGATGGGGAGGGGGGGGTAAAGATCAGCATGGAGATTAGGGAAGCATTTTTAGCCAACCAATCGCCGCCCCCGGGGAACGGCTCCTTGGCCGGGCAAGGTGAAAACGCGACCGTGGAGATGGGGATGGATGGGGATGGATGGGGATGGACGGGGATGGACGGGGATGGACGGGGATGGACGGGGATGAGCCCGGACCCCGGGGCTGGCGGTGTTAACGGGGGGCCCCCGTGCTGCCTTGTGTGTGTTCATCCATCCCCCCCGCTCTTCCCGTGCCCTTCCAGCCTGCTTTGCACGCTGCCAACCGGGCACAGGTCGGGGGATGCCCTGTGTGATGCTCCATGGGTCTGGGGTGTCCGTGGGGTGCTCAGACCTCCGGACAGGGCAGAAGCAACGCTGCTCTATGGGGGGACAGAGCCCACAGGCACACAGCTCCGGTCCCCCGTTATCACCCTGAGGCCACCGCATCCCCCCCACACCCCCATGGAGGGCACTTCGGGGCACAACGAGACCTCTGCTCGGCTCCAGCGAGCCCCGAGCCCTTTGCCTGGGTGTGAGCAGGGCAGGGAGCAGCCACAGCCCGGCTCAAAGGGCGCTGCCATGGGGCCGGCTCGGGGGTGCCCGAGCGGGGCTCCGCTCCCCGGTACCGGCAGGTGGGAACGGGCAGCGCCCGGGGCCGGCGGCACCCGAGCGGCTCGGGCTCACCACGGGACAGGCACCGCGGAGGGCACCCCAAGCCCGGTCTGCGCGTTCTGATCAGGCACCGCCGCGGTCACCCTCGCTGCAGGGGACCTTCGGGAGGCCGGAAGCGGCCGCTCGGCGCTTGCGCCTTCCTTTCCGCTCCTGGGGCCGCCGCCACAGCCACGGTGAGGCCGCGCTCGGGGCCCGCATCGGGCCCGCATCGGTGCCATCCCCCGGCGGGGCCGCGGGGCCGCTGCGGGGCAGGGCCGGGGGGGGCACGGCCCGGGCCCCCGCGGGGGCATTGCGGCCGTGCGGGGCTCCAGCACCGAGCGGACGGGGCGCTAGGCCGCGGGGTGGGCCCGCTGCCGGCAGCGAGGCCCTGGCGCTGGGGCAGGCCGCGGCGGAGGCCCCGCTGGGGCTCCGGTGTGAGCACCGGCAGCGGGGCCGTGCCCCCGGCCCCAGGCCCTGTGTGTCGGGAAGCCTTGCCCAGCGGGGTGGGTGCGGTGCGCGGTGGTGGGGCTCGGGTGCGCGTCCCCAGCTCCGGAGTTGGGTGTGTTGGCGAGAGCAGCACAACGGAGCTCACCCGGAGCTGTATCTGCTCCCCTTGTGTCAGTCCTGGTCTGGGCTGAGCAGATCGTGCACGGTGTAACACAGTGATGTGGCTTAATGTTAATGCTCAGAAGTTCAGATTGCTGATTTCCTTCACAGGAAAACCCTGGGAAGGGATGTCCAACAGCTCAGGTGTTGGAATTGTTTATTTTTCCTTCCAAACTAGCACTGGTTTTGTTTAGTTGCTTCTAGTTGATTCCTGAAAGTGTGTACTTTAAATTGGCAGCATTTACCATCTACCTCTAATCTCATTTAGATGTTGATGCCCAAGAAGAACCGAATTGCCATCTATGAGCTCCTTTTTAAGGAGGGAGTGATGGTGGCCAAGAAAGATGTCCACATGCCGAAGCACCCCGAGCTCGTGGACAAGAATGTGCCCAACCTCCATGTCATGAAAGCCATGCAGGTATGGAGGTGAGGGTGTGCTGCATACCTGTCAACAAGCATCATCAGCCATGAGCAGACAAACACAGTCAGAAGTTGTGTTGGCTGTGTCTTTCCTATTACAGCTATTTCCCATTGTCCTGTTTTTTGCCATTTCCTCATTGATTTATTGTTCCCCCCAGACCCCAGGTTATTCTTTTGTGGCTGCACATCTCTAGTTCCCGTTCTGAAGCTTTGATCCCTGTGTGTGTGGTAGCCTTGTGTTTTACACAGGGTAGAAACGATGGTGTGATTTAGACCTGTGCCTGTGAACTTTTGTCAAAGTTCTTATTCCCCACATACCCTCGATGAGCTCTTGTGTTCATAAAACCATCTGGTGAGGGTATTGATCAGAGGTGTTGAATGATGATCAGGCTCAGACGTGAAGTAATGTGGAATTCTCTCTCTAGTCTCTGAAATCCCGTGGTTATGTGAAAGAGCAGTTTGCGTGGAGGCATTTCTACTGGTACCTGACCAACGAGGGCATCCAGTACCTGCGCGATTACCTTCACCTGCCCCCTGAGATTGTCCCTGCAACCCTGCGCCGGAGCCGCCCAGAGACAGGCAGACCACGGCCCAAAGGTGAGCTGAGATAGGACTATGCTCAGGAGGAGAAGAAGGGGATGGGTTGAGTGTGCTGGTGCAGGTGTAGGCCCAGTCAGCTGAACATCAGCTTCCAGAGCAGGGCAATGTCAGTTGTTGTGATTTTTGGACTTCTAAACGTGAGCAAATCAAGGAGATGGGTAGATTTTATTGCTTCAGTATTTGGCACTCATCTGATGGCCACTGGCCTACTGAGAGGGGGCTAAAGAAAGCTGTGAGGCTGACTGGGTAAGCCACTTTGAGTGAGAGACTTGGCTTCTGGTGACACTGGTGCCAGGAAGAGCAGGCCTGCTGGAAGTGCAGGCTCTGGGTTGAAGCACCAGTTGGTTCCCAGGCATGGCTGAGGTCTTGGAGGAGGGATGCTTCTGGTTGCTGGGGCTTTTGGGAAGTGGTTCTTGTCATTTAGGAAAGGCTTGCTTCGATCCTTCCCTGTTGTTTGGGAAGGAGGATGGCATGTGTGCTGCCCACCTAGTGCAGCAGGAGCAGGGAACCTTGTTTCTGGCTGACTTAGACAAACTGCCTGGAAGGCTGGTGTGTAAAAGTTGAGTGGCTTTGGCTGGGGTGGGTGAAATGGGGAACAAACTTGGGGTGCAGGATTCAATGACTGAGTGAAAGCCAAGCCCTGGGTGCTGGATGTGCTTCACATGGGAATTTGAGCTTGGTACTGGTGGGCAAGTTGGATATCCATAGTTCTGGCTTTATCTGATGTGTTTTTGGGCAAGTCCCATTATTAAAGCTGTTGTCACTTTTCTAAAGGTTTACAACAAACACATGTGATGTGTTAGGTTTGTAGCTGGTTTTGTTTTTGTGGTGGGTTTTCATACCCCAAAGTGAAAGGAGATGGTGGTCATGCAAACAGATATGTTGCTGATACTGAGTGCTTGCTTGCCTGCAGCTGCCTCTGCATGGGTGCCTCTCTGCAAAATGTCTTGTAGACCCACCTGCAGATAGCTGAAACTTATTTCCAGAAGGTGTTCTGGTTGCAGATAGGAAAATTAAATGATAAAAGTTTGGGTTGCAGACTTGCCTCTCTAGGCCACACAGGGCAGAGGATGTGCTTTTTTCTTTGTGTATGCTTGATATTGGCCTGTGAATGGTTTGTGAACCATTTTGATATACTTTCTGGTGAGCAAAGTCATAGAACAGTGCAGTGTAAATAAACCTGAGGTGGATGTGCTGAAGCCACCATGCCCCTTGGTTCAGTTCTGAGACAGTTACTGTTCAGTTACTGTGTTCCAAGCTAGTAATTCAGTGTAGGAGGGATGATTATGTTGCTCGTCTGTGCTTAGAGATGCTCTGCAAAAACCCTGATGCTTGGTTTTCCTGATTTCTTCTGTCCAGCAGTAGAGAAGAAAACACAGTGCAGAACATGGATAGTAAAATTGCCCAGAAGGTCTTGGGGGAGATAAAAACTCCTGGAAACTTAAGAGAAAGGAGGGAGAAAATCACTGCAGCTGTGGTTGGCAGAACAGCATTGCAAGGTCTCTAGGGGCAAGAAATGCTTCTTCTCCCTCAAGGCAGGTGATGGTAGGTTCGACTGCCTTGTGTGGAGTTGCCTCTTGTGTTTACCAGGAGTAATGTATGATGTCACCTTGCCCATAAAGAAAGACCCACTCTCTGAAAGGGGAGTCCTGCATGGCAGAGTTCTTGGTAGCAGTCCACTCTTTGTGCTTCTGAGCTTGTTGTACCCCATTGACAAAGTACTGGATGCTGCATTTCACCTCCATTGCCTGCAATTTGTTCTTTAGCCTAACAAAACTGTAGCATCATGTGCTTCAAAGGAAAGAATTGCATTGGAATTAGGAAGGTGTTGGTTTCTTTGATCTCTGAGTAGCTTTGGATGTTGCCAAATTTATTCTTTAGATGCTGTGTTTATCCAGCAAGCTGAAGAAGCAAGGGGCTTAACAGTTCTCAGCTAAAACTTGCTCAGGGTTTCTGTACAGGGTTTCACTGTACAGCATCGCAGCCCTTCTCAGTGCAGTGCCAGTGACCTCGATTGGTGCACACCTTGGCAGGGTTAGCTGGTAAGGCTGCACATACTGGCTGTTTGTGTGTGGATCACCTGCCTGCAGCAGACTAAAGGTTGCAGAGTGTGTGTGGATGGTGATGCAGAACTTCTGGGTCTTGCTTGATCTCTTGGGGTTTTGGGGCCTTTCCTCTACTTCCATGCAGTGCTCCTGACTTTCTCAAGTAAGGCTTGGTACAGAAGCTGAAGCAGTCTAAAGCAGGTTTCAGACTCCTGTGTGTTTGAGATTTGCAACCTATTTCTCTGTTACAGATGTAATTGAATTGTTAGAAATAAAGAATGGGCAAATTTGAAGTTTTTAAAAAACCTCCGAATCCATTGTCTGGGGGGTTTACTCTGGTGGTTTAACCTGACAGAAAGGGAGGATGTAAAAGCACTTGTAGGATAAGTTAAATCTGTTTGTGTATCAGTGGATGGTGTTTCTTTTTGTAATAAAAGCATCCTTTATAAGTACCGTGTTTTTATGTGAGAAAGCTAGTGCTTATAGTATAAATGAAGCCTATAGAAGTTCATGGTTCATGTTTCTTGCTGCATGCTTGACACTGCTGACAGCAAGTTTAAATGTGTTCTACCCTTAAGCAGGAAAACCTCACCCTGGTACTGAGGGAGCTGTTTGGTCTCTGATGCTGAGGGTGAGCCCTGAAAGAGTGGGGTGGCAGTTTCACCATGGCTGTTGCTTTCCCACAAGTGTTCTGTCTGATACTAATCTGAGGTTACATAGATCATCTCCTCTTAGTTTTGTTAATCTCTTCCATTGTGAAGGATTTGTGATACTGACACTGCAGCTGTATTGTAGGTTGGGATCAGAATGTCATGCGGTTTGCTCATTGGATGCGACAGTTTCCCTGTATTTCTGATTTATTTTATCATCATATATTTTGGCCCTTGTTTGAAGACTGTTGAAATAATGCCATAAACCCATTTTTTCACATTATTTGATTTTAACCCAAGCACAAGCTGGTGCACTTTGGCAGATTTCATCCTTAAAGTGAAGTTTTCCTTATAATATCACTTTTCTTGTTGAGGTTTATATCTACTGAGCCATCCCAGCTGCAGCTCTGCTGGTAGATCTGATGGTTAACTGTTAAACTGGAGGGCTTTTTTCCCACCTTGAGATGCTAAGTCACCAGGGAATGAGTTTGTGTTCTAGATAAGAACTACATTTGATGTTGCTGGTTTAACTTACAGGTCTGGAAGGTGAACGTCCTGCACGCCTGACTCGGGGAGAGGCTGACAGGGACACGTACAGGCGCAGCGCTGTTCCACGTGAGTGTCCATCCTCTTGCTGGGTTAACATGGGGCTGACCCTGCAGTTTGTGCAACTTATCTCGTTTGGGAGAATTGTCTTCAGTATTGGCCCCTTTTCAAGAAAAACAGGGGGAAGTTAAACTCTTAGTGTAACATAGGCACTTGCACAACAGAGTTCACCTGCATCTGCTCATAGATAGGAGTCTGATCTTGAATTTTGTCAGGCTGCACCATGAGCTTTTCTCTGGGGTGGGTTCAGTAGCTCTCGTAACAGTCTCAGTAACAGCAGTTTTACTTGGCTGTGTTAAGCCTTAGTTTTAGTCATTTTTGGTAAAGGTTAAATTCCAAGCAGGAACACTGTACTTGGGGAGTGGATTCTTTGGTTAGTAACTCATTCTTCTTGCTCTTCAGCTGGTGCAGACAAGAAAGCTGAAGCCGGTGCTGGAGCAGCAACTGAATTCCAGTTTGTGAGTATTTGAAATCAATGTTTCTTTCGTTTATGGAAGCTTTGATCAGGAGAAACTGGCTTGGTGATATCTGCATGCTCTTCAGTGGGATGCTTCTCAGGTATTTGGCTCTGATTGTTTGAGAGGCTGGCAGTTGTGCTACCCTTTATGCCCAGTTCCCTTATCACATTCCTATTGGGGAAACTATGTGATGGCTGTCACACTGCTGTGACAAGAAGCCAGTGACACGTTTGAGAAGCAAGCTGAGCTCTCTGGAGGCATTGAATGAATTCAGACTTCAGAAATAAGAGTTCTAGACATGGTCCACCAAGCTGTTTAGGATGGGTTAACTTGTGTCAGGAAGCTAGTCTCAAACAGATCAGAGTTAGGCTATGCTTGGAGCAGGGGGTACTTAACAAAGTAATGCAGAGTGGAGGAAGAACAGCTCATCTGTGATGTTGGTGCTTCTTGCTGCTGTGCGTTTGCCACTGTCACTTGCTTAATACAGTGACTTCTAATGCTCTTCTTTTTCTGTTGCAGAGAGGTGGATTTGGTCGTGGACGTGGTCAGCCTCCTCAGTAGAACTTCCTGCTCATGTTTTGTGTATAATAAAATAGGTGAAAATGCCACCTGGGTTGCATCACTGTCTTAAGTGCATAAATGTAGAGCTTGTGTAGCAGAGAAGTGACTCAAACCTCTGGCATGTGAAACAACAGTAGTGAAATAACTTGTGGTTAGAAAACAGGTTATAGAGAAGGAACTTCGTAGGTTTGGTCTTTAGGGTTTTGCTAGCGTATGGAGGTGTTAGTTACTGGGGAGTCCTCTGCCCCAGAGGACACTCATTTCTAGCAGTCCCAGTGATGCAGGAAAGCAGGGCTGAGACAATGCTGTTTGTCAGAGAGACAATTCAGCTGTGTCAGCCCCTGTGAATCGGACACAAGCAGTGCAAGCAGGCGAGCACGGCCTTTATCCCAGTTCTGAATCACTGTTAATTCATTGTGGCTCCAGAAAGGTGGGTGGTGGTGACAGGGAGGCGCAGGGCAGGCGCCCTGCAGTGCTCTGCCCACCAGCAGATGTCACTCGCTGGCTAATGACGGGATTGATGCTGGTTGGGATGGGTTTCTGTAGCCTGGTAAATGGTGTAATATCCTAGGTGTGAACCCAGGGGGAAGAGAGTTTGTTCCAACCCTGGTTTGGGATGAGGGAAATGGTGGGCATGAGATTTATTTCTTTCTGGGGGAGTTTATTTCTTTGTAGTTTATCCTGCTGTATAGCAGCAGTGTTTACATTTGCTAGTGTTCATTGAGAGTTGTGATTCTGTTTGGGAAGCAGTGATGTGTTAAGCAAAGCGTTTAGCCTCATGGAAAAGTAGGCAACTCTTTCACATTACTTGAAGTATTCCAGCATGTGGTGGTTGGTATGAAATGCCACCTATTTTCTAATAGAATATTTGACTTATTAAAGGGAAGATCCACACAAGCAGGTAAAAATGGCTTTTTTTGGGGGGGGTGAAGAACTCCAGTCTAAATAGACTCTTCCACAAGGAAAGTGTTACCTCCACAGCTTTAATCTACCAGTCTCTGAACCTGCTGGTGTGGGGTAGAGAGCAGAGCCTGTCCTCATCCTCGCAGAGCTTGTGAGTGTTCAGCCACTTGAGCTGATGGGGCTGAGGGGCACCTTTCCAGATGGAGGGATCCAGACCTTTGTGTTCCACCCTGTACCAAGTCAGAAGGTTACAAAGGCTCCAAGTCCTACCCTCCGTGTCTGTCTCCGTTGTGCGGTGGGGGATGCTGAAGCCAAACCAGTGCTGGGCAGATGCTGTTCAGGGACATGCTCTCCTTGGCCAGGGTTTTCCTGCTGGGGGAGCACACAGCTCTGCGGCAGTATCATCCCTCTGCCTGCTGCTGAGTCCCGAGTGCGGTGTCTGCAGCCGGGTGATGCTGATCCTGGCTGCTTGGCCCTGGGACCCAGGAGTGCCTGCGGTAGTGGGGGGCTATGTAAGTGAGCTCCCTCCCCATGAGGCTCTGTGCAGAGGAGCACCCCCGGCTGCGGGGTGCACACCCCGGGGGCTGCCCCGTCCGTTCCGCTCCTGCCGCGGGGTACAATGCGACCCCCGTAACCGCGCTCCGCCACTGGCGTAAACCGCCCCCCCACGTTGCGCAAGATGGGTATTCTTCCCTTAGCGGCGTCTGCGCGCTTTGCGTAGCGCCGCTGTCAAAGCGGAGCCATGTGCGCGGCGGACTCTGGGGGCCGGCCGCGCTCCGGCGCCTTTTGCGTAACTGCCAGGGCGCCCAGCACGCAGCCGCCCGCCGGCTTACGAGCAGCCGTCTTATTCTCGAAGGCGGCCTGCGCCCCTGGCGCAGAGGGCTCGCGTCGAGGTGGAGGCGTGGTGGCGCCGTCTGCGCGGGGGGGAGCGATTCTGGAAGCCGGGCTGCGCCGTGTGCGTGGCGGGCTCACCGTGAAGCAGCAGGGGCTAACCGCCACCTCCCCCGCCCGGCGCCTTTACGCCGTTTGCGTAGCGTGCCCCAAGATGGCGTCGCGGTCGTCGTCGGCGGTGGCCGGAGCGCTGGCAGCGGCGGCGGAGCGGCTGGAAGTGAAGGGAGGGATGAGGCGGGCGAAGGGCGGCAGCGCGTAGCGGGCGGCTCCCGGCTGCGGGAGACAGAGCGAGACCCACACAGAGACTGCCGCGGGGAGGCGGCCCCCCCTTCGTGCCCCCCCTCCTCTCCCCGTCCTTCCCCGCCCGCCCCTCACGGCAGCCCCGGCGGGTCCTGCCCGCCCTCGCCCTCTAGGCCGCGGGCCTCGCCGCGCTCCGGCCCGACCCCGCCGCCCCTCGGAGCGGAGGATGATGAAGCTCAAGTCCAACCAGACGCGCACCTACGACGGGGACGGCTACAAGAAGCGGGCGGCCTGCCTGTGCTTCCGCAGCGAGAGCGAGGAGGAGGTGAGGGCCGGGGGCCGGGCAGGGATGGGGGTGAAGCCGCTGAGGGGCTTTGCCCTTTTAGGCTGACGTGAGGCGGCGCTGTAAAAGTTGGTGTTGCCTTTTCTGCTTCATTTCTCTCCCCTAACCGTGAGGGGAACGCTCGGTGAAAGGCACCGTGCGGTGGGGTGGTGGAACAGTCTGGTAAGGAGCGCTGTGGCACGGGATGGGGTTTGGCAGCGGAGTGCACCGACCACGCTGGCAGCGCTTCAGTCCAGCACATCACATGAGATGGGAGAGGAAACCTGACCTTGGATTTATAAAAAGAAACTGGGATAAAAGGGGACTGATGGAGTGCCAGAAGTTGCTGTCCAGAGAGGCCTGGGAGGAAGTGGGAATTAAAGGTGGATTGGTTCGTTTGAGAGCAGCTGTGTTGCTAAGATGTTGTGTTGCCCGTGGAGTTAAAAAGAGAAACTTTGCTTGGATGTGCGGTGTTTCACTCTCCTTGGTTTGATAGGCTCTTAATGTGGGCTTGGAGGGCTCAGGGCCATGCTTCTTCTGGAGTCAGGTGTGCTTCGTTTCACTGAGTGGCTGTGCTAAAGCCTTTGTTCTCCTGATTATCGTATTTGTAGCTACAGGAAATCAGAAGGGAATGCACACACTTCACTGGAGGAAAGTAATCACCATACTGGCCGGTTACTATTTAACGTGAGGAAGGAGGCTTGACAAACCCTTTGGAGCTGTGCTGTCATGGTGAAGTGTGTTAACATTACAAGTATCAATGGTCTGAAGTGAAAACACTGTTTGGGTGTAGTGTTCCTTATGGCTGATCCCTTCCCACTGACTTTCAGGACATTTATGGCTCTTTGAACAAACTATGAAGAAGAGCATAATCATATTGTAAGGATACTGGGCTTAACCAGCATGGGTGTTTGGAGGCATCTGAGTTTTCTGATGGGGTTTTACACACTTTGTAAGGCCAATGTGGCAGTTCTTCTCAAGAGTTAGGTGCTTGACCATTGCAGTATGGGTAAAGATAGGAATGTACTTTTAATGGCCACTCGATGCAGTCAGCCTTTGACTGGTGGTTATTCTTTATTTTACAACATCACACGGGCTCTAACTTACCCCATGGTCTCTTGCATCTCCTGGACAATGGAACTGGTGTCCCTTCTGGTGCTGGTGATGCAAAGCTTTGTTAACATGGTGGTTTCACAGTACTGAGCCAAGATGGTTGAGGAAGGGAAAGTAAACTCATTCCAAAGAGCCATGGAGGCTCTTGAGCATCATTTTCTCCCTTGAGCTTTGCTCAGTGTTAATGTTTGGCCTTGTCTCTGATCCCCCCAGATCATCAGGTGGTGTAGTGAGCTGTCCTGTGATGCAGGAAGGAGCACTAACTGCTTTGGAAGTGGTGCAGTATGGAATGTAGATTGATGTCCTGCATACATGATGTGCTCCTTTGTGAGCGACCCACAGAAATGGTGAAGCAATGAATGACAGTTTTGTTTGAGTTTGAAGTGGCCTCCTGAAGACATCTCACAGCCTTCCAAACACCATATTTCTGTAGGGTCTGTGTGTTTAATGCAGAGCTGGAACTACATCCTGTGTTCTCATATCACAGAGTGGACTTTTACAGCAGATGCATTTTGGAACGTGATGATGGAGCCACACTGAATGGGCTCCATTCGCAGATACTGCTCTTGATTTTGGTCAGAAGGTTGAGAAGCCATTTAAGTTACGCTTGTATTGACATAAGCAAGCAGGAAACCTTGATTTTTATCCATTTATTGTTATTTCTTAGCTTTCTTCTCATTTGTTGGCACTTAAACTTTCAGTTGAGAGAAGTCTGCTTGTTTGATCTTACTGCTACTTGCTCTTATTCAGTGACAAGAAAGGTGTTACCTGTACACATTTAATGATACACTTCAGCATGCCTGGAAAGATGTCTTGGTTGGTTGAGGTTTTTATTTTCCTCTTGGAGAATAATAACTTTTCTTGGTGCCACTGACATGTTATTATTGATTACTTCTGTTTAAATAGAAATTGACATCTATTTGAAGGGGGGAGGACCGGGACCAAACCCAAAGTATGTTAGTTACAGATCTAGTAAAAGCTTTCTGTTAAAAAATAAATAGAAAAGGCGTGCTTTGATAAATAATTTAAACTTGCTGTATTTCCTAGGACTGGCTGTTTCTGGTTACTTTGAAGCACTCAAGGAATAGTAGAGCTTAACTCTTGAGTTTCTTCTTCATTTCCTGCTATGAAACCACACAAGTCTTCTCCCTTTTTGAACCCTGAATTAGCTCCTTAATGAGATAATTTCAAAAGAACAAGAAGAAATAAGAAGAATCCCGTTCCCATTTCCAGAGCAGGCTTTTCCTTTCTTTTTAGGTGCTTACCCCCTAATTTTCAGTTCATAGATTTAATTTCCTTTACAATCTCAGCAATCAGTGGAGATTGCTAAACGAGCACTTTGGTTAGGCATTACATTTGCAAATAAAGGCTCTTAACATAATAGTGCTTACTTTGATTCTTTTTTAGTTTTGAAGTGCTTTAGTTTTTCCTTATGCTGCTGGAGGTTGCACATTTTCCCTGTATTGAGTTTGGAAGCTACTACTTTTGGACATGAAAGAAGCTCTGGAACGTTTCTAGAAGACCAAGCATTGGCTGAAAAGGTGTCTTTGTGACGGTATTCCTTTAAAAAGCAGTGCAGGGAGAGTTCATTTAAAAGTGGATCTCAAATAGACCAAGAAAGTATGTCTCTTAATTGGCCTGTGTGGAAAAAATCTGCATCTGTGTTTCCTAAACAGCAAAGGAGCTGCAGTGTGGTTGGTGCCTCTTTGGGCAGGAGGGAGAACAGGGGAAGCAGCAGGATTCATTCAGAGTGTGAACAGACTTCAAAGGACCTTTTGGCAACTGAATGCCAGGATCCTGCTATTTTCATCTTTTAGGATAAACTCCCTTGATATTTGCTGCTTCTGCAGCAGTGGGGAAGGAGAATGTGCAGATCAAGAGATCCCAGGCTTGTGTTACCCCCGAAATCACTCCTCTTACTGCCTGTGATGTCAGTGCCTCTCAATATTGCTATTATGGTGTTATTTTTAAATAACACAACTATATTTTTTGTGTGTGGACCAGCTGTTTCCATGAGGAAATGTGCCAGAAAATTTCACTGATGCCTTACTATTAAGAAGCAGATGGAAGCCTGCTCAGTGGCAGCATCTCTGCTTTAGACTTCAAAATAAATCAAAAGGAACCGTTTGGCTTTTAAGTCCCGCGCTGGTCCAGCTACAGGTTTAAGCATGCCTGCATTGTATCTGGTGAAAGGCCAAGCTGCTCATTAACAACTGGTATTTTTAAAGACTTTTTGGAGGAAATGCCTTGGAAAGAATAGGATCCGGGGTTGGTCATCTTTTCTTCATTGTGAATGAAACCTAAATCGAGAGGAGAAAACAGAACTTTCACACAGGGTCTGCTGAGCGCCAGCATGCTCATCAAAGCTACAGTTATGTAGCCTCCGTTGGGGAAAGTAATTTGAATGCAAACGAACCCTTTTCTTCTTGCTTCTGCTGGGTGAGTTTTAAAGCAAGCTGGGATGTAATACAGCAGTTCTCAACTTTTGACTGTAGACACAGTGATGATCACACAGTGTGCCTGGGCCATCCGTTGTGCGTTTGCTCCAGTATAGAAATACCAATAGCTAAGCCCACTTGGAGTACTTCAGTGGTGGGATATAAGGGGAGCCCACATCGTGTGGTCATTGAACTTTCCATGGAATATAGCCTTAGAATCTACATTCTTATGGCTTGCCTTGACTCTATGCGTTCCCTTCAGCTGCATAAAAGGGTTGTGGTGGAAACCCAATTAAAGTTCTCCCTGTCTGTTGCTAACACATTACCACATCTCCAGTAGGATACAGGCCAGTAAATGTTTCTCTTGCTTGTGCTTCTCCAGTCCCTCTCAGCTGTGCCTATAGCAAGGTTTCTCCACCTGCAAGAGCATAAACCCCTGCAGGAGCTTTCATTTTAAAAAAGGTTTAGCTTTTCCATGAATAAACAGTTTTAGAAGCAATTTCACTGTCTCTTGTACATTCCCAAACTGGGAAAGGATGCACATTGTTAAACTTTCACTTAATTTTCTGGAAGCTCTCTAAGCTGTTGTGAAACTGAAGAACTGAGTCAGTTTTGTTCTGCCACAACTCAAGCAAGTGATGAATATGGAAGGAGAAGGGAGTGTGCTCCAGCTCTGCTTTGATGTGACAGACCCAGCAGCGATGGCTGCTGTCTCTTCTCTATAGAACGCATCTTTGACAGCTTCATCTCAGATCCATTTATTGCCTGACCAGAGGCTGGTTTTCCCCCCTTTCCTTCCTCACCTTTGTGTCCTGTCCCCCCTCTTTAGTGGGTGTGTGTTTTGGTTTGGTGTTCTGAATGTTATGCTTGGTTCCCTAACACGGTTCATCTCGGCACCGCTCGGATGCGCTGCTGGAGTGAGGAGGCAGGTACAAGCAGTTGGGGTGTACCAGCAGGGACTGCAGCCAGACAACCTGATTTACTCAGGGATGGGGTCTCAAGTTTGGAAGAAGCAACTCTTTCCCTTCTCAGTTGAAGGAGAATGATGATGTGGTTGGACTTTATCCTTATTTTTTTGAGATAAGGAAAGTCTCTCCTGGTTTGCGCATACCTCTGTGTGCTGTTGTGCCCTAAAACTGGACAGAACAAAACAAAGAAACTCTTAACTCCACATTATGAACTGTAGACCTCAGTGTTCAGGGGTTGTATGCACTACGCAGCAGTTGGGAAGCAGGTGCTCAGTTTCTTTAAGCAGTAGCTGTTTTCAGTCCACCCCAGACACTGACTGCACAGACCAGTCAGGACCTTCCACCTTTTGTGCACATTTATATAGCAATATGTGTCTCTGTGGCTTTGTTGTGCAGTGGTTAACACACACTAAGTCTATTCTCAGACATTTCACGTTAACATGTGAAGTTCAGAGGGAACAATTACCTACTGGGTAGATTTTTTTTCCCCTTAAGATGCTTCAGATGGTTTGAATGTTATTTTAATTCATATTGACTTGGGTGGTTACTTTTTCTTGTGTAAATAACATGTATTGATGTTACGCATAGAATTAACTACTTGCATCTGAAAAGCTTCTTGAGTTTGCATGGCTGTAGGGTTTCTGCATGGTTTATTTTATACCTAGGACTTGTTACTCATAGAGTCATAGAATGGTTTGGGTTGGAAAGGACCTTAAGATCATCCAGTTCCAACCTCCCTGCCATGGGCAGGGACATCAAACCAGTAAGTGTATACATGTGCAGCTGCAGACATCCAGAGTCATTTGGTCTGTGTAAAAGGCCTAAATACTAATTTTGTGATATCCCCCTTCTCATTTTAATAAGGAGGTAAGGCAGTTTAGAGGCAGGCATCCCTTCTGGAAGAAGCCTGCCTGGATGAGGTGTGTAAGTACCAAGCGGTCAACCAACTGACTCTGACAGGCAGAAACAGGCCTTCGGGGTTGGGGTCTTTCACTGGGAGTGCCTCCTTATCAGCCCTTTGCTTCTGAAACAAGTGGCTGCTGGTTCAAGCATTTCAGCTGTTTTCTCTGTCCCGGCCCTGCTGTGAAAGGCATGTTGCAGATAATGGTTGTGGTTATCTAAACCATAATTCTGATGGAGGGAGAGGAGTCCGGATTGTGTTCTTCGGTGAGGATAAGCAGTCACTCTTAAAGTCACAAGAAAACTGTAGTAGCAGCGATATGACTGTGGTATTTTGAAGCCAGTGCAGCACATGATGATTTATGATTTGTTATTCTAAGTAGCAGCCTAAATCTTATTTTTCCTCTATGGTTATAGTACTGTAGGTGCAATCAAAACACTTGAAGTGACTTGAACTTCTTCCAGTTCACCTCTTACTCCTGTTTCAAAGTTGTGCTTTACTTTGGGCAAGCTCTGTACCACAAATACTTTCCCCTTCAAGCTGTTGCCATTAATTCCCAGCCTCCAGTTTCTAGGTACCACGCTGCAAGTTAGATTGCATTGTGCCATGGAGCAAGGTGTGAGTGTGTGTGTGTGTGTAAGTAACACTTGTCTAAGGAAATATGTCCTATGAGGATGTGCTGTAATGGTCAGGAAGGGGTTTCTTTGTGGCCTGCTGTTGAGGTTGTGCATATTCTTGTCTTAGCTAAAGCTGTTGTCGTGTTGAAGGTTTGCTGACCACAGGCTGTACTTGTTACTACTAATGTGCTAACTCCATAACGTGCCCTGAATAGCAAGAGGGTGGGAGAAGCCCTCTTGTAAACCTTGGCCTATGTGTTTAGACCATCCTGCTTTAGCAGTTTGGCAAAGCCCCTGTTCTGTTGTAGTGTAATTGAGGCTGTTTCTGCAGTTAAATGAGATTAATTTTTGCCTGGCTTTGCTAACTGCTGTCTCTTTTCCCCTCCTGTTTCTGTTGAACTGATTTGTCAGCATATGCTCTTCTTAGTGTTAAAAAGTGGTTTGATGTGGTCAAATCGAGATCCCAGTTTTGTCAGCTATAACAGCATTAAGAACAGTAATGGTATATTGGGGTTGTGAGAACGTTTGTTAACTTTGCATAAAGCACGAAAGGTCTTTATTATGCTGGACACAGAGCTGCACTGGCTACAATATCCTGCCTGGTCATAGGATGAATTGCAGAGTCTCCAGCACTGCTCAACTCCAAACTCCTGCATACAGAGACTCTTATTAAATTGAAACTTTCAAACAAAGACAGATTGTACAGGCCAAAATCATTGAAGTCAGCCATCTTCTCCCCCAGTTTCACTACAGTGTGTGGTGAGACGTTATTTTCTTACAGTCCCTCTTCTGATAAATAATGCTGAAGTGTGAAACGAGTTTAAATGTGCTTTAGTCACTATGCAAAATACATTTTGTGGCTGAATATCGATGGAAAGCATAGAAGAAAGTGCAGAAGCTGTTTCAGTAGCCAGTAGCTATAGATCGGCTTCTGGCAGCAGGATGCTGGCTGGCCCAAACCCCATGCATTTAACATCTTGTCTTCTGTTTCTTACTGCCTCTGCCAGCTTGGTTGTCCTTAGGCTGGCGCGTGTGGGCAGGACTGGCTCTGCCTGGGAGTCTGGAAGATTCACAGCTCATTTACTAATAACGTTGTGGCCCATCTTCTAATAATGCTGTGGCCCTTTTGTCTTTGCTGTTCTGCTGCTGTGGAGCCTCTTTCTAGGAACCGTGTTCCTTACAGCGTAGCTCCTCCTGTTTTATTTATGGGGGGTGGTGGTTGTTTAAATCCACCATAGCATGAAAGAACCTGGGAATCCCTCAGTCCCTGTTCTGTTAGCTGGGAATGAATTCTCCGCCTCATTCTGGTTGCCTGGTTTCTGCTTTGCAGAGCACCATTATTTCTGGGTGAGGGAAAAACCCCAAACCAACTGATGTGCATACAAAGGTTTGTAAGGAATTAGGTCGCTCACAGCATTGTGTGCTGGGGACTCCCACATTTATCCAGTGGCTAACACTATTCCCTTTTCCCATGGAAAGCTGAGGTTTGTATGTGGCAGCCCAGGCAGCCTTAGGTCTCAGCGTGTTTCCTGTCTCCCCTAGGGAGAAGCTGGTGGGCAGCTCTGGAGCTGTTTGGAGTTGGGTGTGCACGCTGCTTTTGAAGGTTGCTTAGCATGAGGCCACGATCCAGCTCTGTTTAGGAGCCCCTGCTGCAGGCTTCAAACTCTGCTTGTTTTTCTTACCTTTCTCTTACTTGTTTGATCCTGTGTGAGAGCTGCTTCAGGGCTGCCTTGTGCATTGCCACGGAGGATGCTGTTGCTCATTTCCCTGCTTTGAAATGACATCATTGGCTTTCAAAGCCTGGAAAACAGAGCTTGGCTGTGTGACATGATACCTGCAAAGGCTTTTTCAAGAAGACTGCAAGACTTGGCTCCAAAATCTGCCCCTAAACCCCTCATAGGCCAAGAGAATAAAATGGGAAAGGAACCTTCCTGTGTGTTGTGGTCTGATACAAAATAAGTTGTGTCATTTTTGGTGTATTTTTTAGGACTGTTTTAATGAAAATCTCTTCTTTAGCCTATATCCAAATCAGGAATTTAATGTCATAAAGAAGTTAATGACTAAAAATGGAGAGATCAAAGACATACAAGGTGGTTGTTTAGAAAACAATGTACTCTTTATTTTGTTTGTGTGTATTGGAAATTTTCAGTCTAACTGAGCAATTGAATACATGGTTTTTTGTCATGTTAGGGTGTACAGTGAATGTAGACTTGCCCTTCTCTGCTTTGTCTTTTTGGTGTAAGTTACCCTGATGCTGTATCCTGTGTTCTGAACTTAGCAGGTAATTCTGGCTTGGCTATGGCAGCAACACAAGCTATTACATCTCTTCTGTACCTGCTTAGCTGGTATCTTTCCTTCCCCAGGTACTTTGTGGTTGCCCATTCAGCTATTGGGGGGAAGGTTTCTGCAGGGGAGTGCAGCTTTTCCCTTGGGGACAGCATTTGGGCTGTTCCCCAGATACTAATGGGCTTTGGAGAGAGGTTGTTTATCAGCACATCTCATTTTACTGCCTTGGGGGCAGT